>NC_041385.1:857299156-857303136 GCF_002162155.2 Triticum dicoccoides | reverse complement strand
GTGGATCCAGGCGGAGGAGATCCTCCAACGGTGGAGCTTCGCAGGGGCGGCGGCGCTGGGAGGTGCAGCCGAATGGGAAGGTGAGGGGCGGCCGGATCCGCGGGTGCTGGCGACGAACGGCGGCTCAGCGGCGCACGGTGAGGCGGGGCGGGGCAGGAGGTGGCAGCGCGCGGAGGAGATGGGATTGGGAGGCAGGGTCGTGCGGGTGGCCGGGCTAGTTTTTTTTTCTCCGCCGTACCGGTTCGGGCTGAGTTATGATGAGGACTGTGGGTTTGTTTATCAAAAATCACAGGGGCTTTTCTGTAAAAACACTAATGACGTACGACCAAAAACAGTAACTGCTTTATTATTAGGGAAAGATAAGTCTAACATTTAACACTATTTAGGCCAAAACTGACATAATACACTATGTTAACCCCTTCATGCCTGGCCAAGGCTCATCTACCACCCTCTCAAATCTTGGTGGAGGGCCTGCACTGCACATGTATTGATCGATCGCGTTTCACTTTTTTTTTTTGAAGAATCACGTTTCACCAGTTGCTATACTTCTGCGGCTAATAAAGTAATTAACCAAGAGGCCTATTAGCTCAGCTGGTTAGAGCGTCGTGCTAATAACGCGAAAGTCACAGGTTCGAGACCTGTATGGGCCACTATTTTTTTTCTATTTTGTGAAAAACCTCGTTAACAAGGCCCAGACCGCAGGCCGAGGGGTTCGCTCGTTCTGCTCGGGTTATCTTTTTCTTTTTTACCATTTTTTTTCTATTTTGTGAAAAACCTCGTTAACAAGGCCCAGACCGCAGGCCGAGGGGTTCGCTCGTTCTGCTCGGGTTATCTTTTTCTTTTTTTACCATTTTATTTTGTTTTTTCACCAGTATTCTTTGAATTTTATTTTCTCTTTCACTATAATTTTTTTGCTTTGTGTTTCCACTGGTTTTCTTTGTTTTTTTTTCATTGTTTTTCCTACTTTTTTGTTCTCTTTTCTTTCTTTCTTGGTTTTCTTCGTATTCTCCGGTTTTCTTTGCTTTTTAATTCTTTGTCTGTATTTATTGGTTTGTGTTTTCAACACATGTCTACATTTTCTGAATACATAATCTATATTCATAGCACACATGTGAAACATTTTTCTGCTACACTTTGGACATTTTTCAAAGACCTGGTATACATTTTCTAAAACGCATGTTTTGAATACTTTTTTGAAAACATGTTAGCATTTTTTCAAATACACGTCGTACTTTTTTCATGAAATTGAACATTATTTTAAACTACAGGGACATTTGTTTTACACTGCATAAACATTTTTCAAATTTTCACTGGTTTTTTGACACTTGTGAATATGTCTTTACAATGTCATGTACATTTTGGTAATGGAAATAAACATTTTATTGACCTACGGGAACATATTTTGCCATTGTATCATCATTTTTAAAAATGTCATGAACATATTTTTGAACCGTTGATTTTTTTGCCACGTATATTTTTAATGGTATGAAACATTTTTTAGTATTGTAGAAACAATTTTTACATTGCATATACTTTTTCAAAAATTGTCTCGAACACATTTCGAAACTCGTGAACATTATTTACATGTATATATTGTAGTACCTAAGATTGTATATTTTTTGAATGTACGAAACATTTGTTTGATTTACATGGATAGCTTTTCTTACATTGTATAAACATTTCTTAAAGGTTAGGTACATTTTTTTAGACACGTGACATTTTGCAGATGTCATAATAATTTTTTGTAAATGTCACAACATTATCTTTTTTTTGTTCACATTTAAAATTTTCAAATGCCTGATTAACATTTTTTTAAATGTCACAAGCATTAATGTTTAATTCATTGAGGCCATGCAGATGGGAGGGGCTACGTATTTGGTAGCAATTGTTCACAACTGCAGAATTTTATCAATGTAGTTTGTAGGGATATCTTATGAAATCTACCAAAGAATGCCAACCAAGTTGTTCGCGAGCTTGCTAAAACATTATTCTTTTGCCGTAAAAAACTTTTGAGCTATTCATCAACTCTAAATGCAATACAGAGAACACCACAAGTAACAGAAATTATGTCCATCTTCACAACAATATTTCATGTAACTAGGGCAATGATCCCTCAAATGAGATACATCATTTTCTTTGTAAACGATGTGATTATTTTGTATAAGCAATACGGCTAACCGATGACATTCGTTGAGAAAAGCATTAAACATGGCCATATGTTTTTTTGGAAGGAAACATAGAATATCATTTTCTTTTATCAATAATCAAAGTGGATCACAAGTTTTTCGTCTAAGCTACCGGCCTCGAGCTACTTAGCATGAGATTGCTACTGGCCGTCGGATTAGTTCGATATGATAAAACCCTTTAGCGCAAGCTCTATTAACTAATCTTTTGATTTCGGAGAAAGCATAATGGGGCGGTGGCGCAGTTGGCTAGCGCGTTCGAGCCTCTCTCGCCCCATATTTTTGTTTTGCTTCCATTTTTCTACTACTAAAAAGAAAGTGTAACAGGTCTGAACTTGACCTTCAGGTCTCGAGGATCAGGCAGGCATGAAAACCGAACCAAGCAGCATCCGTTTCTCCCAATTGTTAACTTTTTTTTAAAGGAGGATATATCCCCCGCCTCTGCATCTGGACGCAGATAGGCGTACAACGTATGGCACAAACGCAAACAGGCGTGAACATGATGCCGAGAGCAGAGAGAGATATTTTTGTTTTGCTTCAATTTTTCTACTACTAAAAAGAAAGTGTAACAGGTCTGAACTTGACCTTTAGGTCTCGAGGATCAGGCAGGCATGAAAACCGAACCAAGCAGCATCCGTTTCTCCAATTGTTAACTTTTTTTTAAAGGAGGATATATCCCCCGCCTCTGCATCTGGACGCAGATAGGCGTACAACGTATGGCACAAACGCAAACAGGCGTGAACATGATGCCGGGAGCAGAGAGACAAGGGATGATCGGCCTGAATGAAAAATACAACACAACTAAACCAACCAAGCCCGAACCAAGGGCGGCAATGTCGAACCAACAAGAGCAGCAACATCTCCATAACAAAAATAGGGGACACCGCGAGCGAACAAGATAGCGCCTTCAAGAAGGAGGATGACGCCGAGACGCCGTCGCCATCCGGTCCGGAGGAACCGGAGTTAGGGTTTCCCCTGAGCTCGAAGAGGGGCGGACCGTGAGCCTTGACAATGCCTCCAAGAAGGAAACACCATCCGCAGACGTCGTCGCTGCCAGCATCGGCAAGCCGAGCATGGATTTGTCCCTGGCCTGAGACTGAGCAATCCCATAGCCATCGTCTCTGGAAACGAAGATGAGGAAGCCAATGCTGGTTGAAGCCACCATGTCAGAGAGGGGTTGGCGGGCTGCATCTACCGTTAGAGGGTTGCACCTCCTCTGAACCCACGAGCGTTGGATCTGGCAGAAGGGGGGTTTTGAGGCATACAAGGCAGGGCAGGTGGAGGCAAACCACGAGGGGGTTGGGCGATCGTGAATAGCAATGCCAGCAAGCTAGGACTGGAGGGACACAGATCCTAGTTGTCGTGGCCATAGCCGTCGGGGAGCCACACGAGCTGGAAGGAACACAATTGCTGGGTCACTGAGGCCGGAGCCGCCCGACAGAGGACGCCAATAGCCATGGGCACCGAAGGGACGCGGTTCCAAGGTCGCCAGGGCCGGAGCAGCGCCAGCAAGTACCCCGCCTTGCGGGACTTCATGACTGCCACTACCACTATAGTCTCGTCGCCAACCACCTGAGCCGTCACCGTGGCACAGGGAGAGGAAGGGCTGCCGGTGACGAAGGGGGTTGCCTGCAGGAAGACAGGCCGCGAGCACCTCCGCCGCCGGCCACAGTACCCGCAACCATCCCAGGGCTAGAAGCACCAAACAGAGCTGGGCTATGCGCGGAGGGGGAAGGGGGGCTGCTGGGGACGGCACTCAGTGGCCGTGGTCGGAACGCTGCGCCCGCCCCCAGATCG
>NC_041385.1:857294924-857298867 GCF_002162155.2 Triticum dicoccoides | reverse complement strand
TTTATCACTATCTACCTGTTGCAAAATGTTGCACATATGGCATAGTCTGCAAATTTGCCTAGCTACCACTCCTTCCGTTCCAAATTACTTGTCGCTGAAATGGATGTACCTAGAACTAAAATACATCTAGATACATCCATATGTGCGACAAATAATTCGGAACTGAGGCAATACTTGCCCGCTTGCACATATGATTTTATCACTATGTAGCTGTTGGAAGATGATTTGCGTACCCAATCAAAGGCTCCAGTGGCTACCTATAGTTACAAACGGGGACAGTTAAATGGGAATCTAGATAGCAAGGACCAAGATTGGAATATAGTGTCCGAGCAAAGGCGGCATTTCTTGTGAATCACACGATCAGCACATAAGGACCAAAAGACGCTCCTGTGATATTATTGCTATTTTGTTCCTGTCATTATGGGATGATAAGTAAGCTAAAAAGGTACAAACCCGCAAAGGCCTATTAGCTCAGCTGGTTAGAGCGCCGTGCTAATAACGCGAAGGTCACAGGTTCGAGACCTGTATGGGCCATTTCTCTCTTTTTCTTTTTCTATCTGCTTTTTTTTACACAGTAAAAAAATTAAAAGAAAAACGGAGACGGCTTCGCCCGGGTTGGAACCGGAGACCTTCAGAGTGTTAGACTGACGTGATAACCAACTACACCACGAAACCTCTATGTCTTTTAAATTACATCGTATTAATAAGATAATGTCCAGCATTCTCAATTTCTCATACAGTGTCCTTTAACTATGATCCACTATTTTTACAAGACAAGTGTCCTTTAAGTATGGATTTTCATGGAGATAAGTCCCAGCATTGTATTCCAAGATTTATGGAGATGAACCCGCAATAAATTATATTCGCCCAAAAAAAAACCCGCAATAAATTATATATATAGACCAAGAAAGGACCTTGGACGGAAAAAAAAACACTACAGTGCCATCCACCGCTAGCAATCCCAGGAATAGAAACTTAAAACATGACCTGCCACATTATCACATCAAAGTTATGGTCATAACCTGAAGTTGATGCCCTTTTTGTGTGATTATCAGGCTGTGGCTGCATTAACATTCTGCAGTAGGAGAAAACTCTTTAATTTGGCATCTAATTCTATGATTTCTCAGATAAACGAAGAGTGGGGAGCGGTGGATGATCTTGAGATGTGGAGCAATGGTATGATGCAGCAGTGGTCTGAACCAGAGTGTCCGGTGTATCAATTCTGATGCCTCGCTTGTGGGTTTCTTCGTTTTTGTTGGAGGAACATCATCTGGTTGTTGGCATCTGTAAACAGGGGAGAGACGAATTTGTATTTGAAGTTCAGCGTATAGCGTGATTGTAATTCCATTCTATAACGACGGCCACACATCAGGATTTGTAGGCGCAAACCTTCCGGCTGAAAAGATTTAATGTTCAAATTTATATAATACTAGATGACACCCTGCCCGGTGCTATGAGAATTGGTTGATGAACATTTGGGCTTATAACATGAGAACCAAAATTAAAAGGAACTACATATGACCTACAACCACCACAGAACTTGCATCCTACTTGTCGTTTTTGTGCCTCCCAAAAAGTTGTCATAAATAACAAATGTTGAACAGATTATGAATTGGATTTTTGTAGTTTGGTAGACGCATCGTGTATTAATGTATACTAGCAAACATGCCTGTGCGTTGCAACGGGAGTAAAAGAACATGCTCGTAGACCAATAAACATGAACTCTCAAACAATTTTTTGCGCATACGAGTCAAACAACTTTGCAAGTAGCAATACAATAGTTTGAAATTACTCAAAAGTAGCAAGATCCATTATTGGAAGCAATCCATTATCAGATAGAACAGTGTCCAGTCCTCTCCTACTACAGCATCACATGGAATATAAAATCAGATTTGTCAAGTTCTTGGTTTAGAAAATTTTAGTTCATAAAGTACATGTCTACAACTAACTCGCTGTCTTGATTATAGATTCAACTTTCAGTAAAACGATCAATGGAAGTGATCGTCATATGCATATATTTTTTATTTCCTCCATCCAAATATCATTAATGAAACAATGTAACAAAAAATACATCATAAACAGGTGTATTTCGAGCGGACATTTTTTTGTATTTACATAGAAATGTATGACCGCACCGAATTACTAAATTACCTCGTGAAGTTTCAGGGTGTCTGCACCATTTTTGTGTGGAACGTCTTCACCACTCGCAAGTTCCAACTGAACTGCACTGTTATATACACATCTGTACTGCTGCTGCTGGAACTCTAAATTTCATTATGTACATTTGTTCAAACCTTTGAGCTGCTCTTTGTAAGCGGTTGCTTGTTCCAGAGGCACGGCGAGCCTCATCAAGCTACTATTTCACGAGGAAGCATCAGCAGCAACATGCGTTTTTTGATGGTGTCTTGCATGCATGCAATGCTTCTTCACAAAGTACGGAAAAATGCTAGAAACAGAGATAGTACAATGGTTACACACCTCAAGATCAATAGCACTTGTTCATCGCGCTTCAAATTTCAAAGCTTAAAGAAGAATGTCGATATGTTCAGAATTCAAGGGAAATAAAAGATTCTTTTTACATGTAGTATCAGGAATAGGTGTTTTTTCAAATGTTGGTACAGAAGTGCCAAATCCATTGATTAGAAGAAAGCATGGTACAAGCAAAAACCCAATATGGGGGCGAATGAGCTAACAACAGCTAGTGCAAAAGGGAGAGAGAACAAAGGAGAAGAATAAAAGGAATGTATCACACGGGTGGAAAATTCAGCCAGGATCCAAATGGGATAGATGTTCCAACCAGATTCCACAAGGCAATCTCATCTTTTAGGCGCTGCGGGAAGCTCGTGGCATTCATCTCCCCTCTATGGAAAGTGTGTCTGTTTCTTTCAGGCCAAATCTCCCATGAAGTCAGTTAGTAGTAGTATAATGATTATGTTCAGAAAGTAGGAGGTTGTCATCGTAGTAGCAGCAGAACCGGCCCTGGTATGACGTAGACGATGTTGCCGGTGTCGATCTGTGACAATCCCTAATCAGCATCCCACTGAATAAGGCTCAGTTAATTTCAGCGATAATTGGGTAATTAACGGTCAAGAGAAAACAGCTCAAAACAAACCGTTCATCCCAAACGGCACCGTGGCAGCTAGATGCATCATGCATGCATGCGCTACAAGAGCTGCCAGGTTGCAGTTGACCTTTGTCCTTTCAATCACGACCAGATCCAGCAGGGCTTGTGTCACGGCACCGTGGAGGATGATGGCATCTTCGCCGTTGATGGCGGCATCTTCGCCGCGTGGTTTGCTGAGGCAGGGCGCTGGTTTTTGTTTGGCAACAATTATGGCGTCGAGAGGAGCTTGGGTCGCGGCGTGGTCTTCGGTAGTCGGTTCTTCCCGGCGCAAGTCCTGCATATTTCTCTTGTGTTGCTCGTCGTCAAAGTTGGAGCTGTGGTTGCTTGCACGTGGGGCCATCTGTTGGCATGTGCCGTCATGGTTTCTGTTTCATGTCGGTGGCCAGGTTGGCCGGTGGTGCCCATGTCATATGGGTTGTGTTGTGTCGGTTTTAGCCCGGTTTTCCGTCAATTAACCGGGCAATTCTCTTCTTCTTAATCAATGAAAATGGCAAGTCTTTTGGCTCGTTTAAAAAAAAAATCCTGATCATCACGAGCACCAAAAACAGATGAGATAAGGTAGCAGCTCCAACACGCACGAGGTAGCTTCCGCCAGTGACCTAACCCACCGTAACTTCCTTTTCATCTAAAATACCAGGTCCGAACTCCGAAGGGAGACTGATTAAGAAAGGGATTTTTCACGGTGAAGGATTCCATTCAGAGTTGTAAAGATTTTTTTTTCTTTTTTTCATCCAGCGGACGTACGTTAGTTTTTCCTTTTTCTCTCATCGAGCTGGACGTGTAGACTTTGTTTCCGTAGGGTTTTTTTTCGCTACACGT
>NC_041385.1:857257398-857294773 GCF_002162155.2 Triticum dicoccoides | reverse complement strand
GGAGCTCCTATTTGACGCGTTCTGCATCAAATTGGAGTCGCGACGCATACAACAAGCCCAGAATGGGCCGGCCCATTATCGTGCTCGCGCGTTCACCCTACTCGAAAAGTGGCACAACGAAAAACAATCAAAAGTGCACGCAGCAACCAGTAGAAAACTCCCGAACCCCCACGATTATAGGATCGCACGAGGCGATCAAGAAGGCGACCAGGTTTCCCTTGCGCGCCGCCGGTGATGACGTCGGTTCCCTCTCTCTCCGTCGGCCGCTCCGGCGGCGGGAGGGAGGGGGAACCTCGGGTCTGTTCGCTAGGTGGGTGTGTGGTAGGGTTAGGGTTGAGGGAGACGCTGCCGAGGCCGTTGCGGTGATGTCGCATCGGAATAAGTTTCTCCGGGCTCCGTTCACGGTCAGGCGAGGCTTTTGCCTGCGTCTAGTAGCCAGCGGGGTTGGGGATCCCCGGATCTCGTCGAGGTCACGGGCTATGGTGGCTGGAGGTCCATCGGCACTGGCCATTTGGGTTCTCAGATGGGCGATGGATGCAGCAAGACGAAGACCTTTCTTCTTCCTTGTTGGTATGATTTGTTGTTGCTGTTCTTCTTCTTCCCCTGCGCTGATGCTGATGGGAGATCCTGCTTTGCCCGGACGGATGGCCCGGCCGCGGTGCTGGGCCGGTCGGATGGCTCGAGTTCTCTTCCTTTCGGAAGGGACACTTTTCGCGGTACTCAAAGCCAAAGATGGCGATGGCTGTTGCAGGTGTGTTACATTAATGTCCATGCCCTCTCAGCGCTTGTGTCAAGAAAGGAGGAAGCATGTGGCGGCACTTGTATTGTGCTCGAAGATGATGACCTGTTCGCGATTGGTTGCAGATCCTTCTGCTGCAGGGGTTTTCTCTCAAGATTCAGGGATGATGACATTGGGCTCCGAAGATCTTCTTGTGTTATGGTTGTCTTAGGGTACTCTAGGTGTTCATGGTCCTTTGTGTTTGTGTTTCAATGTGCTTGTAAGGGTCAACTACTTTGTACTGATTCGTGATATGAATGAAAAATTCTCTCAAAAAAAACGCATGCAACAGGAATAGAACCGCAGACCACTGGAACCGCTGTCGCTAACCAAAGCCCTGGACGATAATACATTGGTAAAATGCAGCACTAAAGTTTAAGAACTAACCACAACGCTAGATATTAACACCCTTTCAAAAAATTGAACGATTTTCTTGCAAAGTGTAAAGAAAATATTAAAATGCAAGTAGTGTTTGAAAGTCTGAACATTTTGTGAAAGATATGAACAAATTCTGCAATTCTAAAGTTTTCTGAAATGCGATTTTCTGAAAATATGTACATATTACTTAACAACGCGAACAAATAGTGAAATTTCAAACTTCATCTAGAAAGGGCGAACCATTTTTTTAGGAAGTGATCATTTTTTGAAACTATGAATTTTTTGAAAATTCTGAAGAATTTGGAAACTTCTGACGATTTTTTTGATATACTCAAACATTTTTTGAGTTTGTGAACAAAAATTGAGAAACATGAATGATTTTCAAAATCTGGAAAATTCAAAAAAACGATCATTTTTTCAATTCTCAAACATTTGTTTCATTTGAGAACAAAAATCAGAAAAACAGGAACAATTTTTATACCTCTGAACAATTTTTGAAGACATGAAGAACTTTTTAAAATCTTGAACACTTTTTGAAGTTGTGAACAAATTTGGAAAACAGGAACGTTTTTGAAAATTGTGAACATATTATTTAACAATGCAAACAAATAGTAAAATTTCAAACTTCATCCAAAAAGGGCGAATATTTTTTGTAGAAAGTGATCATTTTTTGAAACTGTGATTTTTTTTTCGAAATTCTAAACATATTTGGAAACTTCTGGCCATTTTTTGATATAGTCAAACATTTTTTGAGTTTGTGAAAAAAAATTGAGTAACAAGAATGATTTTCAAAATTTGAAAAATTCAAAAAAATGATCATTTTTTTAATTTTCAAGCATTTGTTTCATTTGTGAACAAAAATCAGAAAAACAAGAACAATTTTTATACCTCTGAACAACTTTTGAAGACATTAAGAACTTTTTAAAATCCTTAACACTTTTTCAAGTTGTGAACAAATTTGGAAAACAGGAACGTTTTTGAAAATCCTGAACATATTATTTAACAATGCAAACAAATAGTGAAACTTCAAACTTCATCCAAAATGGGCGAACAATTTTTGTAGAAAGTGATCATTTTTTGAAACTGTGATTTTTTGGAAATTCTGAACAAATTTGGAAACTTCTGACCATTTTTTGATATACTCAAACATTTTTTGAGTTTGTGAACAAAATTTGAGAAACAGGAATGATTTTCAAAATCCGAAAAATTCAAAAAACGATCATTTTTTCAATTCTCAAGCATTTGTTTCATTTGTGAACAAAAAATCAGAAAAACAGGAACACTTTTTATACCTCTGAACAATTTTTGAAGACATGAAGAACTTTTTAAAATCCTTAACACTTTTTGAAGTTGTGAACAAATTTGGAAAACAGCAACATTTTTTAAAATTGTGAACATATTATTTAACAATGCAAACAAATTGTGAAATTTCAAACTTCATCCAAAAAGGGCGAACAATTTTTTAGAAAGTGATCATTCTTAGAAACTATTATTTTTTGGAAATTCTGAACAAATTTGGAAAGTTCTGACCATTTTTTGATATACTCAAACATTTTTTGAGTTTGTGAACAAAATTTGAGAAATAGGAATGATTTTCAAAATCCAAAAATACAAAAAATGATCATTTTTTCAATTCTCAAGCATTTGTTTCATTTGTGAACAAAAATCAGAAATACAGGAACAATTTTTATACCTCTAAACAATTTTTGGAGACATGAAGAACTTTTTAAAATCCTTAACACTTTTTCAAGTTGTGAACAAATTTGGAAAACAGGAACGTTTTTTAAAATTGTGAACATATTATTTAAAAATGCAAACAAATAGTGAAATTTCAAACTTCATCCAAAAAGGGCAAACATTTTTTGTAGAAAGTGATCATTTTTTGAAACTGTGACTTTTTTGGAAATTCTGAACAAATTTGGAAAGTTCTGACCATTTTTTGATATACTCAAACATTTTTTGAGTTTGTGAACAAAATTTGAGAAACAGGAATGATGTTCAAAATCCGAAAAATTCAAAAAATGATTATTTTTCAATTCTCAAGCATTTGTTTCATTTGTGAACAAAAATCACAAAAACAGGAACAATTTTCATACATCTGAACAATTTTTGAAGACATGAAGAACTTTTTTAAAATCCTTAACACTTTTTGAAGTTTTGAACAAATTTGGAAAACAGGAATGTTTTTGAAAATTGTGAACATATTATTTAACAATGCAAACAAATAGTGAAATTTCAAGCTTCATCCAAAAAAGGCAAACAACTTTTGTAGAAAGTGATCATTTTTTGAAACTGTGATTTTTTTTTTGGAAATTCTGAACAAATTTGGAAACTTCTGACCATTTTTTGATATACTCAAACATTTTTTGAGTTTGTGAACAAAATTTGAGAAATAAGAATGATTTTCAAAATCCGAAAAATTCAAAAAACGATCATTTTTTCAATTCTCAATCCGAAAAACGCACGAGCCTTTTTGCTATTAGATTGTAAACGTGAAGTACAAGGCAGTTCGTTGTTGTAACCGGACAGAATACAAGAGAGAGAGAGAGAGAGGAGATCGGGATAGAGAGAGTTGTAACAGGACAGGAGATCTATATCCCTAGACATTCAGGTGTGAGGCGCAAGACAGGAACCCTTGACGCCTCCACATTAACATGTTTAACACCCTCCCTTAATCTGAACTGTGCAGGTTTAAATTACGCTTAAACTCCTCAAACGGCCTTGTAGCCAGCGCCTTTGTAAACCCGTCAGCAACTTGATCCTCCAAGTGAACAAATCGAATGTCTAACTCCTTGTTAGCAACCGTTTCCCTCACAAAGTGATAATCGATATCAATGTGTTTAGTACGTGCATGAAACACATGATTAGCTGACAAGTAGGCCGCACCAAGATTGTCACACCAAAGACAAGGTGTCTGAGTGTTATATATGCCAAGTTCCTTAAGCATAGACTTCACCCAAATAATTTCAGCTGTTGCATTGGCAAGTGCTTTGTATTCTGCCTTAGTACTAGATCTGGAAACCATGGCATGTTTCTTTGCACACTAAGAGATCAAGTTGGGACCAAAGAACACTGCAAAGCCACCAGTTAATCTTCTATCATCCAAGCAACCTGCCCAGTCAGAATCAGAGAAGGCACTAACAAGAGTGGATGATGACTTACTGAAGGTTATACCAACACTTAGAGTGTTTTTCACATATCTCAGTATAGGTTTGGCTGTCGTCCAATGAGCAGTGGTTGGTGCATGAAGATACTGACAAACCTTGTTTACTACGAAGGAGATATCAGGCCTGGTGAGAGTCAAGTACTGAAGCGCCCCACCAGACTTCTGTATTTGGTGCCATCACTACTAGGAAAAGGCCTACTAATGGCGCACCGGTTTTGCCTACTAATGGCGCACTACCGGTGCGCCATTAGTAGCACGCCATTAGAATTTTTTACTAATGGCGCACCACTGGTGCGCCATTAGTATCTGGTATACTAATGGCGCACCTGGCAGTGCGCCATTAGTATGTATCTCCATGCGCCATTAGTGTGCCTCCCGGGGGGCCATATGTAACCATGTGCTTTGTCACACTAATGGCGCACTCTGCCTTGATGCGCCATTAGTGACCTTTGGCATACTAATGGCGCACTCTGCCTTGATGCGCCATTAGTATGAATATGTGTTTTTTTTGCTTTTCTGATTTTTGCACAGGTTACAAAATATATTATTGGACAGAATATAGACAGCAGCGCACAGCAACATCAGATTCATCGAATACAATAGAAGATTAGTCTCCAAATACAATTCATCATATTAGTCTCCGAATTCAAAAGACCGAACAAAGATAAAACATTACAAGTCTCAAGACCGCGAGTATCGAGTTTGTCTTCACATTACAAGTCGATATCGATCATCTAAACTACCATCACATAAAAGAGAGTTGTCGTCATCACGATGAGCATCATCGCGATCAAACTGGTCCTCATCCGGTTCCTCCAACGCTCCCTCCTCTCTCCCGCTAGATAGCGGGCATATCTAGATTCGGCCTCCGCCCTAGTGGTGTACCCTTTGTAACTGTTACCGCTGAAACGGTGAACCTGTCTCCGACACTCCTCCCAGTCGTCGTAGACTCTGGGAACCTTACCCTTGTACTTGAGTGAATTCCTCCTTGACGGTGCGGAGCGCATTCGGACGCCGGTCCTTCCTTTGCTTCTTCGATTGGCTGCCATCTGTGTATGCGCCGCCATCATCAGTGGTGGCATCCTCAGCGGCACCATCAGTGGTGTCATCCCCGACGCCACTAGGGGTTGTGTAATCAGGATCGGTGTCTTCCGCGGCGTCCTCATAGCGGTGAGGTTGTTCCTCCATCTCCTGGGACAGCTCCCAGAATTGCTTGCTGCCCGAACCACCGGCCTCATCGTTGTGGGCCATGTTTCGTTCTAAATAGGAAAAAAGTTTGGTCAAAAAGTTGGTTATTGTCAAGGAACAAGATCATGGTCTCATCATTTAGGGTTTGTCGACACCGAGGCACCCTAAAAGCCTAAGCTTTCATCATTTAGGGTTTGTCGACGCCGAGGCACCCTAAAAGCCTAAGCGTACATCATTTAGGTTCTCATCGACACCGAGGCATCCGGGGCAGCCAAGTTAAGTTTTCATCATTTAGGGTTTATCGATGCCAAGGCACCCTAGGTTGGGCCTAATCACTTGGCACTAATCACTTGGCTCTGTTGCCACCTATGTTGGGTTTATCATCTAGGGTTTATCGATGCTAAGGAGAATTCTAAGTTGGGCCTAATCACTTGGCTCTATTGCCACCTATGGTTTAATGCAGCAAGAATGGCGGGGCAGTTGATCCTACTTAACTAAGTACTAAGATACCCCGGCCCATGCATTAGTCGCAAGTACCCCATATGTCCTATTTTTAGCAAAGTCATGCTAAAATTCACGGAAAATTTCAGCATGACCTTTGCTGAAAATAGGACATATGGAGTACCCGACTTTGCCGGAATGGAAGTTAATCAACATTCCGACAAACTCAAGGGCCTCTCGGGGTACCTGCAAATTCATCACGACACGATGGTCGGAGACATGACCTTTGCAAAATGGTCGGAGACACGATGGTCTTTCTCAATGTGATCAATTGATGGATCAACACATAAAACATGTCCAATAAATATAAACAAGCAAAGAATGCATGCAAGTTTAAAGTAAAACGTTTCAGTTAATGCAAGTACTCCTCTTGCTCTCTACTTTCTCTCTTCTCTTCTTCAGTTAATTAACTGAATTTTACTGATGTTGTTGTTAACTGAATTTTAATCAGCTGCTGAAGAACACCTTCAGTTTCGTCAGATATAGGTGTAGTTTTCAGTCTCTGTCAGTTTCATCAGATATAGCATGGTTTGATCATTATAATACCACATCTCCCCTCCTGGACGTTTCAGAAATAGGAGGGCCCACGTCTCCCCTCCAGAGTTTTCGAGGGCCCATGTCCCCCCTCCAAAGGGCAGGACGTTTGAGTTTTCGAGGCAACTCCCCACGTCTCCCCTCCACTGGCAACTCCCCACGACACAGAGGGGGTTTTCTTCCCACGTCCAGGTAACTCCCCTCCTATTCCATTGCCGCTCCATCTTCCTCCCTCTGCCTCCCTCCTCATTCCATTGCCGCTCCATCTTCCTCCCTCTACCTCCCTCTGCCTCTAGCATCAAGCAACTCCCCTCTGCCTCCACCATCGCTGGCCAGGAGGGCAATGGCGGAGGAATCGTGGAGCAACTCCCCTCCGTCTGCCAAGAGAATGGCGGAGGCATCGTGGAGCAACTCCCCTCCGTCTGCCAAGCATCACCATGGTGAGGCGTCTAGCAAGGAGCCGCTGGTGGTCGACGACGACGTTCCGGTCCCCGGGCAGAAGCGGGACTACACCGTGCCGCTCAAGGTTGATATCCACCTGAAGGAGCCGCTGGATGTCGTATGCACCAGCAATCCAGACGAAGCCGACAATATGATCCGCAAGATGAGGAGGAGGCTCGGCGGCATGCTTCCTCGGAATATCGGTGTTGATGTCGAGTATACCAGGGAAGACAAACCTCCGCAAATTGCTGCAGTTCTGCAGTTATGCGTGGAGGATCTCGTCCTGGTATACCACATCACCGCGGCAACCAAATGGTAAAAACATCCAGTTCTGAAGTTTCTGTCTAATTAGTAGTTTCTGAAGTAGATGCAATAGTTATGAAGTTCTGAAGTAGATGCAATACTAGTTCTGAAGTTCTGAAGTTTTTGTAGTTCTGAAGTTTTGTTCTAATTAGTAGTTTCTGAAGTTTCTGAAGTTTCTGAAGTAGATGCAATAGTTCTGAAGTTCTGAAGTAGATGCAATACTAGTTCTGAAGTTATGAAGTTTCTGTCTAATTAGTAGTTTTTTGGTGATCATACAAAATGTTGTCTAGAAGTTTTTGTGATCATTTAGTAGCTGTTATGAATGTTATCTTGTAATGCAAAAGATTGCAAAAAAATACATCATTGAGATGTTATGCTTGCTGTTTTGATCATATAGAATGTTGTCTTGTAGTTGTTGTGATCATTTAGTAGTTGTTGTGATCATACTGTTCTAACTGAATTTTGGTCAGAACTGAAGATGCTATTTTAACTGAATTTTGCTTCAACTGAACCCATTTTAATTCTGTAGTTTCTGAAGTTTTTGAAGTAGATGAATTTGATGCACCAGATTAATTTGATGCAGGCCCAAGGAACTCCGCCCGCTCCTGCAGGAGAAGAAGTTGTACACCTTTGTTGGCTTCTGCATTGGAGGCGACAAGGAGAAGCTGAAGTTGTCTGGTTTAGAGATCAACCCCGACAAGTACGTCGACTTGCAGCGCAAATGGAGAGTTCCAAACAATGGAAAGAAGTGGCAGTCTTTGGCTGAGTTTGCAGGCAGCCTCATCCACCCATCCTACAAGGAAATGAAGCAGAAGATCGACAGGAAATCGGACCACCTACTATGGGGGGACAGCCCACTGCCAAACAAGCTCATCGAGTACGCCGCGAAAGATGCGTACGTCACCTACGAGGCATGGAAGAAAATCGAAATCACCAAAGAAGGTTTGGAGCTCTGGCAAGAGGCGGAGGATCATTGGGATGACCCCTACTACTGGGGATATTGAGTTGTTTGTGGTATTGGGATGACCCCTACTACTGTGTCTTAGTTTGTAGTTATGTGGTTGAACAAGTTTGCTTTTGTTATGTTGAACAAGTTTGCTTTTGTAATGATGAACAAGTTTGCTTTGGTTGTCAGTTGACATCACTCATCACTGAGCATGGTTTAGTTTTACCTTTATCTATTTATTATTTAGGCAGAGCTATTCAGGCATGGAAGATATAATCATCCTTATGGTGAGGATTGCAATGTTTTTAGCTTCCAAGTTTCTAATGACACATGATCTTTCCAACCACATAACTTAACTGCAAACATTTCCCCTGTAAATTGTAGTTACACATTCCAACCGATACCTGCAGGTTGTAATTTCATACTGAATGACCATCAATGACTAAGTGAAGCAAATAATTGCTATGCATTTCTTGGCACGCGAGAAGGAAGAGGGGAGAGGAGGCGGAGCTCACCGGGGAGGCGCAAGGAGGCCCTGCGATAGCTTAGTAGCAACAGAGGTGGCCGAAGTTGAGGAAGACAGCGGCGACCCGAGGAAGAAGAGGTGGAGGGGGGGAGTGGAGGGGTCGAGCGCCGTCGCGCCCTGGTTCGGCGGCTCGCCGGCCCGGTGTTGAAGCAGATTCTGCCCGCCGCCTTGCCTGTCGCCTCGCATGGTGGAGCTCGAGGGCTGGGAAGGCGAAGGAGGGGGTGGGTGGGTGCGGTGAAGGCGAGGGAGGGGGTGGATTAGGAGTGGACGGTGATGGGGGGCAGGGCAGGGGCTGACTGGGGGCGGCGACGGAGATGGAGGCGCTGGGGCGGCGGCGGCGTGGGTCAGGGCAGCGCGCGGGTGGATCTGGTGACGAGGGAGAGAGGGTCGAAGGGTATCTGGCGAGAGGGAGAGAGGATAGCTAGGGGGAGGGTTCTAATGGCGCACCGTCCAGTCGTGCGCCATAAGTATGACTATTCTAATGGCGCACCACCCTTGGGTGCGCCATTAGAATTTTGTTTTAATCTAGCCCACTAACCATATCTACAACCTAACCCTATCTACAACAGAACCCACCCACTAGCCTGACTGGTCAGCACGCAACACACACACCAGGAGGTCCTGGGTTTGATTCCCAGGCTCCCCAATATTTTTTTATGCATTTTAAATGCTGTTTTTTATATTTATTCGTGTTTAAATATGTTCAAACTTGTTTAAATCATAACAGTAATATTTTTTTTATAGAAACAGTAATAATTTTTTAAAAAATATGTTCAAATTTCTTACTTGAAAATATCATCGGCGGCGGCGGTGGAGCGAGGGAGGGTGCGGGGATCGAGATCGAGATGGAGGGGGAATCGAGATCGAGATGGAGGGGGATCGAGATCAAGTGTCCTCATGAATTCAAAAAATGCCCATGAAATTTAAAAATATTCATGATATCAAAAAGTGCTCATGAAATACAATCGAGAAATGAAGACTACGATTTAAATACAATCGATCTTAGCTAGCTATCTGTTCACCATCTTCTTGCCCTTCTTTTTCGCAAATGGAGTTCTTCTGTGGAACAGACGTCCTTTAGGTAGGGTGGTCCTGCTTCTTCTTGTGGTGTGTGCTGCTACTTCATCGTCGTCGTCATGTTCGATCTTCGGGTCGCCGTACTTGTCGAAGTCTTGCTCATTGGCTACTCCATCCATTCCGATGATCTTCGTTTTGACTCTCCTCACGACTGGGCTTTGGCGGGTCGGTAATGAAGAAGCATTGGTCCACTTGGGAAGCCAGTACCCATGGCTCATTTTTCGCGGTGACGTTTGTGCCCGCGGTCTTGGATTTGGCTTCGAGTATAAACACGACTGGGCTTTGGCATAGTGCGCCATTAGTAGGTTTGCAAAAAAGTAAAAAAAATAAATTATATACTAATGGCGCACTGTCTTGGTCGTGCGCCATTACTAGTTCTAACTAGTAATGGCGCACTTTGCCTTCCCCGCGCCATTAGTTTGTATGGAAAAATGGAAAAAGAAAAATCAATAGTAGTGGCGCACCGTGAGCACGGTGCGCCATTAGTGTCTTCCACACTAATGGCGCACGAGCAACCGGTGCGCCATTAGTATATAGTAGTGGCGCACTACTTACCTGGTGCGCCATTAGAATCAGTCCTATCTATAGCCCTTTTCCTAGTAGTGCATCCTCTTGATTCAAGAGTTCTCCTTCAGCAAGTGTAAGTTTCTATGAACTAGACAAAGGTGTTGGGGAAGGTTTGCAACCCTGCAACCTAACTCTCCTCAAAAGATCTGTAGCATACTTTTCCTGAGAAAGATGAAGACCACCTTCTTTGTTTCTCTTGACCTCAATGCCAAGGAAAAAAATGCAAGTCACCAAGATCCTCAAGAGCAAATTGTGAGTTCAAATCTGACAAGAGAGCTCTCACCGCTTAATTGAGTGGCAGAGCTAGGGGGGCCAACAGGGGCCCTGGCTCCCCCTATGGCTTTGAACAATACAAATGATTTTGTACTTAAGGCTAGTTTAGACATGATGTTTAGATAAAATTAGCTTTCTTGGCCCCCTCTAAGCGAGAATCACCATGTTCAGCTCTGTTTAAGCTCCAATCCCGCCTCCGCCCCTGGCTTCATTAGATGAGCTTGTGACAATAATGTCATCAACATAGAGAAGCACAAAAACTGAAGTGTTTGACTTACTGTAAATAAACAGTGATGTGTCAGATTTTGAAGGAGTGAAACCAAGTTGTTACAGTTTTGTACTCAACCTAGAGTACCATGCTTTGGGGGCTTGCTTCAGTCCATAGAGTGATCTGTCAAGCATGCATATGTGAGACGGTATGTTTTTTTCCTCAAACCCAGGAGGTTGCTTCATGTACACTTCCTCTATTAGAACACCATGAAGAAACGCATTCTGCATGTCTAGCTGTCTAAGACTCCACCCTCTTGACACATCAATGGATAGAACAAGACGAATGGTAGCAGCATTAACAACAGGATTGAAAGTATCCTCATAATCTATGTCATACCTTTGTTTAAAACCTTTTGCAACAAGCCTGGCTTTATAATGATCAATCGTGCCATCAGACCTTCTTTTGATCTTGAACACCCACTTGTAGTCAATCACATTTTTACCTTGCCGTGAGGGAACTAAATGCCACGTGTTATTCTTCTGAAGAGCATGATATTCATCATCCATAGCCTTTTTCCAACTAGGATTAGCAAGAGCTTCCTTTTATGTGTGGGGTTCTCCTGTGGAAGCAGCCAAAACAAATTTATCTTTATAATTTGTAGGTTGAATCACACCTGCACGAAGACGTGTACCAGGTAGTGTAGCAACAACATGTGTTGGCGCAGAATATCCAGACGCAACAGCATCCGTAGAATCGCCAATCTCCCCCTATCGAGGCTGGCGATCCCGAGGAACCAGACACATGATCTTCTACGGCCTGTTGAACCATAGGAGCAGACAGGATGGCCACAGAGGATCCGGGCGGGATGGAATCCAGCTGGGAGCACGCGCCTGCTGCGGTTGCCAGAGAGGGGGCCCGCCGGGTGTAGACCCGAGGTTTTTTTTACGAAAAAGTAGACTCGAGGTTCAGCCGGGAACCATGTTGGTTGGTGGAGCGCGCCCACGGTGTCGGACGCAGGCGTAGACCGATGCGAGCTGGCACGAGATTGGAGCGGAGCAGGCGCGGGCGCAGGATGGGACGAAGGAGCAGATCCCGGCACATATCATGTCGGCCCTGGCATGACTGGAAGCTCAGATCCCGAAGAAGATTGCAGCGGCTCCATCATGACAATTTCAGCACATGCTTCACCTGTAGCAGCAGACTCAAATGACAGATTAGAAGAATTAGTCAAATTTAAGTCAGTACAATCATCAATTTCCACAGGAGCAATACCAGATAGATGAGATGAGAGGATAAGTATTTCCTTCCGAAGAAGGGCTCCGACATTTGGATGAAGTTTGGCAAACGGGAATTGAGTTTCATCAAACACAACATCACGGGACATGTACACACGACCGATGGGCACATCAAGACACTTGACACCTTTATGTTGTGCACTATACCAAGAAAGACACACTGTTGAGATCGAAACATAAGTTTTTGAGAGTTGTAGGGACGAAGGTTTGGCCAACAGGCACACCCGAAAATATGAAGTGTATTATAATCTGGTGTGACGTGAAGAAGACGTTCAGTGTGGGTTTCATTGGTAATAGTACGACTAGGCTACATATTGATAAGATGTACTGTAGTGAGAAACGCTTCGTCCCAAAATTTTAAAGGCATAGAGGCAGAAGCTAGGAGGGCAAGACCTACTTCAACAAGTGTCGATGTTTCCGTTCAGCAGAGCCATTTTGCCGGTGAGCATGCGGGCAAGACACGTGATGAGAAATTCCTATCTTTGAAAAAAAGAATTAAGCTTCTCATATTCACCATCCCAGTCTGATTGCATGGTAAGGATTTTGCGATCAAACTTTCATTCAACAAGTGCTTGAAAGTTACAAAAAACTTGGAACGTGTCAGCGCGTTTTTTAAGAAGATATATCCAGGTGTATTTGCTATAATCATCAATAAAACTCACATGTAAGAGTGTCTACCAATGGAGGTGGGTGCCGGACCCCAAACATCAGAGAAAATAAGTTGCAATGGCTGGGTAGACACACTAGTAGAAATAGGATAAGGCAACTGATGACTTTTTGCTCTTTGACAAGAATCAAAAATAGTTTCTAAATTTTTCTCACCAACAATTGGGAGTTTATTTTTACTAAAAATTTGATGTACAGTAGCAAAACGAGGGATGACCTAAACGACTGTGCCACCCTTCAGCAGAAAGCTTGATGTCACCATAGACTTGTTTGTTGAACTGACAATATTGAGGAAGCAGCTCATAGAGTCCTTGCACACATGTACCCCTATGGAGAACTCTCTTCGTGGCCTGATCCTTGATCAAAAATAAGAACGGGTGAAACTCAAGGAATACATTATTATCAAGAGTAATACGATGGACGGAAAGAAGAGTTTTGGAAGCATTGGGTACATGCAAGATATCTTTCAGAACTAGATTTTTATGTGGAGTTTTGATAATCGATTGACGAATATGACTAATCTTCATACCTACACCGTTTGACGCAGTGTAAATTTGATCGTGGCCAATGTATTTTTCTTGCATCGTCACCTTGTCGAGTTCTCCGGTGATGTGATTTGTTGCACCCGTGTCTAAGTACCAATTGGTATAGACACCATACGATGCATCAGCTACAACAGCAACTTTTTTCTTTTGGAATGTGTCATCAGCATAACACCAATCACAATCTTTGGCGAGATGGTTAGTTTTTTTTTTGCAAATTTGACAACGACCTTCATACCCTTCATACCCCTGAAAGTTGTTGCGCCCACTGTTGTTGCGTCGATGAGGCTAGCCGCCGCCGTTGTTTCCCTGATGATAATGGCCACCGCCACCACCACCACCGTAGTGGCCGCCGCCACCATTGTTGTTGTTGTAGCCGCTAGGGTAGTAGCCAGAATTGTTATAGTCGTCGTCGCCGCCGTTGTTGTAGCTGCCACCGCTGCTACCTGGACGAGATCCACCACCGCCGCCACCCTTCTGCTGACCACGGGAACCCTTGTTGGATCCCTAGTTGTCGCGAGAAGCAAGGATGGCGGAGGACTTGAAGTTGTCGGCGCATGTCCCAAAGAACATCTCGACGCGCTCGTCGAAATTGGCTACCATGGCGAAGAGGTTCTCGACAGTGACTGGATCAGTATGTGCATCCAAGGCGGAGATGATGGGCTGATACTCCATGTCAAGCCCCGCGAGGATGAACGACGCCAGCTCATCCTCCCCGATCGGTTTGCCTACCACCGCAAGCTCATCGGAGAGAGCACACATGTGCCCGAAGTAGATTGTCGTCGGCTAGTTGCCCTTCTAGGCATTGGTGACCGAGGCCCGAATGCTGTTGATGCAGGAGAGCGATACAACGCAGAACATGTTGCTCAGGGCCGTCCAAATCGCATGTGATGTTTCCATTGAGGCAAATTGAACCAACACCTCCTTGGAGAGATTTCGAAGAAGATATGCGACCATCTGTTGATCTTGAATTAACCAGGGGGCATAGGCAGGGTTGGTGATCACCTGATCCTTGCCATCCTTGTCCTTGGTGGTGATGATCTTGGGAGGTTCTACCTTGGTTTGGTCGATGTAGCCGTACAGGCCGGCGCCCTTTATCTGGGATCACGCCTGGGCTCGCCAGAGGACATAGTTCGTCCGGGTGAGCGGCTCGGAGACGTTGTAGTTGAGGCCGGAAGAGACCGGAGCGAGATGGGTTTTGGGAGATCGATGAGGAAAGGCTAAGCGTGGTGGAAGAAACCTGCTATGTATACCATGAAAGCCATAATGAAGTGTCTCAACCCCCTGATTGGGAGACCGCGATGTTTATATAGATTGTAAACGTGAAGTACAAGGAAGTCTGTTGTTGTAACCGGACAGAATACAAGAGAGAGAGGAGATCGGGATAGAGAGAGTTGTAACAGGACAGGAGACCTATATCCCTAGATATTCAGGTGTGAGGCGCAAGACAGGAACCCTTGACGCCTCCACATTAACATGTTTAACAACATCGTCGCCTGAGGAGAGACATTGGTTTCAGCCATGGCGGCGCTAGCTTACTGGACACACTCTGAAGATGGTGAGGGAAGATCAGTGCTATACAGACAGCGAGCGCCTTCTGGTGGAGGACTGATTGGCAAGGCACGAAGCAATTCAGAGGCTGGTGCCTTGTAGTGAGTGTTTTCAGTCATCCAGTCCAACACCCATGAGTTGACGTTAGCAGTATTGCCTGTGATATGCAAAGTTGCGTAGAACTGAAGAATAAGCTCTTCATTCCAATCAACGATGTCAGAGCAGAAATTCAGCAAGCCTGCATCGTGAAGCATACTTGAACCAGCGTGAAGCAAGGCATAGATTCCATGTCCACATGAGGAATGTGCTCATGATCGAAGACTTTGTCCTTGTCAAAGAGAATTGAGGAATAGAAGTTTGCCTGGCTGGTAGTCCAGAAACGCTTCCTTCTAAGACGAGCATTGTCATAAGGGTTGAATTCAGTGAAGAATACGTGCTCACCGAAGAAATCATCAGCCTTGAATTTTGGCTTCTTGGAGAAGGGATTCTTTGGCCTGGGCTGAGGCGTGTCAGTGATTTGTAGTACCACCTCAGGAATCGCAATCTCAGGTTCCTCATGCTAAGGAATTTCAGTTTCTTCTGCAGTTGCAGCCTGAGTCATTACTTCTTCATTCACATTTTCATCATCACTAGTGGCTGGAATTTCCTCATGGATGGACGAGGTTGCACGAGGTTCATCAGATTCCACTCGTACTTCTGTAGCGACTGGGGACTGAGGAACAGCTTGGAGAGGAGTGAACAATGGAGAATTGGGGTGCGGACTTTCCCAAAAGTCATCATTCAGCACTGGTGTGGTACATCCGATGTCCACATCCTCATCTTCAAGTTCTTGAACACCTGCCTCTTCAGCAGTGAACTGAGGCATAGGTGAGGAAATGACTGGGGTTGAAGGGATCTTATCCACTTCAATTTCTTCGTCCAACTGCTCTGTCGAAGGAGCAGATGGAGTTTCTTCATCAGATTCCGCGGGAATCTCATATTCTTCACCGTAAGGAACAAGGTCATTTGATGGCATTGATGAGACAGGAACGGCATCAATTGGATTGTCAATTGAACTGATCAGAGTCTTCATCTTTTTCGGAGCTGAAGAATTTGAAAAAGTTGATGTCTTCCTCTTTCTCATGGCTACACGTTCTGAAACCTTTGTCTTCTTCACATCTGATGCAGATGGAAGGATTGGAGTTGGTGTAGGTGCAGGAGGTGAATGGTAGCAGCATTAACAACATGATTGAAAGTATCCTCATAATCTATGTCATACCTCTGTTTAAAACCTTTTGCAACAAGCCTGACTTTATAATGATCAATCGTGCCATCAGACCTTCTTTTGATCCTAAACACCCACTTGTAGTCAATCACATTTTTACCTTGCCGTGAGGGAACTAAATGCTACGTGTTATTCTTCTGAAGAGCATGATATTCATCCTCCATAGCCTTTTCCAACTAGGATTAGCAAGAGCTTCCTTTTATGTGTGGGGGTTCTCCTGTGGAAGCAGCCAAAACAAATTTATCTTTATAATTTGTAGGTTGAATCACACCTGCACGAAGACGTGTACGAGGTAGTGTAGCAACAACATGTGTTGGCGCAGAATATCCAGACGCAACAGCATCAGTAGAATCGCCAATCTCCCCCTATCGAGGCTGGCGATCCCGAGGAACCAGACACATGATCTTCTACGGCCTGTTGAACCATAGGAGAAGACGGAATGGCCACAGAGGATCCGGGCGGGATGGAATCCAGCTGGGAGCGCGCGCCTGCTGCAGTTGCCAGAGAGGGGGCCCGCCGGGTGTAGACCCGAGGTTTTTTTTAACGAAAAAGTAGACCCGAGGTTCAGCCGGGAACCATGTTGGTTGGTGGAGCGCGCCCGCGGTGTCGGACCCAGGCGTAGACCGATGCGAGCTGGCACGAGATTGGAGCGGAGCAGGCGCGGGCGCAGGATGGGACGAAGGAGCGGATCCCGGCACATATCATGTCGGCCCTGGCATGACTGGAAGCTCAGATCCCGAAGAAGATTGCAGCGGCTCCATCGTGACAATTTCAGCACATGCTTCACCTGTAGCAGCAGACTCAAATGACAGATTAGAAGAATTAGTCAGTACAATCATCAATTTCCACAGGAGCAATACCAGATAGATGATATGGGAGGAGAAGTATTTCCTTCCGAAGGAGGGCTCCAGCATTTGGATGAAGTTTGGCAAACGGGAATTGAGTTTCATCAAACACAACATCGCGGGACATGTACACACGACCGGTGGGCACATCAAGACACTTGACACCTTTATGTTGTGCACTATACCAAGAAAGACACACTGTTGAGATCGAAACATAAGTTTTTGAGAGTTGTAGGGACGAAGGTTTGGCCAACAGGCACACCCGAAAATATGAAGTGTATTATAATCTGGTGTGACGTGAAGAAGACGTTCAGTGTGGGTTTCATTGGCAATAGTACGACTAGGCCACATATTGATAAGATGTACTGTAGTGAGAAATGCTTCGTCCCAAATTTAAAAGGCATAGAGTCAGAAGCTAGGAGGGCAAGACCTACTTCAACAAGTGTCGATGTTTCCGTTCAGCGGAGCCATTTTGCCGGTGAGCATGCGGGCAAGACACGTGATGAGAAATTCCTATCTTTCGAAAAAAGAATTAAGCTTCTCATATCCACCATCCCAGTCTGATTGCATGGTAAGGATTTTGCGATCAAACTTTCGTTCAACAACTGCTTGAAAGTTACAAAAAACTTGGAACATGTCAGAGCATTTTTTAAGAAGATATATCCAGGTGTATTTGCTATAATCATCAATAAAACTCACATGTAAGAGTGTCTACCAATGGAGGTGGGTGCCGGACCCCAAACATCAGAGAAAATAAGTTGCAATGGCTGGGTAGACACACTAGTAGAAATAGGATAAGGCAACTGATGACTTTTTGCTCTTTGACAAGAATCAAAAATAGTTTCTAAATTTTTCTCACCAACAATTGGGAGTTTATTTTTACTAAAAATTTGATGTACAGTAGCAAAACGAGGGATGACCTAAACGACTGTGCCACCCTTCAGCAGAAAGCTTGATGTCACCATAGACTTGTTTGTTGAACTGACAATATTGAGGAAGCAGCTCATAGAGTCCTTGCACACATGTACCCCTATGGAGAACTCTCTTCGTGGCCTGATCCTTGATCAAAAATAAGAACGGGTGAAACTCAAGGAATACATTATTATCAAGAGTAATACGATGGACGGAAAGAAGAGTTTTGGAAGCATTGGGTACATGCAAGATATCTTTCAGAACTAGATTTTTATGTGGAGTTTTGATAATTGATTGACGAATATGACTAATCTTCATACCTACACCGTTTGACGCAGTGTAAATTTGATCGTGGCCAATGTATTTTTCTTGCATCGTCACCTTGTCGAGTTCTCCGGTGATGTGATTTGTTGCACCCGTGTCTAAGTACCAATTGGTATAGACACCATACGATGCATCAGCTACAACAGCAACTTTTTTCTTTTGGAATGTGTCATCAGCATAACACCAATCACAATCTTTGGCGAGATGGTTAGTTTTTTTTTTTTGCAAATTTGACAACGACCTTCATACCCTTCATACCCCTGAAAGTTGTTGCGCCCACTGTTGTTGCGTCGATGAGGCTAGCCGCCGCCGTTGTTTCCCTGATGATAATGGCCACCGCCACCACCACCACCGTAGTGGCCGCCGCCACCATTGTTGTTGTTGTAGCCGCTAGGGTAGTAGCCAGAATTGTTATAGTCGTCGTCGCCGCCGTTGTTGTAGCTGCCACCGCTGCTACCTGGACGAGATCCACCACCGCCGCCACCCTTCTGCTGACCACGGGAACCCTTGTTGGATCCCTAGTTGTCGCGAGAAGCAAGGATGGCGGAGGACTTGAAGTTGTCGGCGCATGTCCCAAAGAACATCTCGACGCGCTCGTCGAAATTGGCTACCATGGCGAAGAGGTTCTCGACAGTGACTGGATCAGTATGTGCATCCAAGGCGGAGATGATGGGTTGATACTCCATGTCAAGCCCCGCGAGGATGAACGACGCCAGCTCATCCTCCCCGATCGGTTTGCCTACCACCGCAAGCTCATCGGAGAGAGCACACATGTGCCCGAAGTAGATTGTCGTCGGCTAGTTGCCCTTCTAGGCATTGGTGACCGAGGCCCGAATGATGTTGATGCAGGAGAGCGATACAACGCAGAACATGTTGCTCAGGGCCGTCCAAATCGCATGTGATGTTTCCATTGAGGCAAATTGAACCAATACCTCCTTGGAGAGATTTCGAAGAAGATATGCGACCATCTGTTGATCTTGAATTAACCAGGGGGCATAGGCAGGGTTGGTGATCACCTGATCCTTGCCATCCTTGTCCTTGGTGGTGATGATCTTGGGAGGTTCTACCTTGGTTTGGTCGATGTAGCCGTACAGGCCGGCGCCCTTTATCTGGGATCACGCCTGGGCTCGCCAGAGGACATAGTTCGTCCGGGTGAGCGGCTCGGAGACGTTGTAGTTGAGGCCGGAAGAGACCGGAGCGAGATGGGTTTTGGGAGATCGATGAGGAAAGGCTAAGCGTGGTGGAAGAAACCTGCTATGTATACCATGAAAGCCATAATGAAGTGTCTCAACCCCCTGATTGGGAGACCGCGATGTTTATATAGATTGTAAACGTGAAGTACAAGGAAGTCTGTTGTTGTAACCGGACAGAATACAAGAGAGAGAGGAGATCGGGATAGAGAGAGTTGTAACAGGACAGGAGACCTATATCCCTAGATATTCAGGTGTGAGGCGCAAGACAGGAACCCTTGACGCCTCCACATTAACATGTTTAACAACATCGTCGCCTGAGGAGAGACATTGGTTTCAGCCATGGCGGCGCTAGCTTACTGGACACACTCTGAAGATGGTGAGGGAAGATCAGTGCTATACAGACAGCGAGCGCCTTCTGGTGGAGGACTGATTGGCAAGGCACGAAGCAATTCAGAGGCTGGTGCCTTGTAGTGAGTGTTTTCAGTCATCCAGTCCAACACCCATGAGTTGACGTTAGCAGTATTGCCTGTGATATGCAAAGTTGCGTAGAACTGAAGAATAAGCTCTTCATTCCAATCAACGATGTCAGAGCAGAAATTCAGCAAGCCTGCATCGTGAAGCATACTTAGAACTAGCATGAAGCAAGGCATAGATTCCATGTCCACATGAGGAATGTGCTCATGATCGAAGACTTTGTCCTTGTCAAAGAGAATTGAGGAATAGAAGTTTGCCTGGCTGGTAGTCCAGAAACGCTTCCTTCTAAGACGAGCATTGTCATAAGGGTTGAATTCAGTGAAGAATACGTGCTCACCGAAGAAATCATCAGCCTTGAATTTTGGCTTCTTGGAGAAGGGATTCTTTGGCCTGGGCTGAGGCGTGTCAGTGATTTGTAGTACCACCTCAGGAATCGCAATCTCAGGTTCCTCATGCTAAGGAATTTCAGTTTCTTCTGCAGTTGCAGCCTGAGTCATTACTTCTTCATTCACATTTTCATCATCACTAGTGGCTGGAATTTCCTCATGGATGGACGAGGTTGCACGAGGTTCATCAGATTCCACTCGTACTTCTGTAGCGACTGGGGACTGAGGAACAGCTTGGAGAGGAGTGAACAATGGAGAATTGGGGTGCGGACTTTCCCAAAAGTCATCATTCAGCACTGGTGTGGTACATCCGATGTCCACATCCTCATCTTCAAGTTCTTGAACACCTGCCTCTTCAGCAGTGAACTGAGGCATAGGTGAGGAAATGACTGGGGTTGAAGGGATCTTATCCACTTCAATTTCTTCGTCCAACTGCTCTGTCGAAGGAGCAGATGGAGTTTCTTCATCAGATTCCGCGGGAATCTCATATTCTTCACCGTAAGGAACAAGGTCATTTGATGGCATTGATGAGACAGGAACGGCATCAATTGGATTGTCAATTGAACTGATCAGAGTCTTCATCTTTTTCGGAGCTGAAGAATTTGAAAAAGTTGATGTCTTCCTCTTTCTCATCGCTACACGTTCTGAAACCTTTGTCTTCTTCACATCTGATGCAGATGGAAGGATTGGAGTTGGTGTAGGTGCAGGAGGTGAATGGTAGCAGCATTAACAACATGATTGAAAGTATCCTCATAATCTATGTCATACCTCTGTTTAAAACCTTTTGCAACAAGCCTGACTTTATAATGATCAATCGTGCCATCAGACCTTCTTTTGATCCTAAACACCCACTTGTAGTCAATCACATTTTTACCTTGCCGTGAGGGAACTAAATGCTACGTGTTATTCTTCTGAAGAGCATGATATTCATCCTCCATAGCCTTTTCCAACTAGGATTAGCAAGAGCTTCCTTTTATGTGTGGGGGTTCTCCTGTGGAAGCAGCCAAAACAAATTTATCTTTATAATTTGTAGGTTGAATCACACCTGCACGAAGACGTGTACGAGGTAGTGTAGCAATAACATGTGTTGGCGCAGAATATCCAGACGCAACAGCATCAGTAGAATCGCCAATCTCCCCCTATCGAGGCTGGCGATCCCGAGGAACCAGACACATGATCTTCTACGGCCTGTTGAACCATAGGAGAAGACGGAATGGCCACAGAGGATCCGGGCGGGATGGAATCAAGCTGGGAGCGCGCGCCTGCTGCAGTTGCCAGAGAGGGGGCCCGCCGGGTGTAGACCCGAGGTTTTTTTTAACGAAAAAGTAGACCCGAGGTTCAGCCGGGAACCATGTTGGTTGGTGGAGCGCGCCCGCGGTGTCGGACCCAGGCGTAGACCGATGCGAGCTGGCACGAGATTGGAGCGGAGCAGGCGCGGGCGCAGGATGGGACGAAGGAGCGGATCCCGGCACATATCATGTCGGCCCTGGCATGACTGGAAGCTCAGATCCCGAAGAAGATTGCAGCGGCTCCATCGTGACAATTTCAGCACATGCTTCACCTGTAGCAGCAGACTCAAATGACAGATTAGAAGAATTAGTCAGTACAATCATCAATTTCCACAGGAGCAATACCAGATAGATGATATGGGAGGAGAAGTATTTCCTTCCGAAGGAGGGCTCCAGCATTTGGATGAAGTTTGGCAAACGGGAATTGAGTTTCATCAAACACAACATCGCGGGACATGTACACACGACCGGTGGGCACATCAAGACACTTGACACCTTTATGTTGTGCACTATACCAAGAAAGACACACTGTTGAGATCGAAACATAAGTTTTTGAGAGTTGTAGGGACGAAGGTTTGGCCAACAGGCACACCCGAAAATATGAAGTGTATTATAATCTGGTGTGACGTGAAGAAGACGTTCAGTGTGGGTTTCATTGGCAATAGTACGACTAGGCCACATATTGATAAGATGTACTGTAGTGAGAAATGCTTCGTCCCAAATTTAAAAGGCATAGAGTCAGAAGCTAGGAGGGCAAGACCTACTTCAACAAGTGTCGATGTTTCCGTTCAGCGGAGCCATTTTGCCGGTGAGCATGTGGGCAAGACACGTGATGAGAAATTCCTATCTTTCGAAAAAAGAATTAAGCTTCTCATATCCACCATCCCAGTCTGATTGCATGGTAAGGATTTTGCGATCAAACTTTCGTTCAACAACTGCTTGAAAGTTACAAAAAACTTGGAACATGTCAGAGCATTTTTTAAGAAGATATATCCAGGTGTATTTGCTATAATCATCAATAAAACTCACATGTAAGAGTGTCTACCAATGGAGGTGGGTGCCGGACCCCAAACATCAGAGAAAATAAGTTGCAATGGCTGGGTAGACACACTAGTAGAAATAGGATAAGGCAACTGATGACTTTTTGCTCTTTGACAAGAATCAAAAATAGTTTCTAAATTTTTCTCACCAACAATTGGGAGTTTACTTTTACTAAAAATTTGATGTACAGTAGCAAAACGAGGGATGACCTAAACGACTGTGCCACCCATCAGCAGAAAACTTGATGTCACCATACACTTGTTTGTTGAACTGACAATATTGAGGAAGCAGCTCATAGAGTCCTTGCACACATGTACCCCTATGGAGAACTCTCTTCGTGGCCTGATCCTTGATCAAAAATAAGAATGGGTGAAACTCAAGGAATACATTATTATCAAGAGTAATACGATGGACGGAAAGAAGAGTTTTGGAAGCATTGGGTACATGCAAGATATCTTTCAGAACTAGATTTTTATGTGGAGTTTTGATAATTGATTGACGAATATGACTAATCTTCATACCTACACCGTTTGCCGCGGTGTAAATTTGATCGTGGCCAAGGTATTTTTCTTGCATCGTCACCTTGTCGAGTTCTCCGGTGATGTGATTTGTTGCACCCGTGTCTAAGTACCAATTGGTATAGACACCATACGATGCATCAGCTACAACAGCAACTTTTTTCTTTTGGAATGTGTCATCAGCATAACGCCAATCACAATCTTTCGCGAGATGGTTAGTTTTTTTTTTGCAAATTTGACAACGACCTTCATACCCTTCATACCCCTGAAAGTTGTTGCGCCCACTGTTGTTGCGTCGATGAGGCTAGCCGCCATTGTTGTTTCCCTGATGATAATGGCCACCGCCACCACCACCACCGTAGTGGCCGCCGCCACCATTGTTGTTGTAGTAGCCACTAGGGTAGTAGCCAGAATTGTTGTAGCCATCGTCGCCGCCGTTGTTGTAGCTGCCACCGCTGCTACCTGGACGAGATCCACCACCGCCGCCACCCTTCTGCTGACCACGGGAACCCTTGTTGGATCCCTAGTTGTCGCAAGAAGCAAGGATGGCGGAGGACTTGAAGTTGCCGACGCATGTCCCAAGGAACATCTCGACGCGCTCGTCGAAATTGGCTACCATGGCGAAGAGGTTCTCGACAGTGACTGGATCAGTATGTGCATCCAAGGCGGAGATGATGGGCTGATACTCCATGTCAAGCCCCGCGAGGATGAACGACGCCAGCTCATCCTCCCCGATCATTTTGCCTACCACCGCAAGCTCATCGGAGAGAGCACACATGTGCCCGAAGTAGATAGCCGTCGGCTAGTTGCCCTTCTAGGCGTTGGTGACCGAGGCCCGAATGTTGTTGATGCAGGAGAGTGATACAGCGCAGAACGTGTTGCTCAGGGCCGTCCAAATCGCATGTGATGTTTCCATCGATGCAACTTGAACCAACACCTCCTTGGAGAGATTTCGAAGAAGATATGCGACCATCTGTTGATCTTGAATTAACCAGGGGGCATAGGCAGGGTTGGTGATCACCTGATCCTTGCCATCCTTGTCCTTGGTGGTGATGATCTTGGGAGGTTCTACCTTGGTTTGGTCGATGTAGCCGTACAGGCCGGCGCCCTTTATCTGGGATCACGCCTGGGCTCGCCAGAGGACATAGTTCGTCCGGGTGAGCGGCTCAGAGACGTTGTAGTTGAGGCCGGAAGAGACCGGAGCGAGATGGGTTTTGGGAGATCGATGAGGAAAGGCTAGGCGTGGTGGAAGAAACCTGCTATGTATACCATGAAAGCGATAATGAAGTGTCTCAACCCCCTGATTGGGAGACCGCGATGTTTATATAGATTGTAAACGTGAAGTACAAGGCAGTCTGTTGTTGTAACCGGACAGAATACAAGAGAGAGAGGAGATCGGGATAGAGAGAGTTGTAACAGGACAGGAGATCTATATCCCTAGATATTCAGGTGTGAGGCGCAAGACAGGAACCCTTGACGCCTCCACATTAACATGTTTAACAACATCGTCGCCTGAGGAGAGACATTGGTTTCAGCCATGGCGGCGCTAGCTTACTGGACGCACTCTGAAGATGGTGAGGGAAGATTAGTGCTATACAATCAAGCGTCCCTATCTTGGGTAGTTAGCAGCAGTTTGGGATTTAGTGCCACAACTATGGGTGTCATTTTCATTGTTGGTTAGCTATGATTTTGATGTGTCATCCTGGTGGTGTCGATGTTTGTCACTTCTTGTTCTTGTAGTGTGTGTTTGACTTTGGATTAACCTTGCCACTGTGGACTGATAGTATTTTTTCGCCGGTTTTCTTTGTTAGCTGGGCAAGTGGTTTTTAAGGGAAAGCCATCATGGCTAAATATAGCTTTGTTTATATCATATAATAGTTACATCATCCATGAGCTTGCTGACTAGAGAGTCTGTGGTTCATTCATCCAACTAGAAGATAATTTATTACAATAATTATAGTTTGCTAGGCGGATTGATTAAAATAACAAAAACAATGCTTAAACGGACCTGCTTATTGTTGTAGCATCCCACCATCTTACAATACAAGAGCGAGACTTTCACGTTGCTTATCACTTTTTCTGACATGGAGATTTTTTAGAAGAATTTTGTTATAAGATAAAACATGTTCCGGTGGATGTTGTTTGCTAACAGGGCAACACATTTTTTTATGGAAGGCCATCATGGCTAGATATGACTAGCTTTATTATATCATATAATAGTTACATCGTCCATAGGAAGTGTCCGCCTCCTCAACCTAGCCACCACCAGCTCTCGGGTTTCCTGTGCCTCCTGTGGGTGTCGCCGTCGGTCTGCCTCGTTCTTTGTGGCCTTAGGGCCATGGAGGCCCAGTGGATCCCGGCCTTTGTCAATAGGAGAGCTTTGTTTTCTAATGTCTTTCTGAGTTTTGTTAGGGTTTGTGTCCTGCTCAGAGAGACGAGACGGCGTGATTGTCTTTAGACGGAATAAGGTTCTCCCTCCCTAGCCCTCATTCCGGCGCTGCTTCTTGTGTCCTTGGAGGGCGTGTGGAGGTTTTGTCTGCAACGGATCTTGCAGGATTATGTCGGAGTTTGTCTTCGGTGGATCCACGTGGATACGGTCTTCGTTCGCCAGTGGTCATGTGTTTACATGTTTGATCCTTCTGATCTATGCATTTCGTCATCGATGGCGGTCATTAGGTGGTCTAGGGACATGTAATTTTTACTTGTTTTTTTTCATAAACAAAAGGGTGCATTACGGTAATTACAACACAGACAAGAGAGACACAGTTTAAATAGGGTTAGATTTGATATACTAACGCAAGGGGGCGGTGGCGCAGTTGGCTAGCGCGTAGGTCTCATATCTAAATTATGCGAGTGATCCTGAGGTCGAGAGTTCGAGCCTCTCTCGCCCCAATCTTTTTTTTCTTTTGCTTCTCTTTCCTGTAACCATCCTTTCTTGTAGGTCACATGATTGACTCGCCTAGCCGTCGCCGTCGCCCAGATTGTTTACTCAAGGACTCTGACAACAACGAGGAACAATGGAATGATGGACAAACATCATCCATATGTACCTTTCTTTCCTCGCAAATCTGCACTTCTTTTTGTAAAGCACCCCGCTCTAGTTAAATCATCAGACATGCGATAATATACATATAGCACACACCGCCGCAGCTGCTTCTTTCACAAGGAAAGATTCTCGTGTTTTTCAACCGCAAAGGCATCATTAGTTAGAGGGGACAAAGAGGATGCATGACGGAAAGGGTTTTAACCATGCTGACTCGGATTCCCATACTTTTCCCAGGTCCGCTTAATCTTTTTAAATTCGGGTACTTTTATCATAGACGTGAATATTTTAGAAATTAGTGTATTTTTTTCAATTCTGCATACTTTTTTTAATCCATGTACTTTTTAGAAATTCATGTAATTTTCGTAGCCGCGTATATTTTTTGGAAAGGGTTCATGAATTTGAAAATTTTATGCGGGCTTGAAAAAAGTACGCGGATTTAGATTTTTTTACGCAAATTAGAGAAAATATCTTGATTTGAAAAAATTATCTCAACTTGAATACGTGAAATTTAAAAAAGTTCATGGATTGAAAATTTTATGCGGGCTTGAAATAAGTACACGGATTTAGATTTTTTTATGCAAATTAGAAAAAAATATCTTGATTTTAAAAAATATCTCAACTTGAAATAAGTACACAAATATTAAATAGTTCACATATTTGAAGAAAGTATGTTTACTTTAAAAAAAATTACACGACCTTGAAATAACTACATGGATTCGAAAAGAGTATGTGAATTTCAAATTCACGGATATGAAAAAGAGCTCCGGTGATCTGCTTACTCTTTTCATCACATCACAAAGGTGGTACCGTGCAAGTCATATTCAGTTTCAACAAATAGATTGCCTGACAAAAAGAAAATTACGCAAAATGCCTATTAGCTCAGCTGGTTAGAGCGTCGTGCTAATAACGCGAAGGTCACAGGTTCTAGACCTGTATGGGCCATTTATTCTTTTTTTCTTTTTTCTGCACAATGGACAAAAAAAAACAATTTAAATGGCTTCGCCCGGGCTCGAACCGGAGACCTTCAGTGTGTTAGACTGACGTGATAACCAACTACACCACGAAACCTGGTTGCAATTTTGCTGGGTTTATGATTCTAAGCTAATAGCATTCTTCAAGACAAACATATCATCATGTACTGTTAGTCCACTATCTTCACAAGACGTGTGTTCTTTACGCTTTCCATTGCAAGAAGTGACAGCATTATATTCCAAGATTTGTGGAGATAAACCCACAATAAATTATAGATCGATGCCGATGAAAGCACATGGAATAGACACCCAAACACACCTGTCCAACATGAATACATGATGCTTTAGAGATCCCCTTCTACCATGACGTATCTGGGATAATAGTCATTAGTGAAAGACCAATAGTTATACAAACGAGTGAAGTGAGCCCATCTCCAATACTCCAAGGATTCTTATCATTAGATCATCCTAAGCGATTTATGAACATTACAACAAATATGATTACGACATTTATGGCTCCCACATAAATAAGATGTTGTGCGCCCCCTACAAAGTAGGAATTAAATAACAAAACGGAAAACAGATATATAAACAAGAACTGGTCCCAAGTTCCCAAAGAAAAGGCAGAATAACTAGGGTCGGTACATAATACTACTCGTAAACCCCCTAGTAGAAGAACAAATCCCCCAAATAGCATAAGAATCTCATCTATTGGTCCAGGTAAATCCATTATGGATAATAAGAAATTAATAGTATTAAATTTTCATGTGCTCACTAAAACTATAGGATTCAAGAGGAAAAATGGATTAGGGTAAATTTTCTGTGTATACATTGTATAGTTAGAAATTATATTATATCACGAAAATCTAGTATGATTCGGACTAAGAAATAATTTCCAATAAGCGGTAGTTAGTTTCTTAGTTTAATAAATAATTATTAGTTTTTATAACAAAAAGGCAAAATCAAAGTTTAGTAATTAGTAATATTTCTTGAATTCAAGATTTTTCTTTGTTTATTTTAATTTCAGAAAAATTCTTAATTGTTTGAACTGTGTAATCTCCCAATATGGAGAGGCGAGACTAGGAACGTACTTTGCGTTTATGTTTCTACACATGCATATGAGTTTTTCTTGGAATCTCACATTCAAGAGCCATATCAATTCTAGCAAGGTATAAAGAGGGAGCGGCGCACCTGCTCGGTATTAGGAGGTCGTCGTGCGTCCGGTGATGACGTCTACCATGGCTTATATCTCCTGTTGGATTCTCCAAGAAGAAGAGGAGCAGCAAAGGCAGGGGGAGTGGAGCAGTGGTGGCACCGGCGACGAAGAGGAGCAATTGTAGGTAGCCTATGAGACAGATTGGAGAGATAAGAGAGAGAGAGGGAGAGAGAGAGAGAGAGAGAGAGAGAGAGAGAAATTTTGTTGTGCTAATCTATTATGTGATACCACCTCATCGATCCAGACCCACCCCATTCCAACCAATCAGGACGAAGTGCCCACATTTTGTGTTTCTTCATTAGGTGGCTTTACCGAGTGTGAAAGTGCGTTATTTCGACTAGAGGGGGGGGGGGTGAATAGGCGATTTTTATGAATTCTTCACCGAGGAATTTGCTGGTGAGGAAATTCCTAAATGAAGAACTACTTGCAGCGGAATAAGTACTCAGAAAGGAACATAACAAAACAAAAGCATAGTCATCATGATGAAATGAAGACAAGCACAGAGTACAGAAAGCGTAAACACAGGATAACACAAGGAAGAAGACAGACAGACTGGAGAAATAGAACTGAGGAAATTGAGAAAGTCTTCAGTCAATGTCTTCAAAAAGATATGAACAGGCACACAACAACATACATGAGGAATTTAAAGAGTTGAGGAAATAGAACCAGTAGCTCGGTGAAGACAATGATTTGGTAGACCAGTTCCAGCTGCTGTCTCAGTTGTACATCTGGTTGGAGCGGCTGAGTATTAAAACTCGAGGACACCCAGTCCCGGACACACAGTCCTCACTGTATTCTCCTTGAGCTAAAGTCACACAGACCTCGCCCAATCACTCGTGGTAAGTCTTCAGGTGACTTCTGAACCTTCACAAACTAGGTCACTCGATGATCCACAATTCCTCTTGGATGCTCTAGACCTTGACGCCTAACCGTCTGGAAGAAGCACAGTCTTCAAAGGAAACAAGCGTCGGATCCATGCAGGATCAATCTCTTCAGTGATGCTCAATTACTTGGGGTTTTGTAGGTTTGGGTTTGGGATTTCCTCACTTGATGATTTTCACTCAAAGTCCTCGGAGGATGGGTTGCTCTCAAATGACAAGTGTCAGTTTCTCTCGGAGCAGCCAACCAACTAGTGGTTGTAGGGGGCGGCTATTTATAGCCGGGGAGCAGCCCGACATGATAAGACATAAATGCCTTTGTCTGATATGACCGTTAGGTGGGTAGATATTTTGGGACAGCTGGCGCGTAGCACGGCAACGGTCGGAATATTTGGGGTTCGAATTCCTCAGGGCTATCATGTTCCTCACTTGGTAAGCAATCCGCACTGACGAATTCCTAACTCTTCAGTCAGAACAAATTCCTCAGAGACCAGAAGAACTTCGTCTCTGTCACTGAAGAATATGACTGAACTGTGCGAGATTTCCAATGGCTTCACTCGAAGGGATTGGTAGGTGTAGGATTTTGAGTTGAGCATCACATGGAAACTTTTCCTTAGTATTTCCTCGACCCCCTTTAACAGTACGGTGTTTCATATGACTCAAGAAAGAGAAAATGAAACTACGAAAAAAAAGTCTTCATGCTTCATGTTCCTCGAATGATTACCAAGTCTTCAAGGTCACACCAATTTCTTCACTTTCAAAGTCTTCAGAAATCCAAAGTCTTCAGTCGAAGAACTTCATTTTTAGGGGTCTACTTTCTCTGTAAATATCAAACTCCTCATAGACTTATAGACCTGTGTACACTCACAAACGCATCAGTCCCTTAACCTATAAGTCTTCAATACACCAAAATCACTAAGGGGCACTAGATGCACTTACAATCTCCCCCTTTTTGGTGATTGATGACAATATAGGTTATGTTTTCAATGGGGATAATCGTATGAAGTGTAAATACTGATATTGAGGAATTTGATTGCAAGATATAGAAGAACTCCCCCTGAAGATGTGCAACATGAGGAATTTTCTTTTGAAGCAATGCACACTTGAAGAGTATAATCATGGAGATCTCCCCCTATATCTTGTAATTCATACACGCATTTGACATATAATATGAGGAATTTGAAATGCATGATGAAATATGGTGACTGATGTAATTCAGCATGCGTGCATTAACATTAATGAGGAATAAGCATGCAGAAGAACACAACAAAAGTATCAAGCCACCATAGAGTTTAAGATTACAACTCGATCCAGCAAAGTCATCAGAAGAACGAAGTTGTAATTTAGCAAAAAAAAACGCCCATATATAGACCCGCTTGAAGACTAACTCAAATTTCTCCCCCTTTGTCATTGAATGACCAAAAGGGTTGAAACTGAGGACTAACGCCCCTGAAGAATATCATGATGATGGAGGAGCGCCAGTGTTGTCAAGGTCTTGAGTCGTTGTAGGGCCTGCTGCAGTGTCGTCCAAGTCTTCATGCTCGTCCGTGGCGCGTGATGAAGAATATGAGCTTGCGACCAGTGGAGGAACCTTGACCTTCTTGTATCTCTTCGGTGGAGGTGCAGACCACTCAAAGTCTTCCTTGAAGCCCATTTTCTTCAGATCTTCTTCACCATATAGATGTGACCGAATAGCCCAGGTGCGATCAAACACTTCATGGAGGTAGTAGTGGTTTTTCTTCACTGCATTATGCGTAGAGGTCATGTTGTGAAGAATAGAGCCAAACTGACGCTTAACCCATTTGTGATTCCGATCGACCTTCTGCTGAAGACTTATAAGCAGTTCATGGTCTGTCATCACACGAGGAGCAGTAGCTTGAGGACTTGACTTTGGAGCATTGGCAGCAGAATCATGTGTGGCAGAGTCATCATTCGTGGAATAAGATGCAGCTTTGCGGAACTGACCATCCAATGGACGAATGCCTCATCGATCACAGCTGGTGACTTGCCCTTCTCATCGGATGAGGAAATTGTTCGCTTGAGGACTTCAATTGGAGGCAAGTAGCTGCCATGGTTAAGAGTATCAGCCTTGTAGTTGAGTGAAGACCTTGATCTAAGGAATCTCATGATCCATGGAGCATAAGGCTTCAGCTCAAATGGTGAAAGTGCAACATTCGCAAGAGTCCTCATGAAGAGATCATGGTAATTTATAGGGATACCACGCATGATGTTGAAGAGCATATTCTTCATCATCCCCACAATTTCTTCATCAGATGAATCATGACCTTTTATTGGACTCATGGTCTTCGTCAGAATGCGGTAGATGGTTCTGGGCACATACAGCAAATCCTTCACGAGGAATTTGGTCCTTTGGGCTTGTCCAGGCTTTAGCGTATTCATGAGCACTTGCATATAGTGATCAATAGGTTCAGGTTCATCATACAGACAGCGAGCGCCTTCTGGTGGAGGACTGATTGGCAAGGCACGAAGCAATTCAGAGGCTGGTGCCTTGTAGTGAGTGTTTTCAGTCATCCAGTCCAACACCCATGAGTTGAAGTTAGCAGCATTGCCTGTGATATGCAAAGTTGCGTAGAACTGAAGAATAAGCTCTTCATTCCAATCAACGATGTCAGAGCAGAAATTCAGCAAGCCTGCATCGTGAAGCATACTTAGAACCAGCGTGAAGCAAGGCATAGATTCCATGTCCACATGAGGAATGTGCTCATGATCGAAGACTTTGTCCTTGTCAAAGAGAATTGAGGAATAGAAGTTTGCCTGGCTGGTAGTCCAGAAACGCTTCCTTCTAAGACGAGCATTGTCATAAGGGTTGAATTCAGTGAAGAATACGTGCTCACCGAAGAAATCATCAGCCTTGAATTTTGGCTTCTTGGAGAAGGGATTCTTTGGCCTGGGCTGAGGCGTGTCACTGATTTGTAGTACCACCTCAGGAATCGCAATCTCAGGTTCCTCATGCTAAGGAATTTCAGTTTCTTCTGCAGTTGCAGCCTGAGTCATTACTTCTTCATTCACATTTTCATCATCACTAGTGGCTGGAATTTCCTCATGGATGGACGAGGTTGCACGAGGTTCATCAGATTCCACTCGTACTTCTGTAGCGACTGGGGACTGAGGAACAGCTTGGAGAGGAGTGAACAATGCAGAATTGGGGTGCGGACTTTCCCAAAAGTCATCATTCAGCACTGGTGTGGTACATCCGATGTCCACATCCTCATCTTCAAGTTCTTGAACACCTGCCTCTTCAGCAGTGAACTGAGGCATAGGTGAGGAAATGACTGGGGTTGAAGGGATCTTATCCACTTCAATTTCTTCGTCCAACTGCTCTGTCGAAGGAGCAGATGGAGTTTCTTCATCAGATTCCGCGGGAATCTCATATTCTTCACCGTAAGGAACAAGGTCATTTGATGGCATTGATGAGACAGGAACGGCATCAATTGGATTGTCAATTGAACTGATCAGAGTCTTCATCTTTTTCGGAGCTGAAGAATTTTAAAAAGTTGATGTCTTCCTCTTTCTCATCGCTACACGTTCTGCAACCTTTGTCTTCTTCACATCTGATGCAGATGGAAGGATTGGAGTTGGTGTAGGTGCAGGAGGTGAATTTTCTTCAGGAGCAAATGTTGCAGTTGCCCTGACTTGTTCACTTTCCTCAGGCGCATCACTAGTGGATGCCCTGGCAATATCATCAGCGGCTGGAATGGAGTCATTAGCCCTGGTACTCTCATTTTCTTCAGCAGCCCTACTGACATCAGCGGTGCTGGCATGTTCTTCAGTGGGCTGGGCAGATGCTTCAGCCTGAGGAATTTCAACATGCACCGGAGCAGAGGTAGTTGAAGAGAAAGTCTTCGTCAGATTGACGAACCGAACCTTTGCGCCCTTCCAATCAGCATAGTAGCGGGCAAAGTCATCACTCAGTTGTTTGATTTCCTGTTGCAAGGCAAGGAGCTGATCTGGAGTGAGAGTGAGGACATTGTCCTTGAGGTAGTGCTGTTTCTTGTATTGCACTTTCTTCAATCTTCGTCCTTCTTCATACTTCCACTTCTCTTCCTCAAGCCGTGCCTTATTCCTCACCACAAGGCCATTTTCATCTTGCTTGTTGCGGTAGATCCATTTTGTGCCAATGATGTTGTGCTTGCGAGGATCTGGACGTTTGACCAGTTCCTAGACATTGTTGAGCTCGAACTGATGTAATTCTTCTTGCATAGCCTGAATCCACTCAGGCTCCAGAAATGCTTCATCAAAAAGGGTGAACAATTTTTGTAGAAAGTGGTCATTTTTTGAAACCGTGACTTTTTTGGAAATTCTGAACAAATTTGGAAACTTCTGACCATTTTTTGATATACTCAAACATTTTTTGAGTTTGTGAACAAAATTTGAGAAACAAGAATGATTTTCAAAATCCGAAAATACAAAAAATGATCATTTTTTCAATTCTCAAGCATTTGTTTCATTTGTGAACAAAAATTAGAAATACAGGAACAATTTTTATACCTCTGAACAATTTTTGGAGACATGAAGAACTTTTTAAAATCCTTAACACTTTTTCAAGTTGTGAACAAATTTGGAAAACATGAACGTTTTTGAAAATTGTGAACATATTATTTAACAATGCAAACAAATAGTGAAATTTCAAACTTCATCCAAAAAGGGCGAACAATTTTTTAGAAAGTGATCATTTTTTGAAATTGTGATTTTTTTGGAAATTCTGAACAAATTTGGAAACTTCTGACCATTTTTTGATATACTCAAACATTTTTTGAGTTTGTGAACAAAATTTGAGAAACAGGAATGATGTCCAAAATCCGAAAAATTCAAAAAATGATCATTTTTCAATTCTCAAGCATTTGTTTCATTTCTGAACAAAAATCACAAAAACAGGAACAATTTTTGAAGACATGAAGAACTTTTTTAAAATCCTTAACACTTTTGAAGTTTTGAACAAATTTGGAAAACAGGAGCATTTTTGAAAATTGTGAACATATTATTTAACAATGCAAACAAACAGTGAAATTTCAAGCTTGATCCAAAAAGGGCAAACAACTTTTGTAGAAAGTGATCATTTTCTGAAACTGTGATTTTTTTGGAAATTCTGAACAAATTTGGAAACTTCTGACCATTTTTTGATATACTCAAACATTTTTTGAGTTTGTGAACAAAATTTGAGAAATAAGAATGATTTTCAAAATCTGAAAAATTCAAAAAACGATCATTTTTTCAATTCTCAATCCGAAAAAACGCACGAGCCTTTTTGCTAGTAGATTGTAAATGTGAAGTACAAGGCAGTTCGTTGTTGTAACCGGACAGAATACAAGAGAGAGAGAGGAGATCAGGATATAGAGAGTTGTAACAGGACAGGAGATCTATATCCCTAGATATTCAGGTGTGAGGCGCAAGACAGGAACCCTTGACGCCTCCACATTAACATGTTTAACACCCTCCCTTAATCTGAACCGTGCAGGTTTAAATTACGCTTAAACTCCTCAAACGGCCTTGTAGCCAGCGCCTTTGTAAACCCGTCAGCAACTTGATCCTCCAAGTGAACAAATCTAATGTCTAACTCCTTGTTAGCAACTGTTTCCCTCACAAAGTGATAATCGATATCAATGTGTTTAGTACGTGCATGAAACACATGATTAGCTGACAAGTAGGTCGCACCAAGATTGTCACACCAAAGACAAGGTGTCTGAGTGTTATATATGCCAAGTTCTTTAAGCATAGACTTCACCCAAATAATTTCAGCTGTTGCATTGGCAAGTGCTTTGTATTCTGCCTTAGTACTAGATCTGGAAACCATGGCATGTTTCTTTGCACACTAAGAGATCAAGTTGGGACCAAAGAACACTGCAAAGCCACCAGTTAATCTCCTATCATCCAAGCAACCTGCCCAGTCAGAATCAGAGAAGGCACTAACAAGAGTGGATGATGACTTACTGAAGGTTATACCAACACTTAGAGTGTTTTTCACATATCTCAGTATAGGTTTGGCTGTCGTCCAATGAGCAGTGGTTGGTGCATGAAGATACTGACAAACCTTGTTTACTACGAAGGAGATATCAGGCCTGGTGAGAGTCAAGTACTTAAGCGCCCCACCAGACTACTGTATTTGGTGCCATCCTCTTGATTCAAGAGTTCTCCTTCAGCAAGTGTAAGTTTCTCTGAACTAGACAAAGGTGTTGGGGAAGGTTTGCAACCCTGCAACCCAACTCTCCTCAAAAGATCTGTAGCATACTTTTCCTGAGAAAGATGAAGACCACCTTCTTTGTTTCTCTTGACCTCAATGCCAAGGAAAAAAATGCAAGTCACCAAGATCCTCAAGAGCAAATTGTGAGTTCAAATCTGACAAGAGAGCTCTCACCGCTTAATTCAGTGGCAGAGCTAGGGGGACCAACAGGGGCCCTGGCTCCCCCTATGGCTTTGAACAATACAAATGATTTTGTACTTAAGGCTAGTTTAGACATGATGTTTAGATAAAATTAGCTTTCTTGGCCCCCTCTAAGCGAGAATCACCATGTTCGGCTCTGTTTAAGCTCCAATCCTGCCTCCACCCCTGGCTTCATTAGATGAGCTTGTGACAATAATGTCATCAACATAGAGAAGCACAAAAACTGAAGTGTTTGACTTACTATAAATAAACAGTGATGTGTCAGATTTTGAAGGAGTGAAACCAAGTTGTTACAGTTTTGTACTCAACCTAGAGTACCATGCTTTGGGGGCTTGCTTCAATCCATAGAGTGATCTGTCAAGCATGCATATGTGAGACGGTCTGTTTTTTTCCTCAAACCCAGGAGGTTGCTTCATGTACACTTCCTCTATTAGAACATCATGAAGAAACGCATTCTGCATGTCTAGCTGTCTAAGACTCCACCCTCTTGACACATCAATGGATAGAACAAGACGAATGGTAGCAGCATTAACAACATGATTGAAAGTATCCTCATAATCTATGTCATACCTCTGTTTAAAACCTTTTGCAACAAGCCTGACTTTATAATGATCAATCGTGCCATCAGACCTTCTTTTGATCCTAAACACCCACTTGTAGTCAATCACATTTTTACCTTGCCGTGAGGGAACTAAATGCTACGTGTTATTCTTCTGAAGAGCATGATATTCATCCTCCATAGCCTTTTCCAACTAGGATTAGCAAGAGCTTCCTTTTATGTGTGGGGGTTCTCCTGTGGAAGCAGCCAAAACAAATTTATCTTTATAATTTGTAGGTTGAATCACACCTGCACGAAGACGTGTACGAGGTAGTGTAGCAACAACATGTGTTGGCGCAGAATATCCAGACGCAACAGCATCAGTAGAATCGCCAATCTCCCCCTATCGAGGCTGGCGATCCCGAGGAACCAGACACAGGATCTTCTACGGCCTGTTGAACCATAGGAGAAGACGGAATGGCCACAGAGGATCCGGGCGGGATGGAATCCAGCTGGGAGCGCGCGCCTGCTGCAGTTGCCAGAGAGGGGGCCCGCCGGGTGTAGACCCGAGGTTTTTTTTAACGAAAAAGTAGACCCGAGGTTCAGCCGGGAACCATGTTGGTTGGTGGAGCGCGCCCGCGGTGTCGGACCCAGGCGTAGACCGATGCGAGCTGGCACGAGATTGGAGCGGAGCAGGCGCGGGCGCAGGATGGGACGAAGGAGCGGATCCCGGCACATATCATGTCGGCCCTGGCATGACTGGAAGCTCAGATCCCGAAGAAGATTGCAGCGGCTCCATCGTGACAATTTTAGCACATGCTTCACCTGTAGCAGCAGACTCAAATGACAGATTAGAAGAATTAGTCAGTACAATCATCAATTTCCACAGGAGCAATACCAGATAGATGATATGGGAGGAGAAGTATTTCCTTCCGAAGGAGGGCTCCAGCATTTGGATGAAGTTTGGCAAACGAGAATTGAGTTTCATCAAACACAACATCGCGGGACATGTACACACGACCGGTGGGCACATCAAGACACTTGACACCTTTATGTTGTGCACTATACCAAGAAAGACACACTGTTGAGATCGAAACATAAGTTTTTGAGAGTTGTAGGGACGAAGGTTTGGCCAAC
>NC_041385.1:857253879-857257321 GCF_002162155.2 Triticum dicoccoides | reverse complement strand
GGCACACCCGAAAATATGAAGTGTATTATAATCTGGTGTGACGTGAAGAAGACGTTCAGTGTGGGTTTCATTGGCAATAGTACGACTAGGCCACATATTGATAAGATGTACTGTAGTGAGAAATGCTTCGTCCCAAATTTAAAAGGCATAGAGTCAGAAGCTAGGAGGGCAAGACCTACTTCAACAAGTGTCGATGTTTCCGTTCAGCGGAGCCATTTTGCCGGTGAGCATGCGGGCAAGACACGTGATGAGAAATTCCTATCTTTCGAAAAAAGAATTAAGCTTCTCATATCCACCATCCCAGTCTGATTGCATGGTAAGGATTTTGCGATCAAACTTTCGTTCAACAACTGCTTGAAAGTTACAAAAAACTTGGAACATGTCAGAGCATTTTTTAAGAAGATATATCCAGGTGTATTTGCTATAATCATCAATAAAACTCACATGTAAGAGTGTCTACCAATGGAGGTGGGTGCCGGACCCCAAACATCAGAGAAAATAAGTTGCAATGGCTGGGTAGACACATTAGTAGAAATAGGATAAGGCAACTGATGACTTTTTGCTCTTTGACAAGAATCAAAAATAGTTTCTAAATTTTTCTCACCAACAATTGGGAGTTTATTTTTACTAAAAATTTGATGTACAGTAGCAAAACGAGGGATGACCTAAACGACTGTGCCACCCATCAGCAGAAAACTTGATGTCACCATACACTTGTTTGTTGAACTGACAATATTGAGGAAGCAGCTCATAGAGTCCTTGCACACATGTACCCCTATGGAGAACTCTCTTCGTGGCCTGATCCTTGATCAAAAATAAGAACGGGTGAAACTCAAGGAATACATTATTATCAAGAGTAATACGATGGACGGAAAGAAGAGTTTTGGAAGCATTGGGTACATGCAAGATATCTTTCAGAACTAGATTTTTATGTGGAGTTTTGATAATTGATTGACGAATATGACTAATCTTCATACCTACACCGTTTGCGCGGTGTAAATTTGATCGTGGCCAAGGTATTTTTCTTGCATCGTCACCTTGTCGAGTTCTCCGGTGATGTGATTTGTTGCACCCGTGTCTAAGTACCAATTGGTATAGACACCATACGATGCATCAGCTACAACAGCAACTTTTTTCTTTTGGAATGTGTCATCAGCATAACGCCAATCACAATCTTTGGCGAGATGGTTAGTTTTTTTTTTTGCAAATTTGACAACGACCTTCATACCCTTCATACCCCTGAAAGTTGTTGCGCCCACTGTTGTTGCGTCGATGAGGCTAGCCGCCGTCATTGTTTCCCTGATGATAATGGCCACCGCCACCACCACCACCGTAGTGGCCGCCGCCACCATTGTTGTTGTAGTAGCCACTAGGGTAGTAGCCAGAATTGTTGTAGCCATCGTCGCCGCCGTTGTTGTAGCTGCCACCGCTGCTACCTGGACGAGATCCACCGCCGCCGCCACCCTTCTGCTGACCACGGGAACCCTTGTTGGATCCCTAGTTGTCGCAAGAAGCAAGGATGGCGGAGGACTTGAAGTTGCCGACGCATGTCCCAAGGAACATCTCGACGCGCTCGTCGAAATTGGCTACCATGGCGAAGAGGTTCTCGACAGTGACTGGATCAGTATGTGCATCCAAGGCGGAGATGATGGGCTGATACTCCATGTCAAGCCCCGCGAGGATGAACGACGCCAGCTCATCCTCCCCGATCGTTTTGCCTACCACCGCAAGCTCATCGGAGAGAGCACACATGTGCCCGAAGTAGATAGCCGTCGGCTAGTTGCCCTTCTAGGCGTTGGTGACCGAGGCCCGAATGTTGTTGATGCAGGAGAGTGATACAGCGCAGAACGTGTTGCTCAGGGCCGTCCAAATCGCATGTGATGTTTCCATCAATGCAACTTGAACCAACACCTCCTTTGAGAGATTTCGAAGAAGATATGCGACCATCTGTTGATCTTGAATTAACCAGGGGGCATAGGCAGGGTTGGTGATCACCTGATCCTTGCCATCCTTGTCCTTGGTGGTGATGATCTTGGGAGGTTCTACCTTGGTTTGGTCGATGTAGCCATACATGCCGGCGCCCTTTATCTGGGATCACGCCTGGGCTCGCCAGAGGACATAGTTCGTCCGGGTGAGCGGCTCAGAGACGTTGTAGTTGAGGCCGGAAGAGACCGGAGCGAGATGGGTTTTGGGAGATCGATGAGGAAAGGCTAGGCGTGGTGGAAGAAACCTGCTATGTATACCATGAAAGCGATAATGAAGTGTCTCAACCCCCTGATTGGGAGACCGCGATGTTTATATAGATTGTAAACGTGAAGTACAAGGCAGTCTGTTGTTGTAACCGGACAGAATACAAGAGAGAGAGGAGATCGGGATAGAGAGAGTTGTAACAGGACAGGAGATCTATATCCCTAGATATTCAGGTGTGAGGCGCAAGACAGGAACCCTTGACGCCTCCACATTAACATGTTTAACAACATCGTCGCCTGAGGAGAGACATTGGTTTCAGCCATGGCGGCGCTAGCTTACTGGACGCACTCTGAAGATGGTGAGGGAAGATTAGTGCTATACAATCAAGCGTCCCTATCTTGGGTAGTTAGCAGCAGTTTGGGATTTAGTGCCACAACTATGGGTGTCATTTTCATTGTTGGTTAGCTATGATTTTGATGTGTCATCCTGGTGGTGTCGATGTTTGTCACTTCTTGTTCTTGTAGTGTGTGTTTGACTTTGGATTAACCTTGCCACTGTGGACTGATAGTATTTTTTCGCCGGTTTTCTTTGTTAGCTGGGCAAGTGGTTTTTAAGGGAAAGCCATCATGGCTAAATATAGCTTTGTTTATATCATATAATAGTTACATCATCCATGAGCTTGCTGACTAGAGAGTCTGTGGTTCATTCATCCAACTAGAAGATAATTTATTACAATAATTATAGTTTGCTAGGCGGATTGATTAAAATAACAAAAACAATGCTTAAACGGACCTGCTTATTGTTGTAGCATCCCACCATCTTACAATACAAGAGCGAGACTTTCACGTTGCTTATCACTTTTTCTGACATGGAGATTTTTTAGAAGAATTTTGTTATAAGATAAAACATGTTCCGGTGGATGTTGTTTGCTAACAGGGCAACACATTTTTTTATGGAAGGCCATCATGGCTAGATATGACTAGCTTTATTATATCATATAATAGTTACATCGTCCATAGGAAGTGTCCGCCTCCTCAACCTAGCCACCACCAGCTCTCGGGTTTCCTGTGCCTCCTGTGGGTGTCGCCGTCGGTCTGCCTCGTTCTTTGTGGCCTTAGGGCCATGGAGGCCCAGTGGATCCCGGCCTTTGTCAATAGGAGAGCTTTGTTTTCTAATGTCTTTCTGAGTTTTGTTAGGGTTTGTGTCCTGCTCAGAGAGACGAGACGGCGTGATTGTCTTTAGACGGAATAAG
>NC_041385.1:857251303-857251886 GCF_002162155.2 Triticum dicoccoides | reverse complement strand
TCACAAGACGTGTGTTCTTTACGCTTTCCATTGCAAGAAGTGACAGCATTATATTCCAAGATTTGTGGAGATAAACCCACAATAAATTATAGATCGATGCCGATGAAAGCACATGGAATAGACACCCAAACACACCTGTCCAACATGAATACATGATGCTTTAGAGATCCCCTTCTACCATGACGTATCTGGGATAATAGTCATTAGTGAAAGACCAATAGTTATACAAACGAGTGAAGTGAGCCCATCTCCAATACTCCAAGGATTCTTATCATTAGATCATCCTAAGCGATTTATGAACATTACAACAAATATGATTACGACATTTATGGCTCCCACATAAATAAGATGTTGTGCGCCCCCTACAAAGTAGGAATTAAATAACAAAACGGAAAACAGATATATAAACAAGAACTGGTCCCAAGTTCCCAAAGAAAAGGCAGAATAACTAGGGTCGGTACATAATACTACTCGTAAACCCCCTAGTAGAAGAACAAATCCCCCAAATAGCATAAGAATCTCATCTATTGGTCCAGGTAAATCCATTATGGATAATAAGAAATTAATAGTATTAAATTTTCAT
>NC_041385.1:857236910-857249181 GCF_002162155.2 Triticum dicoccoides | reverse complement strand
AAAGGAAACAAGCGTCGGATCCATGCAGGATCAATCTCTTCAGTGATGCTCAATTACTTGGGGTTTTGTAGGTTTGGGTTTGGGATTTCCTCACTTGATGATTTTCACTCAAAGTCCTCGGAGGATGGGTTGCTCTCAAATGACAAGTGTCAGTTTCTCTCGGAGCAGCCAACCAACTAGTGGTTGTAGGGGGCGGCTATTTATAGCCGGGGAGCAGCCCGACATGATAAGACATAAATGCCTTTGTCTGATATGACCGTTAGGTGGGTAGATATTTTGGGACAGCTGGCGCGTAGCACGGCAACGGTCGGAATATTTGGGGTTCGAATTCCTCAGGGCTATCATGTTCCTCACTTGGTAAGCAATCCGCACTGACGAATTCCTAACTCTTCAGTCAGAACAAATTCCTCAGAGACCAGAAGAACTTCGTCTCTGTCACTGAAGAATATGACTGAACTGTGCGAGATTTCCAATGGCTTCACTCGAAGGGATTGGTAGGTGTAGGATTTTGAGTTGAGCATCACATGGAAACTTTTCCTTAGTATTTCCTCGACCCCCTTTAACAGTACGGTGTTTCATATGACTCAAGAAAGAGAAAATGAAACTACGAAAAAAAAGTCTTCATGCTTCATGTTCCTCGAATGATTACCAAGTCTTCAAGGTCACACCAATTTCTTCACTTTCAAAGTCTTCAGAAATCCAAAGTCTTCAGTCGAAGAACTTCATTTTTAGGGGTCTACTTTCTCTGTAAATATCAAACTCCTCATAGACTTATAGACCTGTGTACACTCACAAACGCATCAGTCCCTTAACCTATAAGTCTTCAATACACCAAAATCACTAAGGGGCACTAGATGCACTTACAATCTCCCCCTTTTTGGTGATTGATGACAATATAGGTTATGTTTTCAATGGGGATAATCGTATGAAGTGTAAATACTGATATTGAGGAATTTGATTGCAAGATATAGAAGAACTCCCCCTGAAGATGTGCAACATGAGGAATTTTCTTTTGAAGCAATGCACACTTGAAGAGTATAATCATGGAGATCTCCCCCTATATCTTGTAATTCATACACGCATTTGACATATAATATGAGGAATTTGAAATGCATGATGAAATATGGTGACTGATGTAATTCAGCATGCGTGCATTAACATTAATGAGGAATAAGCATGCAGAAGAACACAACAAAAGTATCAAGCCACCATAGAGTTTAAGATTACAACTCGATCCAGCAAAGTCATCAGAAGAACGAGAGTTGTAATTTAGCAAAAAAAACGCCCATATATAGACCCGCTTGAAGACTAACTCAAATTTCTCCCCCTTTGTCATTGAATGACCAAAAGGGTTGAAACTGAGGACTAACGCCCCTGAAGAATATCATGATGATGGAGGAGCGCCAGTGTTGTCAAGGTCTTGAGTCGTTGTAGGGCCTGCTGCAGTGTCGTCCAAGTCTTCATGCTCGTCCGTGGCGCGTGATGAAGAATATGAGCTTGCGACCAGTGGAGGAACCTTGACCTTCTTGTATCTCTTCGGTGGAGGTGCAGACCACTCAAAGTCTTCCTTGAAGCCCATTTTCTTCAGATCTTCTTCACCATATAGATGTGACCGAATAGCCCAGGTGCGATCAAACACTTCATGGAGGTAGTAGTGGTTTTTCTTCACTGCATTATGCGTAGAGGTCATGTTGTGAAGAATAGAGCCAAACTGACGCTTAACCCATTTGTGATTCCGATCGACCTTCTGTGAAGACTTATAAGCAGTTCATGGTCTGTCATCACACGAGGAGCAGTAGCTTAAGGACTTGACTTTGGAGCATTGGCAGCAGAATCATGTGTGGCAGAGTCATCATTCGTGGAATAAGATGCAGCTTTGCGGAACTGACCATCCAATGGACGAATGCCTCATCGATCACAGCTGGTGACTTGCCCTTCTCGTCGGATGAGGAAATTGTTCGCTTGAGGACTTCAATTGGAGGCAAGTAGCTGCCATGGTTAAGAGTATCAGCCTTGTAGTTGAGTGAAGACCTTGATCTAAGGAATCTCATGATCCATGGAGCATAAGGCTTCAGCTCAAATGGTGAAAGTGCAACATTCGCAAGAGTCCTCATGAAGAGATCATGGTAATTTATAGGGATACCACGCATGATGTTGAAGAGCATATTCTTCATCATCCCCACAATTTCTTCATCAGATGAATCATGACCTTTTATTGGACTCATGGTCTTCGTCAGAATGCGGTAGATGGTTCTGGGCACATACAGCAAATCCTTCACGAGGAATTTGGTCCTTTGGGCTTGTCCAGGCTTTAGCGTATTCATGAGCACTTGCATATAGTGATCAATAGGTTCAGGTTCATCATACAGACAGCGAGCGCCTTCTGGTGGAGGACTGATTGGCAAGGCACGAAGCAATTCAGAGGCTGGTGCCTTGTAGTGAGTGTTTTCAGTCATCCAGTCCAACACCCATGAGTTGACGTTAGCAGCATTGCCTGTGATATGCAAAGTTGCGTAGAACTGAAGAATAAGCTCTTCATTCCAATCAACGATGTCAGAGCAGAAATTCAGCAAGCCTGCATCGTGAAGCATACTTAGAACCATCGTGAAGCAAGGCATAGATTCCATGTCCACATGAGGAATGTGCTCATGATCGAAGACTTTGTCCTTGTCAAAGAGAATTGAGGAATAGAAGTTTGCCTGGCTGGTAGTCCAGAAACGCTTCCTTCTAAGACGAGCATTGTCATAAGGGTTGAATTCAGTGAAGAATACGTGCTCACCGAAGAAATCATCAGCCTTGAATTTTGGCTTCTTGGAGAAGGGATTCTTTGGCCTGGGCTGAGGCGTGTCACTGATTTGTAGTACCACCTCAGGAATCGCAATCTCAGGTTCCTCATGCTAAGGAATTTCAGTTTCTTCTGCAGTTGCAGCCTGAGTCATTACTTCTTCATTCACATTTTCATCATCACTAGTGGCTGGAATTTCCTCATGGATGGACGAGGTTGCACGAGGTTCATCAGATTCCACTCGTACTTCTGTAGCGACTGGGGACTGAGGAACAGCTTGGAGAGGAGTGAACAATGGAGAATTGGGGTGCGGACTTTCCCAAAAGTCATCATTCAGCACTGGTGTGGTACATCCGATGTCCACATCCTCATCTTCAAGTTCTTGAACACCTGCCTCTTTAGCAGTGAACTGAGGCACAGGTGAGGAAATGACTGGGGTTGAAGGGATCTTATCCACTTCAATTTCTTCGTCCAACTGCTCTGTCGAAGGAGCAGATGGAGTTTCTTCATCAGATTCCGCGGGAATCTCATATTCTTCACCGTAAGGAACAAGGTCATTTGATGGCATTGATGAGACAGGAACGTCATCAATTGGATTGTCAATTGAACTGATCAGAGTCTTCATCTTTTTCGGAGCCGAAGAATTTTAAAAAGTTGATGTCTTCCTCTTTCTCATCGCTACACGTTCTGCAACCTTTGTCTTCTTCACATCTGATGCAGATGGAAGGATTGGAGTTGGTGTAGGTGCAGGAGGTGAATTTTCTTCAGGAGCAAATGTTGCAGTTGCCCTGACTTGTTCACTTTCCTCAGGCGCATCACTAGTGGATGCCCTGGCAATATCATCAGCGGCTGGAATGGAGTCATTAGCCCTGGTACTCTCATTTTCTTCAGCAGCCCTACTGACATTAGCGGTGCTGGCATGTTCTTCAGTGGGCTGGGCAGATGCTTCAGCCTGAGGAATTTCAACATGCACCGGAGCAGAGGTAGTTGAAGAGAAAGTCTTCGTCAGATTGACGAACCGAACCTTTGCGCCCTTCCAATCAGCATAGTAGCGGGCAAAGTCATCACTCAGTTGTTTGATTTCCTGTTGCAAGGCAAGGAGCTGATCTGGAGTGAGAGTGAGGACATTGTCCTTGAGGTAGTGCTGTTTCTTGTATTGCACTTTCTTCAATCTTCGTCCTTCTTCATACTTCCACTTCTCTTCCTCAAGCCGTGCCTTATTCCTCACCACAAGGCCATTTTCATCTTGCTTGTTGCGGTAGATCCATTTTGTGCCAATGATGTTGTGCTTGCGAGGATCTGGACGTTTGACCAGTTCCTAGACATTGTTGAGCTCGAACTGATGTAATTCTTCTTGCATAGCCTGAATCCACTCAGGCTCCAGAAATGCTTCATCAAAAAGGGTGAACAATTTTTGTAGAAAGTGGTCATTTTTTGAAACCGTGACTTTTTTGGAAATTCTGAACAAATTTGGAAACTTCTGACCATTTTTTGATATACTCAAACATTTTTTGAGTTTGTGAACAAAATTTGAGAAACAAGAATGATTTTCAAAATCCGAAAATACAAAAAATGATCATTTTTTCAATTCTCAAGCATTTGTTTCATTTGTGAACAAAAATTAGAAATACAGGAACAATTTTTATACCTCTGAACAATTTTTGGAGACATGAAGAACTTTTTAAAATCCTTAACACTTTTTCAAGTTGTGAACAAATTTGGAAAACATGAACGTTTTTGAAAATTGTGAACATATTATTTAACAATGCAAACAAATAGTGAAATTTCAAACTTCATCCAAAAAGGGCGAACAATTTTTTAGAAAGTGATCATTTTTTGAAACTGTGATTTTTTTGGAAATTCTGAACAAATTTGGAAACTTCTGACCATTTTTTGATATACTCAAACATTTTTTGAGTTTGTGAACAAAATTTGAGAAACAGGAATGATGTCCAAAATCCGAAAAATTCAAAAAATGATCATTTTTCAATTCTCAAGCATTTGTTTCATTTCTGAACAAAAATCACAAAAACAGGAACAATTTTTGAAGACATGAAGAACTTTTTTAAAATCCTTAACACTTTTGAAGTTTTGAGCAAATTTGGAAAACAGGAGCATTTTTGAAAATTGTGAACATATTATTTAACAATGCAAACAAACAGTGAAATTTCAAGCTTGATCCAAAAAGGGCAAACAACTTTTGTAGAAAGTGATCATTTTCTGAAACTGTGATTTTTTTGGAAATTCTGAACAAATTTGGAAACTTCTGACCATTTTTTGATATACTCAAACATTTTTTGAGTTTGTGAACAAAATTTGAGAAATAAGAATGATTTTCAAAATCTGAAAAATTCAAAAAACGATCATTTTTTCAATTGTCAATCCGAAAAAACGCACGAGCCTTTTTGCTAGTAGATTGTAAATGTGAAGTACAAGGCAGTTCGTTGTTGTAACCGGACAGAATACAAGAGAGAGAGAGGAGATCAGGATATAGAGAGTTGTAACAGGACAGGAGATCTATATCCCTAGATATTCAGGTGTGAGGCGCAAGACAGGAACCCTTGATGCCTCCACATTAACATGTTTAACACCCTCCCTTAATCTGAACCGTGCAGGTTTAAATTACGCTTAAACTCCTCAAACGGCCTTGTAGCCAGCGCCTTTGTAAACCCGTCAGCAACTTGATCCTCCAAGTGAACAAATCTAATGTCTAACTCCTTGTTAGCAACTGTTTCCCTCACAAAGTGATAATCGATATCAATGTGTTTAGTACGTGCATGAAACACATGATTAGCTGACAAGTAGGTCGCACCAAGATTGTCACACCAAAGACAAGGTGTCTGAGTGTTATATATGCCAAGTTCTTTAAGCATAGACTTCACCCAAATAATTTCAGCTGTTGCATTGGCAAGTGCTTTGTATTCTGCCTTAGTACTAGATCTGGAAACCATGGCATGTTTCTTTGCACACTAAGAGATCAAGTTGGGACCAAAGAACACTGCAAAGCCACCAGTTAATCTCCTATCATCCAAGCAACCTGCCCAGTCAGAATCAGAGAAGGCACTAACAAGAGTGGATGATGACTTACTGAAGGTTATACCAACACTTAGAGTGTTTTTCACATATCTCAGTATAGGTTTGGCTGTCGTCCAATGAGCAGTGGTTGGTGCATGAAGATACTGACAAACCTTGTTTACTACGAAGGAGATATCAGGCCTGGTGAGAGTCAAGTACTTAAGCGCCCCACCAGACTTCTGTATTTGGTGCCATCCTCTTGATTCAAGAGTTCTCCTTCAGCAAGTGTAAGTTTCTCTGAACTAGACAAAGGTGTTGGGGAAGGTTTGCAACCCTGCAACCCAACTCTCCTCAAAAGATCTGTAGCATACTTTTCCTGAGAAAGATGAAGACCACCTTCTTTGTTTCTCTTGACCTCAATGCCAAGGAAAAAAATGCAAGTCACCAAGATCCTCAAGAGCAAATTGTGAGTTCAAATCTGACAAGAGAGCTCTCACCGCTTAATTCAGTGGCAGAGCTAGGGGGACCAACAGGGGCCCTGGCTCCCCCTATGGCTTTGAACAATACAAATGATTTTGTACTTAAGGCTAGTTTAGACATGATGTTTAGATAAAATTAGCTTTCTTGGCCCCCTCTAAGCGAGAATCACCATGTTCGGCTCTGTTTAAGCTCCAATCCTGCCTCCACCCCTGGCTTCATTAGATGAGCTTGTGACAATAATGTCATCAACATAGAGAAGCACAAAAACTGAAGTGTTTGACTTACTATAAATAAACAGTGATGTGTCAGATTTTGAAGGAGTGAAACCAAGTTGTTACAGTTTTGTACTCAACCTAGAGTACCATGCTTTGGGGGCTTGCTTCAGTCCATAGAGTGATCTGTCAAGCATGCATATGTGAGACGGTCTGTTTTTTTCCTCAAACCCAGGAGGTTGCTTCATGTACACTTCCTCTATTAGAACATCATGAAGAAACGCATTCTGCATGTCTAGCTGTCTAAGACTCCACCCTCTTGACACATCAATGGATAGAACAAGACGAATGGTAGCGGCATTAACAACATGATTGAAAGTATCCTCATAATCTATGTCATACCTCTGTTTAAAACCTTTTGCAACAAGCCTGACTTTATAATGATCAATCGTGCCATCAGACCTTCTTTTGATCCTAAACACCCACTTGTAGTCAATCACATTTTTACCTTGCCGTGAGGGAACTAAATGCTACGTGTTATTCTTCTGAAGAGCATGATATTCATCCTCCATAGCCTTTTCCAACTAGGATTAGCAAGAGCTTCCTTTTATGTGTGGGGGTTCTCCTGTGGAAGCAGCCAAAACAAATTTATCTTTATAATTTGTAGGTTGAATCACACCTGCACGAAGACGTGTACGAGGTAGTGTAGCAACAACATGTGTTGGCGCAGAATATCCAGACGCAACAGCATCAGTAGAATCGCCAATCTCCCCCTATCGAGGCTGGCGATCCCGAGGAACCAGACACATGATCTTCTACGGCCTGTTGAACCATAGGAGAAGACGGAATGGCCACAGAGGATCCGGGCGGGATGGAATCCAGCTGGGAGCGCGCGCCTGCTGCAGTTGCCAGAGAGGGGGCCCGCCGGGTGTAGACCCGAGGTTTTTTTTAACGAAAAAGTAGACCCGAGGTTCAGCCGGGAACCATGTTGGTTGGTGGAGCGCGCCCGCGGTGTCGGACCCAGGCGTAGACCGATGCGAGCTGGCACGAGATTGGAGCGGAGCAGGCGCGGGCGCAGGATGGGACGAAGGAGCGGATCCCGGCACATATCATGTCGGCCCTGGCATGACTGGAAGCTCAGATCCCGAAGAAGATTGCAGCGGCTCCATCGTGACAATTTTAGCACATGCTTCACCTGTAGCAGCAGACTCAAATGACAGATTAGAAGAATTAGTCAGTACAATCATCAATTTCCACAGGAGCAATACCAGATAGATGATATGGGAGGAGAAGTATTTCCTTCCGAAGGAGGGCTCCAGCATTTGGATGAAGTTTGGCAAACGAGAATTGAGTTTCATCAAACACAACATCGCGGGACATGTACACACGACCGGTGGGCACATCAAGACACTTGACACCTTTATGTTGTGCACTATACCAAGAAAGACACACTGTTGAGATCGAAACATAAGTTTTTGAGAGTTGTAGGGACGAAGGTTTGGCCAACAGGCACACCCGAAAATATGAAGTGTATTATAATCTGGTGTGACGTGAAGAAGACGTTCAGTGTGGGTTTCATTGGCAATAGTACGACTAGGCCACATATTGATAAGATGTACTGTAGTGAGAAATGCTTCGTCCCAAATTTAAAAGGCATAGAGTCAGAAGCTAGGAGGGCAAGACCTACTTCAACAAGTGTCGATGTTTCCGTTCAGCGGAGCCATTTTGCCGGTGAGCATGCGGGCAAGACACGTGATGAGAAATTCCTATCTTTCGAAAAAAGAATTAAGCTTCTCATATCCACCATCCCAGTCTGATTGCATGGTAAGGATTTTGCGATCAAACTTTCGTTCAACAACTGCTTGAAAGTTACAAAAAACTTGGAACATGTCAGAGCATTTTTTAAGAAGATATATCCAGGTGTATTTGCTATAATCATCAATAAAACTCACATGTAAGAGTGTCTACCAATGGAGGTGGGTGCCGGACCCCAAACATCAGAGAAAATAAGTTGCAATGGCTGGGTAGACACACTAGTAGAAATAGGATAAGGCAACTGATGACTTTTTGCTCTTTGACAAGAATCAAAAATAGTTTCTAAATTTTTCTCACCAACAATTGGGAGTTTATTTTTACTAAAAATTTGATGTACAGTAGCAAAACGAGGGATGACCTAAACGACTGTGCCACCCATCAGCAGAAAACTTGATGTCACCATACACTTGTTTGTTGAACTGACAATATTGAGGAAGCAGCTCATAGAGTCCTTGCACACATGTACCCCTATGGAGAACTCTCTTCGTGGCCTGATCCTTGATCAAAAATAAGAACGGGTGAAACTCAAGGAATACATTATTATCAAGAGTAATACGATGGACGGAAAGAAGAGTTTTGGAAGCATTGGGTACATGCAAGATATCTTTCAGAACTAGATTTTTATGTGGAGTTTTGATAATTGATTGACGAATATGACTAATCTTCATACCTACACCGTTTGCGCGGTGTAAATTTGATTGTGGCCAAGGTATTTTTCTTGCATCGTCACCTTGTCGAGTTCTCCGGTGATGTGATTTGTTGCACCCGTGTCTAAGTACCAATTGGTATAGACACCATACGATGCATCAGCTACAACAGCAGCTTTTTTCTTTTGGAATGTGTCATCAGCATAACGCCAATCACAATCTTTGGCGAGATGGTTAGTTTTTTTTTTTTGCAAATTTGACAACGACCTTCATACCCTTCATACCCCTGAAAGTTGTTGCGCCCACTGTTGTTGCGTCGATGAGGCTAGCCGCCGTCGTTGTTTCCCTGATGATAATGGCCACCGCCACCACCACCACCGTAGTGGCCGCCGCCACCATTGTTGTTGTAGTAGCCACTAGGGTAGTAGCCAGAATTGTTGTAGCCATCGTCGCCGCCGTTGTTGTAGCTGCCACCGCTGCTACCTGGACGAGATCCACCGCCGCCGCCACCCTTCTGCTGACCACGGGAACCCTTGTTGGATCCCTAGTTGTCGCAAGAAGCAAGGATGGCGGAGGACTTGAAGTTGCCGACGCATGTCCCAAGGAACATCTCGACGCGCTCGTCGAAATTGGCTACCATGGCGAAGAGGTTCTCGACAGTGACTGGATCAGTATGTGCATCCAAGGCGGAGATGATGGGCTGATACTCCATGTCAAGCCCCGCGAGGATGAACGACGCCAGCTCATCCTCCCCGATCGTTTTGCCTACCACCGCAAGCTCATCGGAGAGAGCACACATGTGCCCGAAGTAGATAGCCGTCGGCTAGTTGCCCTTCTAGGCGTTGGTGACCGAGGCCCGAATGTTGTTGATGCAGGAGAGTGATACAGCGCAGAACGTGTTGCTCAGGGCCGTCCAAATCGCATGTGATGTTTCCATCAATGCAACTTGAACCAACACCTCCTTGGAGAGATTTCGAAGAAGATATGCGACCATCTGTTGATCTTGAATTAACCAGGGGGCATAGGCAGGGTTGGTGATCACCTGATCCTTGCCATCCTTGTCCTTGGTGGTGATGATCTTGGGAGGTTCTACCTTGGTTTGGTCGATGTAGCCGTACATGCCGGCGCCCTTTATCTGGGATCACGCCTGGGCTCGCCAGAGGACATAGTTCGTCCGGGTGAGCGGCTCAGAGACGTTGTAGTTGAGGCCGGAAGAGACCGGAGCGAGATGGGTTTTGGGAGATCGATGAGGAAAGGCTAGGCGTGGTGGAAGAAACCTGCTATGTATACCATGAAAGCGATAATGAAGTGTCTCAACCCCCTGATTGGGAGACCGCGATGTTTATATAGATTGTAAACGTGAAGTACAAGGCAGTCTGTTGTTGTAACCGGACAGAATACAAGAGAGAGAGGAGATCGGGATAGAGAGAGTTGTAACAGGACAGGAGATCTATATCCCTAGATATTCAGGTGTGAGGCGCAAGACAGGAACCCTTGACGCCTCCACATTAACATGTTTAACAACATCGTCGCCTGAGGAGAGACATTGGTTTCAGCCATGGCGGCGCTAGCTTACTGGACGCACTCTGAAGATGGTGAGGGAAGATTAGTGCTATACAATCAAGCGTCCCTATCTTGGGTAGTTAGCAGCAGTTTGGGATTTAGTGCCACAACTATGGGTGTCATTTTCATTGTTGGTTAGCTATGATTTTGATGTGTCATCCTGGTGGTGTCGATGTTTGTCACTTCTTGTTCTTGTAGTGTGTGTTTGACTTTGGATTAACCTTGCCACTGTGGACTGATAGTATTTTTTCGCCGGTTTTCTTTGTTAGCTGGGCAAGTGGTTTTTAAGGGAAAGCCATCATGGCTAAATATAGCTTTGTTTATATCATATAATAGTTACATCATCCATGAGCTTGCTGACTAGAGAGTCTGTGGTTCATTCATCCAACTAGAAGATAATTTATTACAATAATTATAGTTTGCTAGGCGGATTGATTAAAATAACAAAAACAATGCTTAAACGGACCTGCTTATTGTTGTAGCATCCCACCATCTTACAATACAAGAGCGAGACTTTCACGTTGCTTATCACTTTTTCTGACATGGAGATTTTTTAGAAGAATTTTGTTATAAGATAAAACATGTTCCGGTGGATGTTGTTTGCTAACAGGGCAACACATTTTTTTATGGAAGGCCATCATGGCTAGATATGACTAGCTTTATTATATCATATAATAGTTACATCGTCCATAGGAAGTGTCCGCCTCCTCAACCTAGCCACCACCAGCTCTCGGGTTTCCTGTGCCTCCTGTGGGTGTCGCCGTCGGTCTGCCTCGTTCTTTGTGGCCTTAGGGCCATGGAGGCCCAGTGGATCCCGGCCTTTGTCAATAGGAGAGCTTTGTTTTCTAATGTCTTTCTGAGTTTTGTTAGGGTTTGTGTCCTGCTCAGAGAGACGAGACGGCGTGATTGTCTTTAGACGGAATAAGATTCTCCCTCCCTAGCCCTCATTCCGGCGCTGCTTCTTGTGTCCTTGGAGGGCGTGTGGAGGTTTTGTCTGCAACGGATCTTGCAGGATTATGTCGGAGTTTGTCTTCGGTGGATCCACGTGGATACGGTCTTCGTTCGCCAGTGGTCATGTGTTTACATGTTTGATCCTTCTGATCTATGCATTTCGTCATCGATGGCGGTCATTAGGTGGTCTAGGGACATGTAATTTTTACTTGTTTTTTTTCATAAACAAAAGGGTGCATTACGGTAATTACAACACAGACAAGAGAGACACAGTTTAAATAGGGTTAGATTTGATATACTAACACAAGGGGGCGGTGGCGCAGTTGGCTAGCGCGTAGGTCTCATAGCTAAATTATGCGAGTGATCCTGAGGTCGAGAGTTCGAGCCTCTCTCGCCCCAATCTTTTTTTTCTTTTGCTTCTCTTTCCGGTAACCATCCTTTCTTGTAGGTCACATGATTGACTCGCCTAGCCGTCGCCGTCGCCCAGATTGTTTACTCAAGGACTCTGACAACAACGAGGAACAATGGAATGATGGACAAACATCATCCATATGTACCTTTCTTTCCTCGCAAATCTGCACTTCTTTTTGTAAAGCACCCCGCTCTAGTTAAATCATCAGACATGCGATAATATACATATAGCACACACCGCCGCAGCTGCTTCTTTCACAAGGAAAGATTCTCGTGTTTTTCAACCGCAAAGGCATCATTAGTTAGAGGGGACAAAGAGGATGCATGACGGAAAGGGTTTTAACCATGCTGACTCGGATTCCCATACTTTTCCCAGGTCCGCTTAATCTTTT
>NC_041385.1:857191910-857234410 GCF_002162155.2 Triticum dicoccoides | reverse complement strand
GAGAAAGTCTTCAGTCAATGTCTTCAAACAGATATGAACATGCACACAACAACATACATGAGGAATTTAAAGAGTTGAGAAAATAGAACCAGTAGCTCGGTGAAGACAATGATTTGGTAGACCAGTTCCATCTGCTGTCTGAGTTGTACATCTGGTTGGAGCGGCTGAGTATTAAAACTCGAGGACACCCAGTCCCGGACACACAGTCCTCACCGTATTCTCCTTGAGCTAAAGTCACACAGACCTCGCCCAATCACTCGTGGTAAGTCTTCAGGTGACTTCCGAACCTTCACAAACTCGGTCACTTGGCGATCCACAATTTCTCTTGGATGCTCTAGACCTTGACGCCTAACCGTCCGGAAGAAGCACAGTCTTCAAAGGAAACAAGCGTCGGATCCACGCAGGATCAATGTCTTCAGTGATGCTCAATCACTTGGGGTTTTGTAGGTTTGGGTTTGGGATTTCCTCACTTGATGATTTTCACTCAAAGTCCTCGAAGGATGGGTTGCTCTCAAATGACAAGTGTCAGTTTCTCTCGGAGAAGCCAACCAACTAGTGGTTGTAGGGGGCGGCTATTTATAGACGGGTAGAAGCCTGACATGATAAGACATAAATGCCCTTGTCTGATATGATTGTTAGGTGGGTAGATATTTTGGGACAGCTGGCGCGTAGCACAGCAACGGTCGAAATATTTGGGGTTCGAATTCCTCAGGGCTATCATGTTCCTTACTTGGTAGGCAATCCGCACTGGCGAATTCCTAACTCTTCAGTCAGAACAAATTCCTCAGAGACCAGAAGAACTTCGTCCTGTCACTGAAGAATATGACTGAACTGTGCGAGATTTCCAATGGCTTCACTTGAAGGGATTGGTAGGTGTAGGATTTTGAGTTGAGCATCACATGGAAACTTTTCCTTAGTATTTCCTCGGCCCCCTTTAACAGTACGGTGTTTCCTATGACTCAAGAAAGAGAAAATGAAACTACGAAAACAAAAGTCTTCACGCTTCATGTTCCTCGAATGATTACCAAGTCTTCAAGGTCACACCAATTTCTTCACTTTCAAAGTCTTCAGAAATCCAAAGTCTTCAGTCGAAGAACTTCATTTTTAGGGGTCAACTTTCTCTGTAAATATCAAACTCCTCATAGACTTATAGACCTGTGTACACTCACAAACGCATCAGTCCGTTAACCTATAAGTCTTCAATACACCAAAATCACTAAGGGGCACCAGATGCACTTACAGAGTGTTAACACTCTACAATCATTAGTTTCATTCTCTTTTTCTTCATTTATTTTCTTTATTTTATTTTACTTAGCCTCTTCTATTTTCCCAAGTTTTTCACGCACTCTCTGTTAAAACTTGAATTATATACCATTTAAATGCACATAAGTGCAGTTAATGGCCTAAATATAGCAACCAAACCCGGAAAGATACCAAAATTTGGCATGGAATATGTGATGGTGCATGTTGGGTGTATAAAAAAAAATCCAGGACAACCGACGAAGCAACCGACTCTTCGCCTTAAAACCTGACCTATTCGCTCTTGAAACCAAGATTCTTTCAGTTTCTGAGTAGTGTATGTCGCAACTTTTGTGAATACCTTCTAAATTTTTTTGATCACCCTTTAGAGATGACATTATGACACCATGCCAGGTTTCATATTTTTTGACTTACTTTCCATTTTTTTATTATGAAATTGGGCAAGCTTCATGTTTCAGGCCGAGTCACCCCGAGGTTTGGAATTCCTTTTTTTGATAAGGCCTAAATATAGACCGCAGAGGATTACTAGTTATTCTATGCATGGTGTAGTTTGTAAAATCTTCCATACACTCAAATCATGTTTTGCCAAGGACATAAAAAAATATCAATCAGTGTTAGCAACTTATTCTTCCATGATCTTGTTTGCTTCAAGGTGAACACTATACTAATGATCATGCTTCATGCTTACCTTGATGATGCGAGTTGTGATGAGAATATCGTACATAAATCCATATATGGATTCTTATCACAGCCAGCCATTATCTGTTTTTATATCGGATATAGATTGGTTTGCTCGCACATGAACATGAATAAAAGAAGTGCAAGGGCTGGATCAGATGGTGGTCCATTTTTGGCCCCAAAGTACATTTTGATGGAATGATGGATCCAGAATGCACCTTCACAAGTAGGCTCCATATTTTCTTATCTTGAGAACCGTGGGGCCGTTGGAATCTTGAACTGATTGGTTGATAGTTATTATCATTGTGTCAGCCATGAAATGAACAAGATGAGCTTGCTTGCTGTTATTGCATCAGCGTTGAAATGTATGCATACCATTTGGAAATTGCATACGTGAAACTGGTGGTCGGAATGAAGATGAGTAGAATCAGGTCACTAACTTATACTTCTCAGCTGGGGTTTGGAGCAGACTGTTCTGCTGGCTTGAGAGATGATATTAATCATGAACATTGGATAAGAATAAAAAGCAATAAGGGGCGGTGGCGCAGTTGGCTAGCGCGTAGGTCTCATAGCTAAATTATGGGAGTGATCCTGAGGTCGAGAGTTCGAGCCTCTCTCGCCCCAATCTTTTTCTTTTCTTTTTTGCTTCTATTTCCTGTAACCATCCTTTCTTGTAGGTCAAACAGTTCCTTCAATTGTTAAGTCCACAGCTCACATGATTGAAACATCATCCATATGTACTGTACCTTTCTTCCCTCGCAAATCTTCACTTCTTTTTGTAAAGCACTCCACTCTAGTATGTAACACACACTGCCGCTGCTGCTTCTTTCACATGGAAAGATTCTTGTGTTTTTCAACCGCAAAGAGGTCATTAGTTAGGGGGACAAAGAGGATGCATGACGGAAAGGGTTGGGGCATTCCATCTTGGTACACTAGAAAATTCTTCAAAACAGATGGCACATCCATATTATCATCAAAAATAAACGTAAGGAAGAAATTTTGTAACAACTCTTATTCATACATGATGCTAGCTGGTTCGTTACCAGCATCCATCTTTCAAGAAAAAAATGGAAATGAAAAAGGATTTTGTGACACTTTTCATATATCATCAGATCTCTTTCCTCCTCCACAAGAAGAGCACTTCTCCTCCCGTCGGCCCCGCCGCCGGTCCGTCCCATCTCCGATGGCCTCCAGGCCATGGAGATGCAGAAGATCTCGGCCCCCCGCCGGCGGGAGGGACCCCGTTCTCGTTCTTGTTAGAGTCAACATCTTGGTTGGAAATGTGTGGCGGCGGCGATGTCCCTTAGTAGGAATAATGTCTCCCACATTCTATCCTCGTCCTGATGGTGCATCTAGCATCGTCGGAGGACGTGTGGAGGTTTGTCTCTGTCGGATCTTGCGGGATTCGGTCGGTGCTGGTCTTCGGTGGATCAATTTGGATCCGGTCTTCGTTCGTCTTCGTTTAGGTGGTTACTGGTTTGATCTACCTGATCTACGACTTTCTTCATCGGTGATGGTTGCTACTCTGGTCCGCTTGTCCTATGGGGCCTTAATTAGCACGACGACTTTCCGACTGTCTACTACAACAAGGTTTGCCCGGCTCCAGTGAGGGAGGGGCGATGACGGCGGTGCGCCTTCGCCTCGCTCCAGTGCTTGTAGTCATCACTAGGTGATCCACAGACATGGTTGCAATTTTTATTATCTCTGTTGTTCTTTGTACTGTCATGATTGAAGATGAATAGATTGAAAGTTTCTTGCAAAAAAGAAAAAGGATTTTGTGTATCTTTTCCTATTGTATAATAATAATATATGGCTTTATTATTATGTATGTAAGTGTTGCATGATGATTTGCGCACACATCACATCACATAAAGTCAAAAACAGTGACAAAAATGATCCAACAAAGACAATTTTTTTTTTTGAGAATGACTACCCAAACAACACCAATTACAAGGTACATTCAGATAGCATGAGCGGGCGTAGATCTTCCGGTACATCCGCGATAATCAGCGAGTCTCCTTCTCGCCTTCCCCTGGCCGCGAGACCATGTGCCAGTTTGTTCTTGCTTCGTTTAACAGCTATGACTCTGACGCAGTTGAAAAGCCCAGCCGTGCTCTTTATATCACTGACAGTTGAGAAACTAGCAGACCTATTTTGGCTTCCCATCTCCAGCTCCTTTGCAATCAAGGCACAGTCCATTTCAATGATTAAACTGCCCCGATACATAGCTGATAGTGCGGTGATTCCCATCAGTATGGCCTGTCCCTCAGCTTCTTCCACTGTTTTGCACACATTCATCGCTCTGCCCGCCGAGAAAAGAACCCGACCCTGATGGTCGCGGGCAACAGCGCCCGCCCAGCACTGCCCAGTCTCCGGCAGGAATGCCGCATCTGTATTTAATTTAACCACCCCGTTTGCTGGCTTGTCCCACAAAGGAGAGCTTTCTACACTTGTTATATGTATATCTCGAGACTCAATTGCTTCAGAGGCAGATAAGGACCAGCTGTTTTTTCCTTTTGTCCCCTCTATCATCGTCAGGTTTCTTATCTCCTCCTCATACCCGAGCAGGAAACAAACCGATCTTGAAATTGATTCTTTGCCCTCATGATGCCCACAATCATCCCGTAGGAACCAGGAACGCCATAGCAAAAGAAGGATTTTAGCTCTCATCTCCGGTTCATGTTTGTCCAGCAGGACTTGGAGCCAGTCACTTCCGGTAATACCAGAATTCATGTTCATCTGGGATGCTCCACTCCTTTCTCATAGCAAAACGCAGCGCTCTGCTCTTCGTGCAAGCTAATACCGCATGGTATTCATCCTCATCCCCATGTCCACATATGTCACAAATGCTGTCATGAACAATTGTGCGTTTACATTTGTTCTTCTTCGTTGGTAGCGTTCCCGTGACGACTCTCCATCCGAAAATCTTAATTCTTTCCGGAATATTCATTTTCCAAATGACGTCCCAAATACTCCTATTCCCTGCTCCAGAGGCGGAGGGCGAGGCACCCGCGGTAGTGTTGGGTTCCAAGTTAGCCGCCAGTTTATACGCACTCCGGACAGTGAAAATGCCACTCTTCTCATAATGCCAGGCAACACAATCGTCCACTTCGGCTGAGGGGATATTTATCTTGAGGATTTCCTCCGCATCAAAAGGATGGAAAATATCACCAATCAGTTTTGAATTCCAGTTTTTTGTCTGCTGATCAATTAGTTGGTTAACCCAACGGAGTCTAGAACGCCTTCTAAAGCTCGTTGATCTCAAACCTTCATTCCGAGGAATCCACTGGTCCCGTTGAATCTGTATGCTTTTACCATTGCCTACTCTCCAGACTAGGCCCTTTTTCAGCAGCTCAAGACCATGCTTTATGCCCCTCCATACCGGGGAAGCGTCGGATGAGAACACGGTATCAAGCAGGTCACCCTTAGTGAAATATTTAGACTTGAGAACTCTTGCGCACAAGCTTTCTAGGTTTTGGATGAGCCTCCATGCTTGCCTCGCTAGCAATGCCAAATTGAAAAGGTGCATATCTCTGAAACCAATTCCTCCTGCTCTCTTCGGTTGAGTCATGCGTTCCCAAGACATCCAATGAACCTTCCTATGATCTTTCTCATCTCCCCACCAAAAATCTCTAATCATTCTTTCATATTTCTCACAAAAACCTTTCGAAAGAAGGAAAAACCCCATGATGAAGGTGGGAAGTGCTTGAACAACTGACTTGACATGTACCTCTTTGGCGGCATACGACATGAACCTCTCGTTCCAGTTGTTGCATCTTTTTCCAAGCTTATCCATGATAGGTCGAAAGTTTTCGTCCTTCATTCTCCCTTCCGGCGTCGGGAGCCCCAAGTATTTTCTCTCAAATGTGGAAGTTTCTACTTCCAGCACTGACTTGATGCCTTCTCTCACGTTTTCTGGACATACCTCACTGAATAACAGCGAACACTTACTCGAGCCGAGGAGTTGTCCAGTACATCTCTGAAAAATACTAAGCACTTTCTTTACTGATTTTGCTTGGTCTACTGTGGCCTTGAAGAATAGCAAGCTGTCGTCAGCGAAGAGCAAATTTGAAATGCCTGGGCTATTTCTTGCTACTTTGATTGGCGTGATATGCCCACCCACCACCTCCCAGTTCAGCAGATTAACCAAACCATCTGCAACAAATAAAAAGAGGTACGGGCTTAGTGGATCCCCTTGTCGAAGGCCCCTGGTCGGCGTGAAGAAATCTGACTGTTCCCCGTTGCATTTGACTGAAAATCTAACCGATGTGACGCACTCCATGATCCAATTAATCCACTGCAGGCAGAAACCAATTTTCCCTAGTACTTGCTTGAGATATCTCCAGTCCACCCGGTCATAGGCCTTAGCAAGGTCCAATTTGTATGCACAGTGGGTATCATGCTGGTTTCTACTATGTTGTATCTTGTGAAAGCATCAAACGCAATGATTGCATTATTAGTGGTCATTCTTCCCGGGATGAAAGCACTTTGGGTCTCAGATATGATATCATTCAGTACTGGTCTCAACCGATTAACGAGGCATTTGGAGATGACCTTGTAAGTAACGTTGCATAAGCTGATGGGACGAAAGTCTTTCAGAGTCTGTGGGTTATTTCCTTTAGGTATTAGTACAATGACAGTATCGTTGATACCTTCTGGTAGAGTACCTTTCTCAAAGAAATGCAACACTGCAGTCACGACATCTTCTTTCAAAATAGCCCAATTTCTTTGGTAGAACCGGGCCGGGAAACCGTCTGGGCCTGGTGCTTTTAGTGGGCCGATCTGGAAGAGTGCATCGCTCACCTCCTCGATGGTAAACTTCCTTGTCAACTGAGCATTCAGATCATCCCCAACAGATTTTTGTGTCAATTCTATGAGTTTGTTAGGCACCACCCCCGAGTCACCAGTATACAGGTTCTTGAAAAATTGAGCAGCAAGTTCCTTGATCCCTTTACTATCCTCTACCCAATTTCCAAGGTCATCTCGCAGTTTTGTAATTGAATTCTTTTTCTTTCTCCATGTGGCCTTTCTCTGGAAATATTTCGTATTGCGATCTCCTTCTTTTAACTCTGTGACCCTCGATCTTTGTCGCCACATCATCTCTTCCCTCAGCAGCAGCTCGTCCAATTCCTTCGACGGTTTTTTGATACTGCTCTGTTTATGCATGGAAGGGGGCGCCATCCATAGCTCACTCAACTTCTTTCTGACTACTGCAGTTTCCTTCAGAATGGAACCAAAATCCTTAGTTGCCCATTGCCTTAAGTCTGACTGCATAGAACCTAGCTTCGCCCCCAACTCCTCCAGGGAAGTTGCCGTTCTCTCTTTCTTCCAAGACCCTGCAATGTGGTTACTCAATGATTCTGCTCTCTCCCACATATACTCATACCGAAAGGCAGGGGTCTTTTTCTCATTTCTTGGCCTCGATTCCAATCTGGGTCCGAATCTCACCAGAATTGGTAGATGATTTGATCTCGTAGAACATATATGTTCCACCGAAGCGTCCTGAAATATGTCACTCCATGACGAGGACACCACCCCTCTATCCAGCCGGGCTTTCACATTCCTCTTGCCTTCTTGTTTGTTGTCATATGTCCACGCCGGCCCTTTAAAACCGAGGTCATGAAGTTCACAATCGGAGAGCACTTCTCGAAAGTTTGCCATATTTCTCTCCGATCTGTAGCAGGAAGAGAAATGTTCAGATTGCCACATAGTCTCATTAAAATCACCTATAACCAACCATGGTGCATTGGAGGCATGTTTTATTCTTCTCAGGAGGTTCCACATATGGTGACGTTCATGCGCTTTTGCCTCTCCATACAAAAAAGTTGCACGCCATTGCTGGCCATGGGAGTTTAAACGAATCAACACATCAATGTATCTCAAACCCACGGCAAGTTTTATTACTTCCACGCTTTCATCATAATACAAAGCTATGCCGGCTCCTTTTCCTACGCCAGCATGGGTGGTGCAGTGTTTCAGGCCTAGTCTCCATCATAGGCTGCTTACATATTTTTTTTGCCGTGTCTCTGAAAGAAAAACGAGCTTTGGCTTGTAGGTGTGCACCAGACACACCAATTCTTGAACTGTCCGGGGCTGCCCGAGGCCCCGGCAGTTCCAGCTCAGAAGCGTCATGGCTTCTGGTGGACGCCGCCATTAGCGTCCACCAGGAGACCGGCAGCCCCTTGGCCGGTTGCTTCCCTTTCTTCCGCCTCACCCGTGTCCACCTTTTCCTCTTGGTCAGCTCCTTTCTGTTTCTTGCATGGATCAGTAGACAAAACATCCTGTTCAGAACCCGAGCCATTAGCAGCGACAGACCCTCTTTCTCCTTTCTTCCCCAAGATCGAACCTGAACCCTCAGTGGTCCTTTGATCTATCTGTAGGGAATGTAGCATAAATCAAAAAAATTCTACGCATTACCAAGATCAATCAATGGATTTATCTAGCAACGAAGGGAAAAGGAGTGCATCTACATACCCTTGTAGATCGCGAGCGGAAGCGTTCAAGAGAACGGGGTTGATGGAGTCGTACTCGTCGTGATTCAAATCACCGATGACCAAGCGCCGAACGGACGGCACCTCCTCGTTCAACACACGTACGGTTGGGGAAGACGTCTCCTCCTTCTTGATCCAGCAAGGGGGAAGGAGAGGTTGATGGAGATCCAGCAGCACGACGGCGTGGTGGTGGATGCAGCAGGGATCTCGGCAGTGCTTCGCCAAGCTCTACGGAGAGGAGGAGGTGTTGGAGAGGGAGAGGGAGGCGCCAGGGGCTAGGGTGCGGCTGCCCTCCCTCCCCCCACTATATATAGGGCCTCTAGGGGGGCGCCGGCCCTAGGAGATGGGATCTCCAAGGGGGGGCGGCGGCCAAGGGGGTGGCTTGCCCGCCAAGCCAAGGGGGCGCCCCCCACCCCTAGGGTTTCCTGCCCTAGGCGCAGGGGGAGGCCCAAGGGGGGCGCACCAGCCCACCAGGGGCTGGTTCCCCTTCCCACTTTAGCCCATGGGGCCCTCTGGGATAGGTGTCCCCACCCGATGGACCCCCGGGACCCTTCCGGTGGTCCCGGTACAATACCGATGACCGCCAAAACTTTCCCGATGGCCGAAACTTGACTTCCTATATATAAATCTTTACCTCCGGACCATTCCGGAACTCCTCATGGCGTCCGGGATCTCATCCGGGACTCCGAACAACTTTCGGGTTACTGCATACTAATATCTCTACAACCCTAGCGGCACCGAACCTTAAGTGTGTAGACCCTACGGGTTCGGGCGACATGCAGACATGACCGAGACGACTCTCCGGTCAATAACCAACAGCGGGATCTGGATACCCATGTTGGCTCCCACATACTCCTCGATGATCTCATCGTATGAACCACGATGTCGAGGATTCAATCAATCCCGTGTTCAATTCCCTTTGTCAATCGGTATGTTACTTGCCCGAGACTCGATCGTCGGTATCCCAATACCTCGTTCAATCTCGTTACCGGCAAGTCACTTTACTCGTACCGGAATGCATGATCCCGTGACCAGACACTTGGTCACATTGAGCTCATTATGATGATGCATTACCGAGTGGGCCCAGAGATACCTCTCCGTCATACGGAGTGACAAATCCCAGTCTCGATTCGTGCCAACCCAACATACACTTTCGGAGATACCCGTAGTGCACCTTTATAGCCACCCAGTTACGTTGTGACGTTTGGCACACCCAAAGCACTCCTACGGTATCCGGGAGTTACACAATCTCATGGTCTAAGCAAATGATACTTGACATTTGGAAAAGCTCTAGCAAACGAACTACACGATCTTTGTGCTATGCTTAGGATTGGGTCTTGTCCATCACATCATTCTCCTAATGATGTGATCCCGTTATCAATGACATCCAATGTCCATAGTCAGGAAACCATGACTATCTGTTGATCAACGAGCTAGTCAACTAGAGGCTCACTAGGGACATGTTGTGGTCTATGTATTCACACATGTATTACAATTTCCGGATAACACAATTATAGCATGAAGAGACAATTATCATGAACAACAAAATATAATAATAACCATCTTATTATTGCCTCTAGGGCATATTTCCAACAGTCTCCCACTTGCACTAGAGTCACTAATCTAGTTACATTGTGATGAATCTAACACCCATAGAGTTCTGGTGTTGATCATGTTTTGCTCTAGGGAGAGGTTTAGTCAACGGATCTGCTACATTCAGGTCTGTATGTACTTTACAAATATCTATGTCTCTATCTTGAACATTTTCACGAATGGTGTTGAAGCGACGCTTGATGTGCCTGGTCTTCTTGTGAAACCTGGGCTCCTTGGCAAGGGCAATAGCTCCAGTGTTGTCACAGAAGAGAGTGACCGGCCCCGACGCATTGGGTATGACTCCTAGGTCGGTGATGAACTCCTTCACCCAGATTGCTTCATGCACTGTCTCCGAGGCTACCATGTACTCCGCTTCACATGTAGATCCCACCACGACGCTTTGCTTGCAACTGCACCAGCTTACTGCCCCACCATTCAAAATAAACACGTATCCGGTTTGTGACTTAGAGTCATCAAGATCTGTGTCGAAGCTAGCGTCGACGTAACCCTTTACGACGAGCTCTTTGTCACCTCCATACACGAGAAACATGTCCTTAGTCCTTTTCAGGTACTTCAGGATATTCTTGACCGCTGTCCAGTGTTCCATGTCGGGATTACTTTGGTACCTTCCTACCAAACTTACGACAAGGTTTACATCAAGTCTGGTACACAGCATGGCATACATAATAGACCCTATGGCCGAGGCATAGGGGACGACGCTTATCTTTTCTCTATCTTCTGCCATGGTCGGGCATTGAGCCGTGCTCAATCGCACACCTTGCAATACAGGCAAGAACCCCTTCTTGGACTGATCCATATTGAACTTCTTCAATATCTTGTCAAGGTATGTACTTTGTGAAAGACCAATGAGGCATCTCGATCTATCTCTATAGATCTTGATGCCTAATATATAAGCAGCTTCATCAAGGTCCTTCATTGAAAAACACTTGTTCAAGTAGGCCTTTATGCTTTCCAAGAATTCTATATCATTTCCCATCAACAGTATGTCATCCACATATAATATGAGAAATGCTACAGAGCTCCCACTCACTTTCTTGTAAACACAGGCTTCTCCATAAGTCTGTGTAAACCCAAACGCTTTGATCATCTCATCAAATCGAATGTTCCAACTCAGAGATGCTTGCACCAGCCCATAGATTGAGCATTGGAGCTTGCACACCTTGTTAGCATTCTATGGATCGACAAAATCTTCCGGCTGCATCATATACAATTCTTCCTTAAGAAAGCCGTTAAGGAATGCCGTTTTGACGTCCATTTGCCATATCTCATAATCATATAATGCGGCAATTGCTAACATGATTTGGACTGACTTCAGCTTCGCTACGGGTGAGAAAGTCTCATCGTAGTCAACCCCTTGAATTTGTCGATAACCGTTAGCGACAAGTCAAGCCTTATAGATGGTCACATTACCATCCGCGTCTGTCTTCTTCTTAAAGATCCATTTATTTTCTATGGCTCGCCGATCATCGGGCAAGTCAGTCAAAGTCCATACTTCATTTTCATACATGGATCCTATCTCGGATTTCATGGCTTCTAGCCATTTATCGGAATCTGGGCCCGCCATCGCTTCTTAATAGTTCCAAGGTTCACCGTTGTCTAACAACATTATTTCCAAGACAGGGTTGCCGTACCACTCTGGCGTGGAACGTGTCCTCGTGGACCTACGAAGTTCAGTAGGAGCTTGATCCGAAGTACCTTGATCATCATCATTAAGCTCCTCTCTAGTCGGTGCAGGCACCACAGGAACATCTTCCTGAGCTGCGCTACTTACCGTTTCAAGAGGTAGTACTTCATCAAGCTCTACTTTCCTCCCACTTACTTCTTTCGAGAGAAACTCTTTCTCCAGAAAGGACCCGTTCTTGGCAACAAAGATCTTGCCTTCGGATCTGAGGTAGAAGGTATACCCAATGGTTTCCTTAGGGTATCCTATGAAGACGCATTTTTCTGACTTGGGTTCGAGCTTTTCAGGTTGAAGTTTCTTGACATAAGCATCGCATCTCCAAACTTTTAGAAACGACAGCTTAGGTTTCTTCCCAAACCATAATTCATACGGTGTCGTCTCAACGGATTTCGACGGAGCCCTATTTAAAGTGAATGCGGCTGTCTCTAGAGCGTATCCCCAAAATGATAGCGGTAAATCGGTGAGTGACATCATGGATCGCACCATATCCAATAGAGTGCAATTACGACGTTCGGACACACCGTTACGCTGAGGTGTTCCAGGCGGCGTGAGTTGTGAAATGATTCCACATTTCCGTAAGTGTGTACCAAATTCGTGACATAAATATTCTCCCCCACGATCTGATCGTAAGAACTTTATTTTCCTGTCACGTTGATTCTCAACCTCACTCTAAAATTCCTTGAACTTTCCAAAGGTTTCAGACTTGTGTTTCATTAGGTAGACATACCCATATCTACTCAAGTCATCAGTGGGAGTGAGAACATAACGATAGCCACCGCGAGCCTCAACACTCATTGGACCGCACACATCAGTATGTATGATTTCCAATAAGTTGGTTGCTCGCTCCATTGTTCTGGAGAATGGAGTCTTGGTCATTTTGCCCATAAGGCATGGTTTGCATGTGTCAAATGATTCATAATCGAGAGACTCTAAAAGTCCATCAGCATGGAGCTTCTTCATGCGCTTGACACCAATGTGACCAAGGCAGCAGTGCCACAAGTATGTGGGACTATCATTATCAGCTTTACATCTTTTGGTATTCACACTATGAATATGTGTAACATTACGCTCGAGATTCATTAAGAATAAACCATTCACCAGCGGGGCATGACCATAAACATATCTCTCATATAAATAGAACAACCATTATTCTCGGATTTAAATGAGTAGCCATCTCGAATTAAACGAGATCCTGATACAATGTTCATGCTCAAAGCTGGCACTAAATAACAATTATTGAGGTTTAAAACTAATCCCATAGGTAAATGTAGAGGTAGCGTGCCGACGGCGATCACATCGACCTTGGAATCATTCCCGACGCGCATCGTCACCTCATCCTTCGCCAGCCTCCGCTTATTCCGCAGCTCCTGCTTTGAGTTACAAATATGAGCAACGGCACCGGTATCAAATACCCAGGAGCTACTACGAGTACTGGTAAGGTACACATCAATTACATGTATATCACATATACCTTTAGTGTTGCCGGCCTTTTTGTCCGCTAAGTATTTGGGGGCAGTTCCGCTTCCAGTGACCACTTCCCTTGCAATAAAAGCACTCAGTCTCAGGCTTGGGTCCATTCATTGGCTTCTTCCCGGCAACTGGCTTACCGGGCGCGGCAACTCCCTTGATGTCCTTCTTGAAGTTCTTCTTACCCTTGCCTTTCTTAAACTTAGTGGTTTTATTCACCATCAACACTTGATGTTCCTTTTTGATCTCCACCTCCGCTGATTTCAGCATTGAATATACCTCAGGAATGGTCTTTTCCATCCCCTGCATATTGAAGTTCATCACAAAGCTCTTGTAGCTCGGTGGAAGCGACTGAAGGATCTTGTCAATGACCGCGTCATTCGGGAGATTAACACCCAGCTGAGTCAAGCGGTTGTGCAACCCAGACATTTTGAGTATGTGCTCACTGACAGAACTATTTTCCTCCATCTTACAGCTGAAGAACTTGTCGGAGACTTCATATATCTCGACCAGGGCATGAGCTTGGAAAACCATTTTCAGCTCTTCGAACATCTCATATGCTCCGTGTTGCTTAAAACACTTTTGGAGCTCCGGTTCTAAGCTGTAAAGCATGCCGCATTGAACGAGGGAGTAATCATCAGCACGAGACTGCCAAGCGTTCATAACGTCTTGGTTCTCTAGGATGGGTGCTTCACCTAGCGGTGCTTCTAGGACATAATCTTTCTTGGCAGCTATGAGGATGATCCTTAGGTTCCGGACCCAGTCCGTATAGTTGCTGCCATCATCTTTCAACTTAGTTTTCTCTAGGAACACGTTGAAGTTGAGGGGAACATTAGCATGGGCCATTTGATCTACAAGACATATTGTAAAGATTTTAGACTAAGTTCATGATAGTTCATCTAATCAAATTATTCAATGAACTCCCACTCAGATAGACATCCCTCTAGTCATCTAAGTGAAACATGATCCGAGTCAACTAGGCCGTGTCCGATCATCACGTGAGAACTGAGACGGACTAGTCAACATCGGTGAACATCTTCATGTTGATCGTATCTTCTATACGACTCATGCTTGACCTTTTGGTCTTCCGTGTTCCGAGGCCATGTCTGTACATGTTAGGCTCGTCAAGTCAACCTAAGTGTATTGCGTGTGTAAATCTGGCTTACACCCGTTGTATTCGAACGTTAGAATCTATCACACCCGATCATCACGTGGTGCTTCGAAACAACGAACCTTCGCAACGGTGCACAGTTAGGGGGAACACTTTCTTGAAATTATTATAAGGGGTCATCTTATTTACTACCGTCGTACTAAGCAAATAAGAAGCAAAACATGATAAACATCACATGCAATCAAATAGTGACATGATATGGACAATATCATATTGCTCCTTTGATCTCCATCTTCGGGGCGCCATGATCATCTTCGTCACCGGCATGACACCATGATCTCCATCATGATGATCTCCATCATCGTGTCTTCATGAAGTTGTCACGCCAACGATTACTTCTACTTCTATGGCTAACACGTTTAGCAATAAAGTAAAGTAATATACATGACGTTACTCAATGACACGCAAGTCATACAAAAATAAAGACAACTCCTATGGCTCCTGCCGGTTTTCATACTCATCGACATGCAAGTCGTGATTCCTATTACAAGAACATGATCATCTCATACATCACATATACCATTCATCACATCCTTTGGCCATATCACATCACAAAGCACTTGCTGCAAAAACAAGTTAGACGTCCTCTAATTGTTGTTGCATGTTTTTACGTGGCTGCTATAGGTTTCTAGCAAGAACGTTTCTTACCTACGTAAAACCACAACGTGATATGCCAATTTCTATTTACCCTTCATAAGGACCCTTTTCATCGAATCCGCTCCAACTAAAGTGGGAGAGACAGACACCCGCTAGCCACCTTACGCAACTAGTGCATGTCAGTCGGTGGAACCTGTCTCACGTAAGCGTACGTGTAAAGTCGGTCTGGGCCGCTTCATCCCACGATGCCGCTGAAGCAAGATAAGACTAGTAGTGGCAAGAAAATTGACAACATCTACGCCCACAACTTCTTTGTGTTCTACTCGTGCATAGTAACTACGCATAAACCTGGCTCTGATACCACTGTAGGGAACGTAGCAGAAATCAAAAAATTTCTACGCATCACCAAGATCAATCTATGGAGTTATCTAGCAACGAGGGGAAAAGGAGTGCATCTACATACCCTTGTATATCGTGAGCGGAAGCGTTCAAGAGAACGGAGTTGATGGAGTCGTACTCGTCATGATCCAAATCACCGATAACCGAGCGCCGAACGGACGGCACCTCCACGTTCAACACACGTACGGTTGGGGAAGAAGTCTCCTCCTTCTTGATCCAGCAAGAGGGAAGGAGAGGTTGATGGAGATCCAGCAGCATGACGGCGTGGTGGTGGATGCAGCAGGGATCTCGGCAGTGCTTCGACAAGCTCTACGGAGAGGAGGAGGTGTTGGAGAGGGAGAGGGAGGTGCCATGGGCTAGGGTGCGGCTGCCCTTCCTCCCCCCACTATATAGGGCCCCTGGGGGGCGCCGGCCCCAGGAGATGGGATCACCAAGGGGGGCGGCGGCCAAGGGGGTGGCTTGCCCCCCAAGCCAAGGGGGGCGCCCCCCACCCCTAGGGTTTCCTGCCCTAGGCGCAGGGGAGGCCCAAGAGGGGCGCACCAGCTCACCAGGGGCTGGTTCCCCTCCCCACTTCAGCCCATGGGGCCCTCCGGGATAGGTGGCCCCACCCGGTGGACCCCCAGGACCCTTCCGATGGTCCCAGTACAATACCGGTGACCGCCAAAACTTTCCCGATGGCCGAAACTTGACTTCCTATATATAAATCTTTACCTCTGGACCATTCCGGAACTCCTCGTGACGTCCGGGATCTCATCCGGGACTCCGAACAACTTTCGGGTTACTGCATACTAATATCTCTACAACCCTAGTGTCACCGAACCTTAAGTGTGTAGACCCTACGGGTTCGGCAGACATGCAGACATGACCGAGACGATTCTCCGGTCAATAACCAACAGTGGGATCTGGATACCCATGTTGTCTCCCACATACTCCTCGATGATCTCATCGGATGAACCACGATGTCGAGGATTCAATCAATCGTGTATTCAATTCCCTTTGTCAATCGGTACGTTACTTGCCCGAGACTCGATCGTCGGTATCCCAATACCTCGTTCAATCTCGTTACCGGCAAGTCACTTTACTTGTACCATAATGCATGATCCCGTGACCAGACACTTGGTCACATTGAGCTCATTATGATGATGCATTACCGAGTGGGCCCAGAGATACCTCTTCGTCATACGGAGTGACAAATCCCAGTCTCGATTCATGCCAACCCAACAGACACTTTTGGAGATACCCGTAGTGCACCTTTATAGCCACCCAGTTATGTTGTGACGTTTGGCACATCCAAAGCACTCCTACGGTATCCGGGAGTTGCACAATCTCATGGTCTAAGGAAATGATACTTGACATTTGGAAAAGCTCTAGCAAACGAACTACACGATCTTTGTGCTATGCTTAGGATTGGGTCTTGTCCATCACATCATTCTCCTAATGATGTGATCCCGTTATCAATGACATCCAATGTCCATAGTCAGGAAACCATGACTATCTGTTGATCAACGAGCTAGTCAACTAGAGGCTCACTAGGAACATATTGTGGTCTATGTATTCACACATGTATTACGATTTCCAGATAACACAATTATAACATGAATAATAGACAATTATCATGAACAAAGAAATATAATAATAACCATTTTATTATTGCCTCTAGGGCATATTTCCAACACTATCTCTGTACCTGTAACAATTTCCCCAGCCATACCTTCCTTGGTAGCCTTCACATGCTCTATGTCCCCTCCCAGACCTAACTGCATCTCCTTAGTTCCTTGCCCGGTGCTTATCACTGCGGCCTTCACATGAACCGGGGTATCCAGCAGATTGTACTGAGGTAGCGGGCCAAAGCCTGGCGGATACGGCAACTGATCAGGCATAGCAGGCAGTGTTGGGGTCGAGCCCGGCTGCACTTCAGTTCCTTTCATCAGTGTGTTCCCTCTTGGTGTGCCCTTCTCCTTACTTTCCAGCTTGGTCGCGTGTGCCTTCTTACTGCCATCCCCCACTTTGATAGCACTGACAGCTGCGATTGCCGCCCGAACCCCCGGATCGGACAGGATTTGCTCTGTGATTCCTTCATAGCAGGTCATGATCTGTCCCCTCGGCTCCCGCTTTGCCTCGTCCTCGCTCCCTGAGCCAAAGTTTAGAAAGCGTCTGGCCCCTCCTGCCTCTGGCACTAACACACCACTCAAACTGTTGCTCTTTTTGAACGGAGAGGCGCGCATTGCTATCGTGAACCTCATCTTTTGGAGGTCTTCCGGCAGCTTACAGTCGTGTTGGCCATGTCCGACACGCCCACAGTACGCACAGAAGCGAGGGGCCCTCTCATACTTAACCTCTAGGATATGCAACTCATTCTCTTCCCTACCATTCTCAGCTAACTCTCTAGTCCTGATTTTACGAGAAAGAGGTTCATCTACATCATGTTTCACTCTAACCTGGATAAACTCATTTAGAATTCTACCATTCTTATCTGTGTCAACCTGTAGTACCTCCCCCAGCCTTGCTCCTAGCTGCTGACCAACCTCCTTGGACAGCATGAGGGGCGGAACATCATAACTTTGGGCCCATATTGGCATATGGGCGATCTCCACATCACCTGGTGCAATGATGCCGTCCACCTGGACGATTAGGAAGGCATCGCCCCGGTGTGTCCAGGGGTCGTTGTCGAGGATGAAACCCAGATCACCCTCCTTCTCGAACTCCAGCATGTACCTGTTGTTCTTGAGCTGTGTGTAAAGGAGTCTGCCTCGCAGCTCCCACTTGTCCTTGAGCTCCTTGAAGAGGCCGGCCGCGCTGAAGGCTTGCATCGAGAAGAACAAGCCCACGCAAGCCACCTCGTGCGCATGGCAGCCCTCTCCTTGGAGAGGTCGAGCACCACCACATCGCCCTCTTGGACCTCCATGGCAGCCCATCCATTGGCCTTGGACGAGCTCCCCCTTAGCAGCTTACGGTTGCTCCCATCACCGCAGTCGCACGAGTCCACCTCCTCGTGCTCCTTCCCCATGGCTTTCCCGACGGATCCTCCCTGATTCGCCATTGCTTTGGGTGCTGGAGGTTGTATGCAGTGTGAGATCTGTGGGGGAGGATGAATAACAAAGACAAATATTTACGAGAATGGACAGTGAAATGGGAAACTAGATAAGGGCAAAGAACTATTGCTGTATTGTGTAGATGCATCCTTCAAGCAAAGATGATTTTCCTACTTGCTCCTTGTGATGATTTTTCTTATGATTCATCCTCTTCTTATTTTATTTTCTTCTCATCATAAGATGGATATACAACTTTTATCCCCGTGTATACTTCCATGGCTTTAAACGTCGCGAACTAATGATTCACGTGATGATGATCTGTTAAGCGACGTGGCCAGTATTTGATATGGCGACTTGGGTGCTCCATGCCAGCCGGTATGCTCCTAGCCGATAATAATAGAGAAGGGGGGATACCATGAAAAATGTAGTACTTCTTCCATTGTCCTCTTTTTTGGCTATGTGCATCCTATGATCCCGTAGTCGAGAGTGATTATTTTCTCTTAGAGCGCTTAGATCGGGTATATATAGTTGACATTAGTTACCCGCTTGCGCATATGGCTTTCATCACTATGTAGCTGTTGCAAGATGATTTGCGTACCCGTCCCATCACAGAAACAATGACAAAAAGGCTCCAACAGCTACGAATACTTCCAAACGTCGACAGTGAAATGAGAATCCTGGTGGCCAAGATTTGTTGCTGCATTTTGCTGATCACTCCAACGAGCAAAGATGGTTTTTCTTGTGTTGATAATATCAGTATAATAAAGGACCAAAAAAGAGCTCTGGTGATCTTCTTACTCTTTTCATCATACCACAAGGGTTATATTGTATGGAAGAAAATGAATTGTACAACAGGCCTATTAGCTCAGCTGGTTAGAGCGTCGTGCTAATAACGCGAAGGTCACAGGTTGGAGACCTGTATGGGCCATTCTTTTTTGTTTTTTCTCAACACAATGGTAAAAATATGAAAAAAAAATTAAGAAATTAGGTGAGTGGATTTGCCCGGGTTCGAACCGGAAACCAACTAAACCACGAAACCTGGTTGCAATTTTGGCCGGGTTTATGATTCTAGGCTGATAGCATTCTTGAAGACAAGCATATCATCCACTATCTTCACAAGACGTGTGTTCTTTACGTTTTCCATTGCAAGAAGTGACAACATTATATTCCAAGATTTGTGGAGATAAACCCACAATAAATTATAGATCGTTGCCGATGAAAGCACATGGAATAGACACCCAAACACACATGTCCAACATGAATACATGATGCTTTAGATATCCCCTTCTACCATGATGTATCTGGGATAATAGTCATTAGTGAAAGAACAATAGTTATACAAACGAGTGAAGTTAACCCATCTCCAATACTCCAAAGATTCTTATCTTTAGACCATCCTAAGCGATATATGAACATTACAGCAAATATGATTACGACATTTATGGCTCCCACATAAATAAGAAGTTGTGCGCCGGCTACAAAGTAGGAATTAAATAATAAAACAGAATACAGATGCATAAACAAGAACTAGTCCCAACGAAAAGGCAGAATAACTTGGGTCAGTAAGTAATACTACTCGTAAACCCCCTAGTAGAACAAAAAATCCCCCAAATAGCGTAAGAATCTCATCTATTGGTCCAGGTAAATCCATTATGGATAATAAGAAATTAATTGTATTAAATTTTCATGAGCTCATGAAAACTAAAGGATTCAAGAGGGAAAATGGATTAGGATAATTTTCTATGTATAAGTTGTATAGTTAGAAATTATATTATATCACAAAAATCTAGTATGATTCGGACTAAGAAATAATTTTCAATAAGCGGCAGTTAGTTTTTTAGTTTAATACATAATTATTAGTTTTTATAACAAAAAGGCAAAATCAATGTTTAGTAATTAGTAATTGTTCTTGAATTCAAAGATTGTTCTTTGTTTATTTTAATTTCAGAAAAATTCCTAATTGTTTGAACTGTGTAATCTCCTACTATGGAGAGGCGAGACTAGGAACGTTCAAAAGCCATATGCGTTTATGTTTCTACACATACATATGAGTTTTCCTCGGAATCTCACATTCAAAAGCCATATCAATTCTTGCATAGAAATATGAATATGACTTACAAACCTGGAAATAAATAATAACATTTATTATTGCCTCCAGGGCATATTTCCAACACTAGTCGCGATGGAGACAACACCTCACGGAGCAGCAAGAGCCCGGACTGGTGGGGACGACTTGCAAGGGATAAAGAGGGAGGGGCGCACCAGCTCGTTATTAGGAGGTCGTCATGCGTCCGGTGATGACGTCTACCATGGCTTACTAGTATGTATACACGTGCAATGCACCTCTTAACAATATTGTCCCGATTATTCTAGTAAAGAAAAAAAGGTATATAATACTTTGCAATGAATTCAGAGCAAAAGAAATATTGTAGATGTACACATGCACAAATGAATTAACAGAAAATTTGTAATTGGTATGATTCAACTCTTGTGGTCTAGTGACATCTAGAAATTTCCAACGAAAGGAAATAAAGATATATGTGATAGACCAAAAATTCGCGTCTGAGCCCAGGCTCAGATGCTCCCGCTCAGAAAAAAAATCAAAACAAATACTAAAAAAATTCAAAAAATCCAATTTTTTTGTGTAGTAGATAACTTGTTGCGTGAGGACCGTTGCAAATTTCAACTCATTTGGACATTTGAGCAGCTCTCGGCAAAAAAGACAAATCGGATCAAAACAGTTCGTGAATAGTAAAAAAAATTACAGACCCTGGTTTTTTCTTTTTTGCCGTGAGATGCTCAAATGTCCAAATGAGTTGAATTTTGCAGCGAACCTCACGCATCAAATTATCTACCACACAAAAAAATTGGAATTTTTTAAGTTTTTCTAGTATTTTTTTTATTTTTTTCATCGAAGCGGGTGCAGTTGAGCCCGGGAGCCAAATTGGGACCGAAAATCCGCGTCTGAGCCCAGGCTCAGATGCTCCCGCTCAGAAGTGGGTCAAAACAGTTCATGAACAGTGAACTTTTTTACAGACCCCGATTTTGTCTTTTTTGCCGAGAGATGCTCAAATGTATTTGCAGCGAACCTCATGCATAAAATTATCTACCACACAAAAAAATTGAATTTTTTGAATTTTTCTAGTATTTGTTTTGATTTTTTTCGTCGGCGCGGGTGCAGCTGAGTCCGGGAGCCAAATTGGCCTTCTCTAGATGGACCCCATATATTATTTGCTTTTGTTTCTCCTCCCACCCCATACTCGTACTCGGGTCTCAGTCAGACTCCCTGACACATGCAACAATGGCAAGGAAAGCGGGGAAGTGGGAGGCGATGGTTCCAGAACCCATTAATTAGAAGCAGCCGCGGTTACTGTTCACTGCGAATCCCTCAAGTCTCAACCATTAGATCTAAGAGACCAACGGCTAGGATTTATGCTTTAGCTATCATTCAAAACTCATACACTATGTAGTAGTATAGATATAGATATCTCCTGATGGATTCTCGAAGAAGAAGAAGAGGAGCGGCAAAGGTAGGGGGCGACAGCGGCACCTGTGACAAAAAAGAGCAATTGTAGGTAGCCTATGAGATAGATTGGAAAGATGAGAGAGAGAGAGAGAGAGAGAGAGGGAGAGAGAGAGGAGAAATTTTGTTGTGCTAATCTATCATGTGATGCCACCTCATTGATCCACACCCACCCCGTTCCAACCAATCAAGACGAAGCGCCCAAATTTTGTGTTTCTTCATTAGGTGGCTTTACCCAGTGTGAACACTCTACAGTCATTAGTTTCGTTCTCTTTTTTTTCATTTATTTTCTTTACTTCGTCTCTTCTCTTTTCAACCCACTTTTGCCAAGTTTTTCACGCACTCTCTGTTAAAACTTGAATTATATATCATTTAAATGCCCATAAGTGCAGTTAATGGCCTAAATATAGCAACTAAGCCCGGAAAGATACCAAAATTTGGCATGGAATATGTGATGGTGCATGTTGGGTGTATTAAAAAAAATCTAGGACAACCGATGAAGCAACTGACTCTTCGCGTTAAAACCTGACATATTCCCTCTTGAAACCAAGATTCTTTCAGTTTCTGAGCAATGTACGTCGCAACTTTTGTGAATACCTTCTAAAAAATTTAGCTCACCCTTTAGAGATGACATTATGACACCATGCCAGGTTTCATATTTTCTGACTTTGTTTCCATTTTTTATTATGAAATCGAGTAAGCTTCATGTTTCGGGTCGAGTCTGGGTATCCCGAGGTTTGGAATTCCTTTCTTTCTATAAGGCCTAAATATAGACCGCAGAGGATTACTAGTTATTGTATGCATGGCGCAGTTGGCTAGCGCGTAGCTCTCATAGCTAAAGCGAATGATCCTGAGGTCGAGAGTTCGAGCCTCTCTCGCCCCAATTCTTTTTTTTTTTGACGCAAAATCATTAATGACAGTGTAGTAAGTGTACGAAAAATGTCTGCTAATATTATCTTGATTTATTTTCAAGAGAGTTCCAGTTTCTGGCGTCATAGATATCAAAAGGAGAAGATCCTTGTTCATCTACAATTGCAGGATTCTCACGGCCACTCAGATTTGTAGGAGTCTCATGTGCATTATTTTCCTCAACTGTGGTCTCATTCTCAACAGGTTGTTGTTCTTCAGCACCAGCGCCATCTAATTCCTCAAGATTATCAGTAGATTCATTCCTTACAAACATATTTATGCACAACTCCCTTCTGCAATCCAATGAACTTATCTGTTCTTGTCCTCTTTTTTCTTTTCTCACAACCAAATAAATGTTGTTTGGGCAGCATGTTTGCTACAAAAAGAGTGAAGGCACCTCAAGGCGAAGGTTGCAGTAAGTCAGTGATGATCTGTGTTCTTCACGCTTCAGCTATCGATCAATCATCAAGGAAATAAGATTACAACAAGTCCAGTCCAGGACCAAGTTGGCAGCAACAGATGATGGAACTCTGCCGTAAAAAGAAGATTATAGATTAATCACTATTCACTATGACACCCCGTCCCTTGCCGAGCCCCTATGGTGACAGTGGATGGTGACATCTCACCTGGAGGTGGGATGACCAGATCTTGAATTTCGTCACCGAAGGTCTCTCTGTGCTCATAGCCCAATTCCTTAGTTTTTTTTATTCGAGCAAACTATTTTGAGTTTTGCAGGTTTACATCAGGTCTGGTACACAGCATGGCATACATAATAGACCCTATGGCCGAGGCATAGGGGACGACGCTTATCTTTTCTCTATCTTCTGCCATGGTCGGGCATTGAGCCGTGCTCAATCGCACACCTTGCAATACAGGCAAGAACCCCTTCTTGGACTGATCCATATTGAACTTCTTCAATATCTTGTCAAGGTATGTACTTTGTGAAAGACCAATGAGGCATCTCGATCTATCTCTATAGATCTTGATGCCTAATATATAAGCAGCTTCACCAAGGTCCTTCATTGAAAAACACTTGTTCAAGTAGGCCTTTATGCTTTCCAAGAATTCTATATCATTTCCCATCAACAGTATGTCATCCACATATAATATGAGAAATGCTACAGAGCTCCCACTCACTTTCTTGTAAACACATACTTCTCCATAAGTCTGTGTAAACCCAAACGCTTTGATCATCTCATCAAATCGAATGTTCCAACTCAGAGATGCTTGCACCAGCCCATAGATTGAGCATTGGAGCTTGCACACCTTGTTAGCATTCTATGGATCGACAAAACCTTCCGGCTGCATCATATACAATTCTTCCTTAAGAAAGCCGTTAAGGAATGCCGTTTTGACGTCCATTTGCCATATCTCATAATCATAGAATGCGGCAATTGCTAACATGATTTGGACTGACTTCAGCTTCGCTACGGGTGAGAAAGTCTCATCGTAGTCAACCCCTTGAATTTGTCGATAACCGTTAGCGACAAGTCAAGCCTTATAGATGGTCACATTACCATCCGCGTCTGTCTTCTTCTTAAAGATCCATTTATTTTCTATGGCTCGCCGATCATCGGGCAAGTCAGTCAAAGTCCATACTTCATTTTCATACATGGATCCTATCTCGGATTTCATGGCTTCTGGCCATTTATCGGAATCTGGGCCCGCCATCGCTTCTTAATAGTTCCAAGGTTCACCGTTGTCTAACAACATTATTTCCAAGACAGGGTTGCCGTACCACTCTGGCGTGGAACGTGTCCTCGTGGACCTACGAAGTTCAGTAGGAGCTTGATCCGAAGTACCTTGATCATCATCATTAAGCTCCTCTCTAGTCGGTGCAGGCACCACAGGAACATCTTCCTGAGCTGCGCTACTTACCGTTTCAAGAGGTAGTACTTCATCAAGCTCTACTTTCCTCCCACTTACTTCTTTCGAGAGAAACTCTTTCTCCAGAAAGGACCCGTTCTTGGCAACAAAGATCTTGCCTTCGGATCTGAGGTAGAAGGTATACCCAATGGTTTCCTTAGGGTATCCTATGAAGACGCATTTTTCTGACTTGGGTTCGAGCTTTTCAGGTTGAAGTTTCTTGACATAAGCATCGCATCTCCAAACTTTTAGAAACGACAGCTTAGGTTTCTTCCCAAACCATAATTCATACGGTGTCGTCTCAACGGATTTCGACGGAGCCCTATTTAAAGTGAATGCGGCTGTCTCTAGAGCGTATCCCCAAAATGATAGCGGTAAATCGGTGAGTGACATCATGGATCGCACCATATCCAATAGAGTGCAATTACGACGTTCGGACACACCGTTACGCTGAGGTGTTCCAGGCGGCGTGAGTTGTGAAATGATTCCACATTTCCGTAAGTGCGTACCAAATTCGTGACATAAATATTCTCCCCCACGATCTGATCGTAAGAACTTTATTTTCCTGTCACGTTGATTCTCAACCTCACTCTAAAATTCCTTGAACTTTCCAAAGGTTTCAGACTTGTGTTTCATTAGGTAGACATACCCATATCTACTCAAGTCATCAGTGGGAGTGAGAACATAACGATAGCCACCGCGAGCCTCAACACTCATTGGACCGCACACATCAGTATGTATGATTTCCAATAAGTTGGTTGCTCGCTCCATTGTTCTGGAGAATGGAGTCTTGGTCATTTTGCCCATAAGGCATGGTTCGCATGTGTCAAATGATTCATAATCGAGAGACTCTAAAAGTCCATCAGCATGGAGCTTCTTCATGCGCTTGACACCAATGTGACCAAGGCAGCAGTGCCACAAGTATGTGGGACTATCATTATCAGCTTTACATCTTTTGGTATTCACACTATGAATATGTGTAACATTACGCTCGAGATTCATTAAGAATAAACCATTCACCAGCGGGGCATGGCCATAAACATATCTCTCATATAAATAGAACAACCATTATTCTCGGATTTAAATGAGTAGCCATCTCGAATTAAACGAGATCCTGATACAATGTTCATGCTCAAAGCTGGCACTAAATAACAATTATTGAGGTTTAAAACTAATCCCATAGGTAAATGTAGAGGTAGCGTGCCGACGGCGATCACATCGACCTTGGAATCATTCCCGACGCGCATCGTCACCTCGTCCTTCGCCAGCCTCCGCTTATTCCGCAGCTCCTGCTTTGAGTTACAAATATGAGCAACGGCACCGGTATCAAATACCCAGGAGCTACTACGAGTACTGGTAAGGTACACATCAATTACATGTATATCACATATACCTTTAGTGTTGCCGGCCTTTTTGTCCGCTAAGTATTTGGGGCAGTTCCGCTTCCAGTGACCACTTCCCTTGCAATAAAAGCACTCAGTCTCAGGATTGGGTCCATTCATTGGCTTCTTCCCGGCAACTGGCTTACCGGGCGCGGCAACTCCCTTGATGTCCTTCTTGAAGTTCTTCTTACCCTTGCCTTTCTTAAACTTAGTGGTTTTATTCACCATCAACACTTGATGTTCCTTTTTGATCTCCACCTCCGCTGATTTCAGCATTGAATATACCTCAGGAATGGTCTTTTCCATCCCCTGCATATTGAAGTTCATCACAAAGCTCTTGTAGCTCGGTGGAAGCGACTGAAGGATCTTGTCAATGACCGCATCATTCGGGAGATTAACTCCCAGCTGAGTCAAGCGGTTGTGCAACCCAGACATTTTGAGTATGTGCTCACTGACAGAACTATTTTCCTCCATCTTACAGCTGAAGAACTTGTCGGAGACTTCATATATCTCGACCAGGTCATGAGCTTGGAAAACCATTTTTAGCTCTTCGAACATCTCATATGCTCCGTGTTGCTTAAAACACTTTTGGAGCTCCGGTTCTAAGCTGTAAAGCATGCCGCACTGAACGAGGGAGTAATCATCAGCACGAGACTGCCAAGCGTTCATAACGTCTTGGTTCTCTAGGATGGGTGCTTCACCTAGCGGTGCTTCTAGGACATAATCTTTCTTGGCAGCTATGAGGATGATCCTTAGGTTCCGGACCCAGTCCGTATAGTTGCTGCCATCATCTTTCAACTTAGTTTTCTCTAGGAACACGTTGAAGTTGAGGGGAACATTAGCATGGGCCATTTGATCTACAAGACATATTGTAAAGATTTTAGACTAAGTTCATGATAGTTCATCTAATCAAATTATTCAATGAACTCCCACTCAGATAGACATCCCTCTAGTCATCTAAGTGAAACATGATCCGAGTCAACTAGGCCATGTCCGATCATCACGTGAGAACTGAGACGGACTAGTCAACATCGGTGAACATCTTCATGTTGATCGTATCTTCTATACGACTCATGCTTGACCTTTTGGTCTTCCGTGTTCCGAGGCCATGTCTGTACATGTTAGGCTCGTCAAGTCAACCTAAGTGTATTGCGTGTGTAAATCTGGCTTACACCCGTTGTATTCGAACGTTAGAATCTATCACACCCGATCATCACGTGGTGCTTCGAAACAACGAACCTTCGCAACGGTGCACAGTTAGGGGGAACACTTTCTTGAAATTATTATAAGGGGTCATCTTATTTACTACCGTCGTACTAAGCAAATAAGAAGCAAAACATGATAAACATCACATGCAATCAAATAGTGACATGATATGGACAATATCATATTGCTCCTTTGATCTCCATCTTCGGGGCGCCATGATCATCTTCGTCACCGGCATGACACCATGATCTCCATCATGATGATCTCCATCATCGTGTCTTCATGAAGTTGTCACGCCAACGATTACTTCTACTTCTATGGCTAACACGTTTAGCAATAAAGTAAAGTAATATACATGACGTTACTCAATGACACGCAAGTCATACAAAAATAAAGACAACTCCTATGGCTCCTGCCGGTTTTCATACTCATCGACATGCAAGTCGTGATTCCTATTACAAGAACATGATCATCTCATACATCACATATACCATTCATCACATCCTTTGGCCATATCACATCACAAAGCACTTGCTGCAAAAACAAGTTAGACGTCCTCTAATTGTTGTTGCATGTTTTTACGTGGCTGCTATAGGTTTCTAGCAAGAACGTTTCTTACCTACGTAAAACCACAACGTGATATGCCAATTTCTATTTACCCTTCATAAGGACCCTTTTCATCGAATCCGCTCCAACTAAAGTGGGAGAGACAGACACCCGCTAGCCACCTTACGCAACTAGTGCATGTCAGTCGGTGGAACCTGTCTCACGTAAGCGTACGTGTAAAGTCGGTCTGGGCCGCTTCATCCCACGATGCCGCTGAAGCAAGATAAGACTAGTAGTGGCAAGAAAATTGACAACATCTACGCCCACAACTTCTTTGTGTTCTACTCGTGCATAGTAACTACGCATAAACCTGGCTCTGATACCACTGTAGGGAACGTAGCAGAAATCAAAAAATTTCTACGCATCACCAAGATCAATCTATGGAGTTATCTAGCAACGAGGGGAAAAGGAGTGCATCTACATACCCTTGTATATCGTGAGCGGAAGCGTTCAAGAGAACGGAGTTGATGGAGTCGTACTCGTCATGATCCAAATCACCGATAACCGAGCGCCGAACGGACGGCACCTCCATGTTCAACACACGTACGGTTGGGGAAGAAGTCTCCTCCTTCTTGATCCAGCAAGAGGGAAGGAGAGGTTGATGGAGATCCAGCAGCATGACGGCGTGGTGGTGGATGCAGCAGGGATCTCGGCAGTGCTTCGACAAGCTCTACGGAGAGGAGGAGGTGTTGGAGAGGGAGAGGGAGGTGCCATGGGCTAGGGTGCGGCTGCCCTTCCTCCCCCCACTATATAGGGCCCCTGGGGGGCGCCGGCCCCAGGAGATGGGATCACCAAGGGGGGCGGCGGCCAAGGGGGTGGCTTGCCCCCCAAGCCAAGGGGGGCGCCCCCCACCCCTAGGGTTTCCTGCCCTAGGCGCAGGGGAGGCCCAAGAGGGGCGCACCAGCTCACCAGGGGCTGGTTCCCCTCCCCACTTCAGCCCATGGGGCCCTCCGGGATAGGTGGCCCCACCCGGTGGACCCCCAGGACCCTTCCGATGGTCCCAGTACAATACCGGTGACCGCCAAAACTTTCCCGATGGCCGAAACTTGACTTCCTATATATAAATCTTTACCTCTGGACCATTCCGGAACTCCTCATGACGTCCGGGATCTCATCCGGGACTCCGAACAACTTTCGGGTTACTGCATACTAATATCTCTACAACCCTAGCGTCACCGAACCTTAAGTGTGTAGACCCTACGGGTTCGGCAGACATGCAGACATGACCGAGACGATTCTCCGGTCAATAACCAACAGTGGGATCTGGATACCCATGTTGTCTCACACATACTCCTCGATGATCTCATTGGATGAACCACGATGTCGAGGATTCAATCAATCGTGTATTCAATTCCCTTTGTCAATCGGTACGTTACTTGCCCGAGACTCGATCGTCGGTATCCCAATACCTCGTTCAATCTCGTTACCGGCAAGTCACTTTACTTGTACCATAATGCATGATCCCGTGACCAGACACTTGGTCACATTGAGCTCATTATGATGATGCATTACCGAATGGGCCCAGAGATACCTCTTCGTCATACGGAGTGACAAATCCCAGTCTCGATTCATGCCAACCCAACAGACACTTTTGGAGATACCCGTAGTGCACCTTTATAGCCACCCAGTTATGTTGTGACGTTTGGCACACCCAAAGCACTCCTACGGTATCCGGGAGTTGCACAATCTCATGGTCTAAGGAAATGATACTTGACATTTGGAAAAGCTCTAGCAAACGAACTACACGATCTTTGTGCTATGCTTAGGATTGGGTCTTGTCCATCACATCATTCTCCTAATGATGTGATCCCGTTATCAATGACATCCAATGTCCATAGTCAGGAAACCATGACTATCTGTTGATCAACGAGCTAGTCAACTAGAGGCTCACTAGGAACATGTTGTGGTCTATGTATTCACACATGTATTACGATTTCCAGATAACACAATTATAACATGAATAATAGACAATTATCATGAACAAAGAAATATAATAATAACCATTTTATTATTGCCTCTAGGGCATATTTCCAACACTATCTCTGTACCTGTAACAATTTCCCCAGCCATACCTTCCTTGGTAGCCTTCACATGCTCTATGTCCCCTCCCAGACCTAACTGCATCTCCTCAGTTCCTTGCCCGGTGCTTATCACTGCGGCCTTCACATGAACCGGGGTATCCAGCAGATTGTACTGAGGTAGCGGGCCAAAGCCTGGCGGATACGGCAACTGATCAGGCATAGCAGGCAGTGTTGGGGTCGAGCCCGGCTGCACTTCAGTTCCTTTCATCAGTGTGTTCCCTCTTGGTGTGCCCTTCTCCTTACTTCCCAGCTTGGTCGCGTGTGCCTTCTTACTGCCATCCCCCACTTTGATAGCACTGACAGCTGCGATTGCCGCCCGAACCCCCGGATCGGACAGGATTTGCTCTGTGATTCCTTCATAGCAGGTCATGATCTGTCCCCTCGGCTCCCGCTTTGCCTCGTCCTCGCTCCCTGAGCCAAAGTTTAGAAAGCGTCTGGCCCCTCCTGCCTCTGGCACTAACACACCACTCAAACTGTTGCTCTTTTTGAACGGAGAGGCGCGCATTGCTATCGTGAACCTCATCTTTTGGAGGTCTTCCGGCAGCTTACAGTCGTGTTGGCCATGTCCGACACGCCCACAGTACGCACAGAAGCGAGGGGCCCTCTCATACTTAACCTCTAGGATATGCAACTCATTCTCTTCCCTACCATTCTCAGCTAACTCTCTAGTCCTGATTTTACGAGAAAGAGGTTCATCTACATCATGTTTCACTCTAACCTGGATAAACTCATTTAGAATTCTACCATTCTTATCTGTGTCAACCTGTAGTACCTCCCCCAGCCTTGCTCCTAGCTGCTGACCAACCTCCTTGGACAGCATGAGGGGCGGAACATCATAACTTTGGGCCCATATTGGCATATGGGCGATCTCCACATCACCTGGTGCAATGATGCCGTCCACCTGGACGATTAGGAAGGCATCGCCCCGGTGTGTCCAGGGGTCGTTGTCGAGGATGAAACCCAGATCACCCTCCTTCTCGAACTCCAGCATGTACCTGTTGTTCTTGAGCTGTGTGTAAAGGAGTCTGCCTCGCAGCTCCCACTTGTCCTTGAGCTCCTTGAAGAGGCCGGCCGCGCTGAAGGCTTGCATCGAGAAGAACAAGCCCACGCAAGCCACCTCGTGCGCATGGCAGCCCTCTCCTTGGAGAGGTCGAGCACCACCACATCGCCCTCTTGGACCTCCATGGCAGCCCATCCATTGGCCTTGGACGAGCTCCCCCTTAGCAGCTTACGGTTGCTCCCATCACCGCAGTCGCACGAGTCCACCTCCTCGTGCTCCTTCCCCATGGCTTTCCCGACGGATCCTCCCTGATTCGCCATTGCTTTGGGTGCTGGAGGTTGTATGCAGTGTGAGATCTGTGGGGGAGGATGAATAACAAAGACAAATATTTACGAGAATGGACAGTGAAATGGGAAACTAGATAAGGGCAAAGAACTATTGCTGTATTGTGTAGATGCATCCTTCAAGCAAAGATGATTTTCCTACTTGCTCCTTGTGATGATTTTTCTTATGATTCATCCTCTTCTTATTTTATTTTCTTCTCATCATAAGATGGATATACAACTTTTATCCCCGTGTATACTTCCATGGCTTTAAACGTCGCGAACTAATGATTCACGTGATGATGATCTGTTAAGCGACGTGGCCAGTATTTGATATGGCGACTTGGGTGCTCCATGCCAGCCGGTATGCTCCTAGCCGATAATAATAGAGAAGGGGGGATACCATGAAAAATGTAGTACTTCTTCCATTGTCCTCTTTTTTGGCTATGTGCATCCTATGATCCCGTAGTCGAGAGTGATTATTTTCTCTTAGAGCGCTTAGATCGGGTATATATAGTTGACATTAGTTACCCGCTTGCGCATATGGCTTTCATCACTATGTAGCTGTTGCAAGATGATTTGCGTACCCGTCCCATCACAGAAACAATGACAAAAAGGCTCCAACAGCTACGAATACTTCCAAACGTCGACAGTGAAATGAGAATCCTGGTGGCCAAGATTTGTTGCTGCATTTTGCTGATCACTCCAACGAGCAAAGATGGTTTTTCTTGTGTTGATAATATCAGTATAATAAAGGACCAAAAAAGAGCTCTGGTGATCTTCTTACTCTTTTCATCATACCACAAGGGTTATATTGTATGGAAAAAAATGAATTGTACAACAGGCCTATTAGCTCAGCTGGTTAGAGCGTCGTGCTAATAACGCGAAGGTCACAGGTTGGAGACCTGTATGGGCCATTCTTTTTTGTTTTTTCTCAACACAATGGTAAAAATATGAAAAAAAAATTAAGAAATTAGGTGAGTGGATTCGCCCGGGTTCGAACCGGAAACCAACTAAACCACGAAACCTGGTTGCAATTTTGGCCGGGTTTATGATTCTAGGCTGATAGCATTCTTGAAGACAAGCATATCATCCACTATCTTCACAAGACGTGTGTTCTTTACGTTTTCCATTGCAAGAAGTGACAACATTATATTCCAAGATTTGTGGAGATAAACCCACAATAAATTATAGATCGTTGCCGATGAAAGCACATGGAATAGACACCCAAACACACATGTCCAACATGAATACATGATGCTTTAGATATCCCCTTCTACCATGATGTATCTGGGATAATAGTCATTAGTGAAAGAACAATAGTTATACAAACGAGTGAAGTGAACCCATCTCCAATACTCCAAAGATTCTTATCTTTAGACCATCCTAAGCGATATATGAACATTACAGCAAATATGATTACGACATTTATGGCTCCCACATAAATAAGAAGTTGTGCGCCGGCTACAAAGTAGGAATTAAATAATAAAACAGAATACAGATGCATAAACAAGAACTAGTCCCAACGAAAAGGCAGAATAACTTGGGTCAGTAAGTAATACTACTCGTAAACCCCCTAGTAGAACAAAAAATCCCCCAAATAGCGTAAGAATCTCATCTATTGGTCCAGGTAAATCCATTATGGATAATAAGAAATTAATTGTATTAAATTTTCATGAGCTCATGAAAACTAAAGGATTCAAGAGGGAAAATGGATTAGGATAATTTTTCTATGTATAAGTTGTATAGTTAGAAATTATATTATATCACAAAAATCTAGTATGATTCGGACTAAGAAATAATTTTCAATAAGCGGCAGTTAGTTTTTTAGTTTAATACATAATTATTAGTTTTTATAACAAAAAGGCAAAATCAATGTTTAGTAATTAGTAATTGTTCTTGAATTCAAAGATTGTTCTTTGTTTATTTTAATTTCAGAAAAATTCCTAATTGTTTGAACTGTGTAATCTCCTACTATGGAGAGGCGAGACTAGGAACGTTCAAAAGCCATATGCGTTTATGTTTCTACACATACATATGAGTTTTCCTCGGAATCTCACATTCAAAAGCCATATCAATTCTTGCATAGAAATATGAATATGACTTACAAACCTGGAAATAAATAATAACATTTATTATTGCCTCCAGGGCATATTTCCAACACTAGTCGCGATGGAGACAACACCTCACGGAGCAGCAAGAGCCCGGACTGGTGGGGACGACTTGCAAGGGATAAAGAGGGAGGGGCGCACCAGCTCGTTATTAGGAGGTCGTCATGCGTCCGGTGATGACGTCTACCATGGCTTACTAGTATGTATACACGTGCAATGCACCTCTTAACAATATTGTCCCGATTATTCTAGTAAAGAAAAAAAGGTATATAATACTTTGCAATGAATTCAGAGCAAAAGAAATATTGTAGATGTACACATGCAGAAATGAATTAACAGAAAATTTGTAATTGGTATGATTCAACTCTTGTGGTCTAGTGACATCTAGAAATTTCCAACGAAAGGAAATAAAGATATATGTGATAGACCAAAAATTCGCGTCTGAGCCCAGGCTCAGATGCTCCCGCTCAGAAAAAAAATCAAAACAAATACTAAAAAAATTCAAAAAAATCCAATTTTTTTGTGTAGTAGATAACTTGTTGCGTGAGGACCGTTGCAAATTTCAACTCATTTGGACATTTGAGCAGCTCTCGGCAAAAAAGACAAATCGGATCAAAACAGTTCGTGAATAGTAAAAAAAATTACAGACCCTGGTTTTTTCTTTTTTGCCGTGAGATGCTCAAATGTCCAAATGAGTTGAATTTTGCAGCGAACCTCACGCATCAAATTATCTACCACACAAAAAAATTGGAATTTTTTAAGTTTTTCTAGTATTTTTTTTATTTTTTTCATCGAAGCGGGTGCAGTTGAGCCCGGGAGCCAAATTGGGACCGAAAATCCGCGTCTGAGCCCAGGCTCAGATGCTCCTGCTCAGAAGTGGGTCAAAACAGTTCATGAACAGTGAACTTTTTTACAGACCCCGATTTTGTCTTTTTTGCCGAGAGATGCTCAAATGTATTTGCAGCGAACCTCATGCATAAAATTATCTACCACACAAAAAAATTGAATTTTTTGAATTTTTCTAGTATTTGTTTTGATTTTTTTCGTCGGCGCGGGTGCAGCTGAGTCCGGGAGCCAAATTGGCCTTCTCTAGATGGACCCCATATATTATTTACTTTTGTTTCTCCTCCCACCCCATACTCGTACTCGGGTCTCAGTCAGACTCCCTGACACATGCAACAATGGCAAGGAAAGCGGGGAAGTGGGAGGCGATGGTTCCAGAACCCATTAATTAGAAGCAGCCGCGGTTACTGTTCACTGCGAATCCCTCAAGTCTCAACCATTAGATCTAAGAGACCAACGGCTAGGATTTATGCTTTAGCTATCATTCAAAACTCATACACTATGTAGTAGTATAGATATATATATCTCCTGATGGATTCTCGAAGAAGAAGAGGAGGAGCGGCAAAGGTAGGGGGCGACAGCGGCACCTGTGACAAAAAAGAGCAATTGTAGGTAGCCTATGAGATAGATTGGAAAGATGAGAGAGAGAGAGAGAGAGAGAGAGAGAGAGAGAGAGGAGAAATTTTGTTGTGCTAATCTATCATGTGATGCCACCTCATTGATCCACACCCACCCCGTTCCAACCAATCAAGACGAAGCGCCCAAATTTTGTGTTTCTTCATTAGGTGGCTTTACCCAGTGTGAACACTCTACAGTCATTAGTTTCGTTCTTTTTTTTCATTTATTTTCTTTACTTAGTCTCTTCTCTTTTCAACCCACTTTTGCCAAGTTTTTCACGCACTCTCTGTTAAAACTTGAATTATATATCATTTAAATGCCCATAAGTGCAGTTAATGGCCTAAATATAGCAACTAAGCCCGGAAAGATACCAAAATTTGGCATGGAATATGTGATGGTGCATGTTGGGTGTACTAAAAAAATCTAGGACAACCGATGAAGCAACTGACTCTTCGCGTTAAAACCTGACCTATTCCCTCTTGAAACCAAGATTCTTTCAGTTTCTGAGCAATGTACGTCGCAACTTTTGTGAATACCTTCTAAAAAATTTAGCTCACCCTTTAGAGATGACATTATGACACCATGCCAGGTTTCATATTTTCTGACTTTGTTTCCATTTTTTATTATGAAATCGAGTAAGCTTCATGTTTCGGGTCGAGTCTGGGTATCCCGAGGTTTGGAATTCCTTTCTTTCTATAAGGCCTAAATATAGACCGCAGAGGATTACTAGTTATTGTATGCATGGCGCAGTTGGCTAGCGCGTAGCTCTCATAGCTAAAGCGAATGATCCTGAGGTCGAGAGTTCGAGCCTCTCTCGCCCCAATTCTTTTTTTTTTGACGCAAAATCATTAATGACAGTGTAGTAAGTGTACGAAAAATGTCTGCTAATATTATCTTGATTTATTTTCAAGAGAGTTCCAGTTTCTGGCGTCATAGATATCAAAAGGAGAAGATCCTTGTTCATCTACAATTGCAGGATTCTCACGGCCACTCAGATTTGTAGGAGTCTCATGTGCATTATTTTCCTCAACTGTGGTCTCATTCTCAACAGGTTGTTGTTCTTCAGCACCAGCGCCATCTAATTCCTCAAGATTATCAGTAGATTCATTCCTTACAAACATATTTATGCACAACTCCCTTCTGCAATCCAATGAACTTATCTGTTCTTGTCCTCTTTTTTCTTTTCTCACAACCAAATAAATGTTGTTTGGGCAGCATGTTTGCTACAAAAAGAGTGAAGGCACCTCAAGGCGAAGGTTGCAGTAAGTCAGTGACGATCTGTGTTCTTCACGCTTCAGCTATCGATCAATCATCAAGGAAACAAGATTACAACAAGTCCAGTCCAGGACCAAGTTGGCAGCAACAGATGATGGAACTCTGCCGTAAAAAGAAGATTATAGATTAATCACTATTCACTATGACACCCCGTCCCTTGCCGAGCCCCTATGGTGACAGTGGATGGTGACATCTCACCTGGAGGTGGGATGACCAGATCTTGAATTTCGTCACCGAAGGTCTCTCTGTGCTCATAGCCCAATTCCTTAGTTTTTTTTATTCGAGCAAACTATTTTGAGTTTTGCAGGTCACAAAGTGATATGATTTTTTCATCTCCAATGCATCTTGTGAGGGGCGGGGCAGGCTGGAGCGGCGAGGAGTGGTGGGAGGTGGGGGAGAGGAGGAGGCGGTTGCTAATGGCACGTCGGCGACAAAGGAAAATAAGTTGGGAGGTGGGATATCAGAGCCGCATAAATTTGACGCCTTAAAACCTGGCTCGTTACCGCTCGAAATAACAAATTTGATGTAGTTTACATCACAATATTTGTGAAACCTTTCCAAATTTTACAGTACCCTCTAGGGATGATATAATGACACCAATGCCGGGTTTCATGTTTCTTAGACTTTGTTTGCATTTTTTATAATTAAAAACCAATAAGATCAATGTTCAGGATCGAGTCTTGGTACTCTGTGGTTTAAAATTCCTTTCTTTCCATGGATAAGGCACGGATGTGGACTGCTAACAATTACTAGTTACTGTATGCATGATGTAGTTCCTAAAATCTGCCATACGCTCAAATCATCCTTGCTAAGGATGTAAAAAGAAATACCATTCAGTGCTAGCAACTTGCTTCAAGGTGAACATTATACTAATGATGCTGTTTCATACTTACCTGGATGATGCGAGGTGTGATGAGAATATCGATGCATAAATCCATACTTGGATTGCCATTATCTATTTTCATATCGGATAGATTGGTTCGCTGGCAGATGAACATGAATAAAGGAAGTGCAAGGGCTGGATCACATGGTGGTCCATTTGTGCCCCCAAAGTACACTTTTGATGGAATGATGGATCCAGAGTGCACCTTCACAAGTAGGCTCCATATTTTCTTATCTTGAGAACCGTGGGGCCGTTGGAATCTTGAACTGATTGGTAGAATTAGGTCTCTAACTTATGCCTCAAAGCTGGGGTTTGGACCATACTGTTTTACTGGCTTGAGAAATGATATTAATCTTAAATTTGGATAAGAAGCAATAGCATAAGGGGGCGGTGGCGCAGTTGGCTAGCGCGTAGGTCTCATAGCTAAAGCGAGTGATCCTGAGGTCGAGAGTTCGAGCCTCTCTCGCCCCAATTTTTTGCTGTCATGGATTTAATTTATTTCAGTTTTGGCTCCTGTTTAAACTGTAATAGGTCTGCACTTGTTTCCACTTTCCTGGTGCTTAGCTCGTATGAAACCACCAAACATCATACCAACCTTTTCCTTTTCATTTTTTCCATACGATGGATTAGGCCGGCGGTACTGCAATTCAAGAGATAAAGAACAACAAAACAAAAAGAAGATAACGGACAGCACCTGGAGCAGAAATAGCTTCAGGCCGTCCTCCCACTGTTCCAAACGGCTGCAGTCACTGTGTGTTCATCCCTCAGGTGCCATGGATCAAGTCCAAACCTCGGGCTCCTTCTTTTCTCAACGCGCTCATATGTTCCTTTCTTTCCTCGCAAATCCTCCCCTTCTTTCCTTAAAGCACCCCACTCCGCTCTAGTAACACGTCACATGATATAAACATATACAACACGCGCTGCCGATATCGCTTCTTTCGCATGGAAAAATTCTCTTAGTTTTCAATCACAAAGACATCATTAGAGGGGACAAAGGGATGACAGAAAGGGTTAGAGCAGCCAATCTTGTTACATATGGGGTATCCCTTTTCTTAAGAACCAACCCAAGTGCAACAACGACAACATAAAGTCCATAATTCTTCAACAACGACAAAGGGATTGTTGGTCAAGGTAATTATGGAGTCTGTACTCTTGTATTGTATACGGCTTAGGTAGCTTTGACTGTGCAGCAGTTTTGTTGAGTAGTGCTGCACGTCGCTCGGTAGTGGCACACCCACGATCACGCTCGGCTGCGGCCAGCGCCCTGTATAACTCTGCAGCCTCGAGCATAATCCAAGTGTGTTGAATCCCATTCTCTTTCTCCCTCGCAACATGGTATCAGACGCCTCGGACCTGCTCAATCCCTTCTCGCAGGCTCCCGATCCCGCTTCCGCTTCCACCATGGATGACAACCCTGTCCTCTCCCCTCGCTCCTCTGTCGACGGCGCCGCCGGTGTTCTCGGTGCGGCCGCTGGCGTCCTCAACGCCGAACCACTCCAGCAGGCTGCTCCCGTCGCCCAGCCCGTCGCCCCACCTATCCTTCCTCCTCCACCGTCGGTTCCCTCCGCCATCCTCCAAACTGTCGATATTCGCCGCCACGTTCCTGTCGCCCTGGATCTTCTCGCCGGCAACTACTCTCAGTGGAGGCGCCACTTTGATACTGTGCTCGGCATGTTCGGGCTCGGCGCGCACGTCGACGCCGCCGCGGCGGTCCCTCGCCCCCGTGATCCTGAGTGGCAGATGGCGGACCACACCGTCGTCCACTGGCTGTACTCCACTATCTCGCCGGAGCTCCAGGAGGCGGTCATGCAGCCCGAGGACACCGCCTTGACCGTGTGGCGCACCCTCGACGACATCTTCCGCAACAATCAGCTGGCGCGCGCCGTGTACATCGACGCCGAGTATCACGCCGTCGACTCCAACTTATGGCACCAGCGTCTTGGACATGCTTCACTTCGCCTCGTCGCCGACCACCTCTCTGTTGGGTTCAGCAAGTCCGCGCCTCACTCCTGCCACGCTTGTCGTTTGGGCAAACATGCCCGTCTACCTTTTAGTTGTTCCTCCAGCAGTAGCATGTTCCCTTTTCATGTTTTGCACCTTGATGTATGGACATCCCCGGTTGTAAGCATATCTGGTTATGAATTTTATTTGGTTGTGCTAGATGATTATACCCATTACGTCTGGACCTTCCCACTCAAGCGAAAATCTGATGTGCTTCCAGTCCTGTTAGACTTCTATGCTTATGTGCAGACGCAGTTCCAGCTTCCCATCTTCTCTCTTCAAACAGATAATGGACGTGAGTTTGATAGCGCCGCTGTTCGGTCTCTCCTAGCTCGGCATGGCACTCATCTACACCTCTCCTGCCCTTACACAAGCCAGCAAAACGGGAAGGCAGAACGCATCTTGCGCACGCTCAACGACAGCATTCGCGCTCTTTTGTTCCATGCGTCCATGCCTGCTCGGTTCTGGGCTGAAGCCCTAAGCACTGCCACGTACTTAATCAACCGCCGGCCATGCCATGCTACCACACCCTGCACCCCGCACGAACTCCTCCTCGGAGTCGCTCCTGACTACTCTTTACTCCGAGTCTTTGGGTACTTGTGCTACCCCAACCTTACTTCCACGGCTAAACACAAACTCGATTATCGGTCCCTCGCGTGTGTGTTTCTTGGATATCCACCTGACCACCGTGGCTACCGTTGTTTCGATCCCATTTCGCGCCGTGTCATTACCTCTCGCCATGTCTACTTCCACGAGACGGTCTTCCCTTTCGCCCCTCCCTCCCCCTCTAACGCCGCCGCTCCGCCACCGCCTGCGATTGCTCCGCCCATTTTGCAGGTGCCCGCGCTCGATGAGCGGGCTTGCGATCGTGCCCCATGTGCGCCTTCGCCCGTGGCCTCTGGATCGCCACTGGACAGCTCCGTCGTGCGCATGCAGCGCGCGCGATCGGCGCGTTCAAACTCCATCGCTCGATCCTCGTCCAGCGGCGGCTTGGAGTCTTCACCGCCCAGCCTGCCCGCCATGCAACGGCATGCAGCCGCTGATGCGGCGATCGACGGCCCAGGCACGCGCGTCTGTTGACGGCCCTTTGCCTTCCACACGCGTGCACCCAGTGTCGAGCAGCTCCTCCGCGCCGTCGTCTTCTACTGCTCCACCACCTGTACCACGGCGTATGGTCACGCGTGCCCAGACTGGTGTTCTTCGTCCAAACCCGCGCTACCACGACACCAGCCTTGTCGCCGCTACTTCATCTGATGCGGTCTCGCCGGTTCCCTCGTCGGTCCGTGCTGCCGTTCGCGATCCGCGTTGGCTTGCTGCCATGCGCGATGAGTTCGAAGCTCTCGTGCGCAACCGCACCTGGGAGCTGGTGCCTCGCCCCCCGGCGCCAATTTGATCACCGGCAAATGGGTGTTCAAACACAAAATCAAGGCCGACGGAGCTCTCGAGCGTTACAAGGCCCGCTGGGTTGTCCGCGGGTTCCGACAACGCGCTGGTGTGGATTACGGCGAGACATTCTCGCCGGTCGTCAAGCCCGCCACTGTCCGTACGGTGCTTACTCTCGCCGCGTCGCGGAATTGGCCTGTCCATCAGCTTGATGTATCCAACGCCTTCCTGCACGGCACCCTGGACGAAGAGGTGTATTGTCTTCAGCCGGCGGGCTTCGTCGATGCCGCCAAGCCTCATCACGTTTGCCGGCTCTCCAAGTCTCTTTATGGCTTGAAGCAGGCGCCGCGCGCATGGTTTCTCCGCTTCACCGGCTTCCTTCGGTCCATCGGCTTCTCTGCGACACGCTCCGACTCCTCGCTCTTCACACGCCGCCATGGGAGCGACACTGCAGTCCTACTGCTCTACGTCGACGATATCGTCCTCACCGCGTCCTCGCCTGCGGCGCTCCGCCATGTCGTCACTCAGCTCACCGGGGAGTTTGCCATGAAGGACCTCGGTCCTCTGCACTTCTTCCTCGGCATCCGGGTCACGCGCACGCCGGCGGGCTTCTTCCTCTGCCAGGAGCAGTATGCAGCTGACATTCTGGATCGCGCCGGCATGGACACCTGCCGCTCGTCTCCCACGCCGATCGACACCAAGGGTAAGTTGCCGACCGCGGCCGGCCCTCGCGTCGCCGATCCGTCTGCCTACCGCAGCATCGCAGGCGCCCTTCAGTACTTGACGATCACGCGCCCGGAGATCGCGTACGCCGTCCAGCAGATCTGCCTGCACATGCACGATCCCCGCGAGTGCCATCTCGGGTTGATCAAGCGTGTGCTCCGGTACGTGCGCGGCACGCCCGCCCTCGGCCTCCACCTTCGCGCCTCGCGTGTGCTGGACCTGCGAGCGTTCACGGATGCCGACTGGGCTGGTTGTCCTGACACCAGGCGCTCCACCTCCGGCTTCTGTGTCTACCTTGGCGACGCCCTTGTCTCTTGGTCTTCGAAGCGTCAGGCCATCGTCTCACGCTCCAGCGCCGAGGCCGAGTACCGTGGCATCGCGAACGCTGTCGCCGATTGCGTTTGGCTCCGGCAGCTACTTGGTGAGCTGTTCTCTCCCGTCGACAAGGCCACGCTGGTGTATTGCGACAACGTCTCCGCCGTCTACCTGTCGGCTAACCCCGTCCATCATCGCCGGACGAAGCACGTCGAGCTGGATATTCTCTTCGTTCGCGAGCGTGTGGCGCTTGGCGAATTCCGGGTTCTTCACATCCCCAGACGACAGCAGCTCGCGGATATTATGACGAAGGGGCTGCCGTCCGAGGTCTTCTCCGACTTCCGGTCCAGTCTTTGCGTCGCCGCCGCCGACGTCACGACTGCGGGGGGGTGTTGGTCAAGGTAGTTATGGAGTCTGTACTCTTGTATTGTATACGGCTTAGGTAGCTTTGACTGCGCAGCAGTTTTGTTGAGTAGTGCTGCACGTCGCTCGGTAGTGGCACACCCACGATCACGCTCGGCTGCGGCCAGCGCCCTGTATAACTCTGCAGCCTCGAGCATAATCCAAGTGTGTTGAATCCCATTCTCTTCCTCCCTCGCAACAGGGATGATTTGTGTAACGCATCAAATCATCGAAACAATGACAAAAAGGCCCAAAGAGCGACAGACACTTACAAACAAGGACAGTAAAATGGGAATCTAGATAGCCAAGGACCAAGATCTGCTATAGGCTTGTAGCATTTTGCCGATCGCTCCATTGAGCAAAGATGGTTTTTTCTTGTGATTCACAAGATCAGTATAAGCGAGGAACTAAAAATGGCTCCGGTGATCTTACTCTTCTTCTCTCTCCAGGAGGGAGACAAGTCTTATTTAATTTTACAAGTATAAGTGAATAACTTCAAATATGAAAGGCCTATTAGCTCAGCTGGCTAGAGCGTCGTGCTAATAACGCGAAGGTCACATGTTCGAGACCGATATTGCTTCTTTTGCATGGAAAGATTCTCCTGTTTTTCAATCACAAAGATCATTAGAGGGGACAAGGGGATGATCAAAAGGGTTAAGA
>NC_041385.1:857188581-857191741 GCF_002162155.2 Triticum dicoccoides | reverse complement strand
CTTTTCTTAAGAACCAAACCAAGTGCAACAACATACAACACACAATTCTTCAAATGCATACGCACATGGTACGACTTTGAACGCCAGTATTTCATATGCATACGCAAGCAAAAACTGAAATTGAATTTTTGTTTGTGTAATTTTTTTCCTTTTGTATAATAATATTAGGCTTTATTATTATGTAAATGTTGCATGATGATTTGCGCACACATCACATTGCATAAGGTTAGAAACAGTGACAAAAAAGATTCCAAGAATGACAAATATTAACAAGCATGTACAGTTAAATGGGGAACTAGACAAGGACGAAGATTTATTCCTAGGAGCAAAGATGATTTCCGACTTGCACCTGGTGATGATTTTTCTTCCGTTTCAACCTCTTCTTAATTTTTTTTCTTCTCATCATAAGATTGATGTACAACTTTTATCCCTGTGCATGTGTCCATGGCTTTACACGTTGCAAACCAAAGAATGACATGATGGTCAGATGCAGAGGCCGGGGTCATCATCCTTTTCAAAAAAAAAGTGAGGTGGCCAGTATTTGATATGGCGTCTTGGTTGCTCCATGCCAGCCGTTATGTTCTTATCCAATAACAGAGAAGGGAGGATACCATGAAAAACGTAGTACTTCCAGGAGATAGTGTCCTCGCTCCCCCACAAAAGGCTATGTAGATCTTGTGATGCAGAAGTCGAGAGTCATTATTTTCTATTGGAACGCTTATAGTGGGTATAGATAGTTGTCATTACTTGCCGGCTTGCACATATGGCTTTTATCACTACGTTGCTGTTGCAAGATGATTTGTGTCAGCAAAAGAATGACAAAAAGGCCCAAAGACAGTTACAAACAAGGATAGTGAAATGGAAACCTAGATAGCCAAGGACTAAGATCTGTTGTAGCATTTTGCAGATCATTCTTGTTCTCTCAGATAGCCAAGGATAGTGTTCAATTTTACAAGTATGAATGAATAATCTTTGATAAACAAAAGGCCTATTAGCTCAGCTGGTTAGAGCGTCGTGCTAATAACGCGAAGGTCACAGGTTGGAGACCTGTATGGGCCATTAACCTATTCTTTTTCTTCTTTTACTTTTTCTTTTGCACAATGGTAAAAATGCAAAGAAAAAAAAGGCCTATTAGCTCAGCTGGTTAGAGCGTCGTGCTAATAACGCGAAGGTCACAGGTTGGAGACCTGTATGGGCCATTAACCTATTCTTTTTCTTCTTTTACTTTTTCTTTTGCACAATGGTAAAAATGCAAAGAAAAAAAACAATTTAGATGGCTCCGCCCGGGTTCGAACCGGAGACCTTCAGCGTGTTAGACTGACGTGATAACCAACTACACCACGAACCCTTGATACAATTTTCACCGGGTTTATGCTTCTAAGCTGATAACATTGTTCAAGACAAACATACTATCATGTGCTGTTGGTCCACTATCTTCACAAGACTGTGTGTCCTTTACATTTTCCATGCCAAGAAGTCACAACATTATATACCAAGATGTATGGACGTAAACCCACAATAAATTTTAGATGGGTACCGATCGAAGCATATGGAAAATACACCCAAATATACATGTCCAACATGAATACATGAATACATGATGTTTTAGGAATCCCTGTATCTGCGTCGCCACTGAAAATAGTTGATCAACATTATAGCCCAGTGCCTACTCCCACCAAATCGGGGGTGAGGACACCACCGTGAGCATATCTTCCATTCTTTTTGTAAAGCACTCTACTCCGCTAACATCACCAGATGATAATATATGTAGAACACACACTCCCGCTGCTGCTTCTTTCTCGTGGAAAGATTCACATGTTTTTCAACCGCAAAGACATCATTGGAGGGGACAAGAGGGATGACGGAAAGGGCTGCCCCGCGTCCTCAGGAGAGGCGGCAGCGCTCGTGTGCGCTTGCATGCTTGCTCTTGGCAAAACAATGACAACGGTGATGGTGGCTTCGTCGGTTGACATTGATTTTTTTTTGTATACACCCAACATAGACCATCACATATTCCATGCCAAACTTTGGCATCTTTCCGGATTTGTTTGCTATATTTAGCTCACTATAAGTGTATTTCTAGGATTTCAATGGATATAATTCAAATTTGAAATACGAGTGTGCGAAAAAGTTAGCAAAAGTGGGTTGGAAAGAGAAGAGAAGGAAGAAAATAAGAGAAAGAAAATAAAAAGAAAGAAAGGAAAAGAAAGAAAGGAAAAGAGAGAAAAGAAATTAAAAGAAAAAAGGAAATAATGTTAGTCGAGTGTACACTCAGCAGAGCCACCTAATGAAGAAACACACAATCTGTGCGCTTCGTCCTGATTGGTTGGAAGGGGAGGGTGTGGATCGATGAGGTGTCATACTGCCATCACATCATAGATATAGCACACCAAAAAAATCTCCTCTCTCTCTCTCCCCTGATCTCTTATCTCTCCAATCTGTTCATCCTCATAGGCCACATATGGTTGCCCATCTTCTTCGCTGATGCCGCTCCTCTTCCCCAATCCTCGATGCTCCTCTTCTTCTCTGAGCAGGCCTTCAGGCAGATAATCCATGGTAGAAGCCGCCACCGGACTGTTGGGGAACGTAGTAATTTCAAAAAATTTCCTACGTACACGCAAGATCATGGTGATGGCATAGCAACGAGAGGGGAGAGTGTTGTCCACGTACCCTTGTAGACCGTAAGCGGAAGCGTTATGACAACGCGGTTGATGTAGTCGTACGTTTTCACGATCCGACCGATCCAAGTACCGAACGTACGGTACCTCCGAGTTCAGCACACGTTCAGCTCGATGACGATCCCCGGGCTCCGATCCAGCAAAGCTTCGGGGATGAGTTCCGTCAGCACGACGGCGTGGTGATGATGATGATGCTCTACCAGCGCAGGGCTTCGCCTAAACTCCGCGACGATATGACCGAGGTGGAATGTGGTGGAGGGGGGCACCGCACACGGCTAAGGAACGATCCGTAGATCAACTTGTGTGTCTATGGGGTGCCCCCTGCCCCCGTATATAAAGGAGGGAGGGGGAAGGCCGGCCGACCCTTGTTGGGCGCGCCAGGAGGAGTCCTCCTCCTCCTAGTAGGAGTAGGACTCCTCCTTTCCTACTCCTACTAGGAGGGGAAGGAAGGGGGAGAGGAGGGGAAGGAAAGAGGGGGGCGC
>NC_041385.1:857175279-857187693 GCF_002162155.2 Triticum dicoccoides | reverse complement strand
TGATCAACACCCAAAGGGTTTACTAGAGTCAATAATCTAGTTCACATCGCTATGTGATTAACACCCAAAAGAGTACTAAGGTATGATCATGTTTGCTCGTGAGAGAAGCTTAGTCAACGGGTATGTCATATTCAGAGCCGTATGTATTTCGCAAATATTCTATGTCCACAATGCTCTGCATGGAGCTACTCTAGCTAATTGCTCCCACTTTTAATATGTATCCAGATTGAGACTTAGAGTCACCTGGATTGGTGTAAAAGCTTGCATCGTTGTAACTTTTACGACGGGCTCTTTTATCACCTCCATAATCGAGAAACATCTCCTTAGTCCTCACTAAGGATATTCTTGACCCATGACCAGTGATCTACTTATTAGATCAAAATTGTATTCCTTTGCCAAACACAGAGCAAGGTATACAATAGGTCTGTTCACAGCATAGCATACTTTATAGAACCTATGACTGAGGCATAGGGAATGACTTTTCATTCCCTTTCTATTTTCTGCAATGGTCGGGTCTTGAGTCTTACTCAACTTCACACCTTGTAACACATGCAAGAACTCCTTTCTTTGACTGTTACATTTTGAACTATTTCAAAAATTTATCAAGGTATGTACTCATTGAAAAATCTTATCAAGCGTCTTGATCTATCCATATAGATCTTGATGCTCAATGTGTAAGCAACTTCGCCAAGGTCTTGCTTTGAAAAACTCTTATTCAAGTATCCTTTCATGCTATCCAGAATTTCCATATCATTTCCAATTAACAATATGTCATCCACATGTAATATTAGAAATGCTACAGAGCTCCCACTCACTTTCTTGTAAATACAGGCTTCTTCAAAAGTCTGTATAAAACCATATGCTTTGATCAACTCATCAAAGCATATATTCCAACTCCGAGATGCTTGCACCAGTCCATAGATGGATCGCTGGAGTTTGCACAATTTGTTAGCACCTTTAGGATTGACAAAACCTTCTGGTTGCATCATATACAACTCTTCTTTAAGAAAACCATTAAGGAATGTAGTTTTGTTTATCCATTTGCCAGATTTCATAAAATGCGGCAATTGCTAACATGATTCAGATAGACTTAAGCATAGATACGAGTGAAAAACTCTCATCGTAGTCAACACCTTGAACTTGTCGAAAACCTTTTGCGACAATTCTAGCTTTGTAGATAGTAACACTATCAGCGTCCGTCTTCCTCTTGAAGATCCATTTAATCTCAATGTCTTGCCGATCATTGGGCAAGTCAATCAAAGTCCATACTTTGTTTTCATACATGGATCTTATCTCAGATCTCATGGCCTCAAGCCATGTTGCGGAATCTGGGCGCACCATCACTTCTTCATAGTTCATAGGTTTGTCATGGTCTAGTAACATAACTTCCAGAACAGGATTACCGTACCACTCTGGTGCGGATCTTACTCTGTAAGACCTACGAGATTCTGTAGTAACTTAATCTGAAGTTTCATGATCATCATCATTAACTTCCTCACTAATTGGTGTAGTAGTCACAGGAACAGATTTCTGTGATGAACTACTTTCAAATGAGGGAGCAGGTACAGTTACCTCATCAAGTTCTACTTTCCTCCCACTCACTTCTTTCAAGAGAAACTCCTTCTCTAGAAAGGATCCATTCTTAGCAACGAATGTTTTGCCTTCGGATCTGTGATAGAAGGTGTACCCAACAGTTTCCTTTGGGTATTCTATGAAGACGCACTTCTCCGATTTGGGTTCGAGCTTTATCAGGTTGAAAACCTTTTTCATATAAGCATCGCAACTCCAAACTTTAAGAAACGACAGCTTAGGTTTACTGCTAAACCATAGTTCATATGGTGTCGTCTCAACGGATTTAGATGGTGCCCTTTTTAAACGTGAATGCAGTTGTCTCTAATGCACAACCCCAAAACGATAGTGGTAAAACCGATAAGAGACATCATAGATCGCACCATATCCAATAAAGTGCGGCTACGACGTTCGGACACACCATAACGTTGTGGTGTTCCAGGTGGCGTGAGCTGTGAAACTATTCCACATTGTTTTAATTGAAGACCAAACTCGTAACTCAAATATTCGTCTCCGCGATCAGATCGTAGAAACTTTATTTTCTTGTTACGATGATTTTTCCACTTCACTCTGAAATTCTTTGAACTTTTCAATTATTTCAGACTTATGTTTCATCAAGTAGATATACCCATATCTGCTCAAATCACTTTGTAAAGGTCAGAAAATAACGATACTTGCCACGAGAATCAACACTCATTGGATCGCATACATCAGTATGTATTATTTCCAATAACTCAGTAGCTTGTTCCATTGTTCCGGAGAACGGAGTTTTAGTCATCTTGCCCAAAAGGCACGGTTCGCAAGCATCAAATGATTCATAACCAAGTGATTCTGAAAATCCATCTTTATGGAGTTTCTTCATGCGCTTTACACCGATATGACCCAAACGGCAGTGCTACAAATAAGTTGCACTATCATTATTAACTTTGCATCTTTTGGCATCAATATTATGAATATGTGTATCACTATGATCAAGATCCAACAAACTATTTTCATTGGGAGTATAACCATCGAAGGTCTGATTCATGTAAACAGAATAATAATTATTTTCTAACTTACATGAATAACCGTCTTGCAATAAACATGATCAAATCATATTCATCCTCAAAGCAAACGCCAAATAACATTTATTTAGGTTCAACACTAATCACGAAAGTATAGGGAGTGTGCGATGATGATCATATCAATCTTGGAACTACTTCCAACATTCATCGTCACCTCACCCTCAACTAGTTTCTGTTTATTCTGCAACTCCCGTTTTGAGTTACTACTCTTAGCAACTGAACTAGTATCAAATACCAAGGGGTTGCTATAAACACTAGTAAAGTACACATCAATAGCATGTATATCAAATATACCTATGTTCACTTTGCCATCCTTCTTATCCGCCAAATACTTGGGGTAGTTCCACTTCCAGTGACCAGTCCCTTTGCAGTAGAATCACTTAGTCTTAGGCTTAGGTCCAGACATGGGCTTCTTCACTTGAGCAGCAACTTGCTTGCTGTTCTTCTTGAAGTTCCCCTTCTTCCCTTTGCCCTTTTTCTTGAAACTAGTGATCTTGTCCACCATCAACACTTTGATGTTTTTCTTTGATTTCTACCTTCGCCGATTTTTGCATCGCGAAGAGCTTGGGAATTGTTTTCGTCATCCCTTGCATACTATAGTTCATCACGAAGTTCTAGTAACTTAGTGATGGTGACTAGAGAATTCTGTCAATCACTATCTTATCTGGAAGATTAACTCCCACTTGATTCAAGCGATTGAAGTACCCAGACAATCTGAGCACATGCTCACTAGTTGAGCGATTCTCCTCCATCTTTTAGCCATAGAACTTGTTGGAGACTTCATATCTCTCAACTCGGGTATTTGCTTGAAATATTAACTTCAACTCCTGAAACATCTCATATGGTCCATGACGTTCAAAACGTCTTTGAAGTCCCAATTCTAAGCCATAAAGCATGGTGCACAAAACTACCAAATAGTCATCATATTGAGCTAGCCAAACGTTCATAACGTCTGCATCTGCTTCTGCAATAGGTCTGTCACCTAGCGGTGCATTAAGGACATAATTCTTCTGTGCAGCAATGAGGATAAACCTCAGATCACGAATCCAATCCGCATCATTGCTACTTATATCTTTCAACACAATTTTCTCTAGGAACATATCAAAATAAACATATAAAAGCAACAATGCAAGCTATTGATCTACAACATAATTTGCAAAATACTACCAGGACTAAGTTCATGATAAATTTAAGTTCAATTAATCATATTACTTAAGAACTCCCACTTAGATAGACATCCCTCTAATCCTCTAAGTGATCACGTGATCCAAATCAACTAAACCATAACCGATCATCACGTGAAATGGAGTAGCTTTCAATGGTGAACATCATTATGTTGATCATATCTACTATATGATTCACGCTTGACCTTTCGGTCTCCGTGTTCCGAGGGCATATCTGCATATGCTAGGCTCGTCAAGTTTAACCTGAGTATTCTGCGTGTGCAAAACTGGTTTGCACCCGTTGTAGATGGACGTAGAGCTTATCACACCCGATCATCACGTGGTGTCTGGGCACGACGAACTTTGGCAACGGTGCATACTCAGGGAGAACACTTCTTGATAATTTTAGTGAGAGATCATCTTAAAATGCTACCGTCAATCAAAGCAAGATAAGATGCATAAAGGATTAACATCACATGCAATCAATATAAGTGATATGATATGGCCATCATCATCTTGTGCTTGTGATCTCCATCTCCGAAGCACCGTCGTGATCACCATCGTCACCGGCGCGACACCTTGATCTTCATCGTAGCATCGTTGTCGTTTACGCCATCTATTGCTTCTACGACTATCGCTACCGCTTAGTGATAAAGTAAAGAAATTACAGGGCGTTTGCATTTCATAAAATAAAGCGACAACCATATGGCTCCTGCCAGTTGCCGATAACTTCGGTTACAAAACATGATCATCTCATACAATAAAATATAGCATCACGTCTTGACCATATCACATCACAACATGCCCTGCAAAAACAAGTTAGACGTCCTCTACTTTGTTGTTGCAAGTTTTACGTGGCTGCTACGGGCTTAGCAAGAACCGTTCTTACCTACGCATCAAAACCACAACGATAGTTCGTCAAGTTAGTGCTGTTTTAACCTTCGCAAGGACCGGGCGTAGCCACACTCGATTCAACTAAAGTGAGAGAGACAGACACCCGCCAGCCACCTTTAAGCACGAGTGCTCGTAACGGTGAAACCAGTCTCGCGTAAGCGTACGCGTAATGTCGGTCTGGGCCGCTTCATCTCACAATACCGCCGAACCAAAGTATGACATGCTGGTAAGCAGTATGACTTGTATCGCCCACAACTCACTTGTGTTCTACTCGTGCATATGACATCTACGCATAAAACCTGGCTCGGATGCCACTGTTGGGGAACGTAGTAATTTCAAAAAAATTCCTACGTACACGCAAGATCATGGTGATGGCATAGCAACGAGAGGGGAGAGTGTTGTCCATGTACCCTCGTAGACCGTAAGCAGAAGCGTTATGACAACGCGGTTGATGTAGTCGTATGTTTTCATGATCCGACCGATCCAAGTACCGAACGTACGGTACCTCCGAGTTCAGCACACGTTCAGCTCGATGACGATCCCCGGGATCCGATCAAGCAAAGCTTCGGGGATGAGTTTCGTCAGCACGACGGCGTGGTGATGATGATGATGCTCTACCAGCGCAGGGCTTCGCCTAAACTCCGCGACGATATGGCCGAGGTGGAATATGGTGGAGGGGGGCACCGCACACGGCTAAGGAACGATCCGTAGATCAACTTTGGGGTGCCCCCTGCCCCGGTATATGAAGGAGGGAGGGGGAAGGCCGGCCGGCCCTTGTTGGGCGCGCTAGGAGGAGGAGTCCTCCTCCTAGTAGGAGTAGGACTCCTCCTTTCCTACTCCTACTAGGAGGGGAAGGAAGGGGGAGAGGAGGGGAAGGAAAGAGGGGGGCGCCGCCCCCCCTCCTAGTCCAATTCGGACCAGAGGGAGAGGGGGGGCGCGGCCCTTCCTGGCCGCCCCTCTCTCTTCCCACCAAGGCCCATGTGGCCCATTATCTCTCCGGGGGGGTTCCGGTAACCCTCTGGCACTCCGGTTTTTCCGAAATCACCCGGAACACTTACGGTGTCCGAATATAGTCGTCCAATATATCAATCTTTATGTCTCGACCATTTCGAGACTCCTCGTCATGTCCGTGATCACATCCGGGACTCCAAACAAACTTCGGTACATCAAAACTTGTAAACTCATAATAAAATTGTCATCGAAACGTTAAGCGTGCGGACCCTACGGGTTCGAGAACTATGTAGACATGACCTAGAACTATTCTTGGTCAATAACCAATAGCGGAACCTGGATGCCCATATTGGTTCCTACATATTCTACGAAGATCTTTATCGGTCAAACCGCATAACAACATACGTTGTTCCCTTTGTCATCGGTATGTTACTTGCCCGAGATTTGATCGTCGGTATCCAATACCTAGTTCAATCTCGTTACCGGCAAGTCTCTTTACTCGTTCTGTAACACATCATCTTATAACTAACTCATTAGTTACAATGCTTGCAAGGCTTAGGTGATGAGTATTACCGAGAGGGCCCAGAGATACCTCTCCGACAATCGGAGTGACAAAACCTAATCTCGATTTATGCCAACCCAACATGTACCTTCGGAAACACCTGTAGAGCACCTTTATAATCACCCAGTTACGTTGTGACGTTTGGTAGCACACAAAGTGTTCTTCCGGTAAACGTGAGTTGCACAATCTCATAGTTGCAGGAACTTTGTATAAGTCATGAAGAAAGCAATAGCAACATACTAAATGATCAAGTGCTAGGCTAACGGAATGGGTCATGTCAATCACATCATTCTCCTAATGATGTGATCCCGTTAATCAAATGACAACTCTTTTGTCCATGGCTAGGAAACTTAACCATCTTTGATTCACGAGCTAGTCAAGTAGAGGCATACTAGTGACACTATGTTTGTCTATGTATTCACACATGTATTATGTTTCCGGTTAATACAATTCTAGCATGAATAATAAACATTTATCATGGAATAAGGAAATAAATAATAACTTTATTATTGCCTCTAGGGCATATTTCCTTCAGTCTCCCACTTGCACTAGAGTCAATAATCTAGTTCACATCGCTATGTGATTTAACACCAATATTCACATCTGCATGTGATTAATACCCATAGTTCACATCATCATGTGATCAACACCCAAAGGGTTTACTAGAGTCAATAATCTAGTTCACATCGCTATGTGATTAACACCCAAAAGAGTACTAAGGTATGATCATGTTTGCTCGTGAGAGAAGCTTAGTCAACGGGTATGTCATATTCAGAGCCGTATGTATTTCGCAAATATTCTATGTCCACAATGCTCTGCATGGAGCTACTCTAGCTAATTGCTCCCACTTTTAATATGTATCCAGATTGAGACTTAGAGTCACCTGGATTGGTGTAAAAGCTTGCATCGTTGTAACTTTTACGACGGGCTCTTTTATCACCTCCATAATCGAGAAACATCTCCTTAGTCCTCACTAAGGATATTCTTGACCCATGACCAGTGATCTACTTATTAGATCAAAATTGTATTCCTTTGCCAAACACAGAGCAAGGTATACAATAGGTCTGTTCACAGCATAGCATACTTTATAGAACCTATGACTGAGGCATAGGGAATGACTTTTCATTCTCTTTCTATTTTCTGCAATGGTCGGGTCTTGAGTCTTACTCAACTTCACACCTTGTAACACATGCAAGAACTCCTTTCTTTGACTGTTCCATTTTGAACTATTTCAAAAATTTATCAAGGTATGTACTCATTGAAAAATCTTATCAAGCGTCTTGATCTATCCATATAGATCTTGATGCTCAATGTGTAAGCAACTTCGCCAAGGTCTTGCTTTGAAAAACTCTTATTCAAGTATCCTTTCATGCTATCCAGAATTTCCATATCATTTCCAATTAACAATATGTCATCCACATGTAATATTAGAAATGCTACAGAGCCCCCACTCACTTTCTTGTAAATACAGGCTTCTTCAAAAGTCTGTATAAAACCATATGCTTTGATCAACTCATCAAAGCATATATTCCAACTCTGAGATGCTTGCACCAGTCCATAGATGGATCGCTGGAGTTTGCACAATTTGTTAGCACCTTTAGGATTGACAAAACCTTCTGGTTGCATCATATACAACTCTTCTTTAAGAAAACCATTAAGGAATGTAGTTTTGTTTATCCATTTGCTAGATTTCATAAAATGCGGCAATTGCTAACATGATTCAGATAGACTTAAGCATAGATACGAGTGAAAAACTCTCATCGTAGTCAACACCTTGAACTTGTCGAAAACCTTTTGCGACAATTCTAGCTTTGTAGATAGTAACACTATCAGCGTCCGTCTTCCTCTTGAAGATCCATTTAATCTCAATGTCTTGCCGATCATTGGGCAAGTCAATCAAAGTCCATACTTTGTTTTCATACATGGATCTTATCTCAGATCTCATGGCCTCAAGCCATGTTGCGGAATCTGGGCTCACCATCGCTTATTCATAGTTCGTAGGTTCGTCATGGTCTAGTAACATAACTTCCAGAACAGGATTACCGTACCACTCTGGTGCGGATCTTACTCTGTAAGACCTACGAGATTCTGTAGTAACTTAATCTGAAGTTTCATGATCATCATCATTAACTTCCTCACTAATTGGTGTAGTAGTCACAGGAATAGATTTCTGTGATGAACTACTTTCAAATAAGGGAGCAGGTACAGTTACCTCATCAAGTTCTACTTTCCTCCCACTCACTTCTTTCAAGAGAAACTCCTTCTCTAGAAAGGATCCATTCTTAGCAACGAATGTTTTGCCTTCGGATCTGTGATAGAAGGTGTACCCAACAGTTTCCTTTGGGTATTCTATGAAGACGCACTTCTCCGATTTGGGTTCGAGCTTTATCAGGTTGAAAACCTTTTTCATATAAGCATCGCAACTCCAAACTTTAAGAAACGACAGCTTAGGTTTACTGCTAAACCATAGTTCATATGGTGTCGTCTCAACGGATTTAGATGGTGCCCTTTTTAAACATGAATGCAGCTGTCTCTAATGCACAACCCCAAAACGATAGTGGTAAAACCGATAAGAGACATCATAGATCGCACCATATCCAATAAAGTGCGGCTACGACGTTTGGACACACCATAACGTTGTGGTGTTCCAGGTGGCGTGAGCTGTGAAACTATTCCACATTGTTTTAATTGAAGACCAAACTCGTAACTCAAATATTCGTCTCCGCGATCAGATCGTAGAAACTTTATTTTCTTGTTACGATGATTTTTCCACTTCACTCTGAAATTCTTTGAACTTTTCAATTATTTCAGACTTATGTTTCATCAAGTAGATATACCCATATCTGCTCAAATCACTTTGTAAAGGTCAGAAAATAACGATACTTGCCACGAGAATCAACACTCATTGGATCGCATACATCAGTATGTATTATTTCCAATAAGTCAGTAGCTTGTTCCATTGTTCCGGAGAACGGAGTTTTAGTCATCTTGCCCAAAAGGCACGGTTCGCAAGCATCAAATGATTCATAACCAAGTGATTCTGAAAATCCATATTTATGGAGTTTCTTCATGCGCTTTACACCGATATGACCCAAACGGCAGTGCCACAAATAAGTTGCACTATCATTATTAACTTTGCATCTTTTGGCATCAATATTATGAATATGTGTATCACTATGATCGAGATCCAACAAACTATTTTCATTGGGTGTATAACCATCGAAGGTCTTATTCATGTAAACAGAATAATAATTATTCTCTAACTTACATGAATAACCGTATTGCAATAAACATGATCAAATCATATTCATGCTCAACGCAAACGCCAAATAACATTTATTTAGGTTCAACACTAATCACGAAAGTATAGGGAGTGTGCGATGATGATCATATCAATCTTGGAACTACTTCCAACATTCATCGTCACCTCACCCTCAACTAGTTTCTGTTTATTCTGCAACTCCCGTTTTGAGTTACTACTCTTAGCAACTGAACTAGTATCAAATACCAAGGGGTTGCTATAAACACTAGTAAAGTACACATCAATAGCATGTATATCAAATATACCTATGTTCACTTTGCCATCCTTCTTATCCGCCAAATACTTGGGGTAGTTCCACTTCCAGTGACCAGTCCCTTTGCAGTAGAATCACTTAGTCTTAGGCTTAGGTCCAGACTTGGGCTTGTTCACTTGAGCAGCAACTTGCTTGCTGTTCTTCTTGAAGTTCCCCTTCTTCCCTTTGCCCTTTTTCTTGAAACTAGTGATCTTGTCCACCATCAACACTTTGATGTTTTTCTTTGATTTCTACCTTCGCCGATTTTTGCATCGCGAAGAGCTTGGGAATTGTTTTCGTCATCCCTTGCATACTATAGTTCATCACGAAGTTCTAGTAACTTAGTGATGGTGACTAGAGAATTCTGTCAATCACTATCTTATCTGGAAGATTAACTCCCACTTGATTCAAGCGATTGAAGTACCCAGACAATTTGAGCACATGCTCACTAGTTGAGCGATTCTCCTCCATCTTTTAGCCATAGAACTTGTTGGAGACTTCATATCTCTCAACTCGGGTATTTGCTTGAAATATTAACTTCAACTCCTGGAACATCTCATATGGTCCATGACGTTCAAAACGTCTTTGAAGTCCCGATTCTAATCCATAAAGCATGGTGCACAAAACTACCAAATAGTCATCATATTGAGCTAGCCAAACGTTCATAACGTCTGCATCTGCTTCTGCAATAGGTCTGTCACCTAGCGGTGCATTAAGGACATAATTCTTCTGTGCAGCAATGAGGATAAACCTCATATCACGAATCCAATCCGCATCATTGCTACTTATATCTTTCAACACAATTTTCTCTAGGAACATATCAAAATAAACATATGAAAGCAACAATGCAAGCTATTGATCTACAACATAATTTGCAAAATACTACCAGGACTAAGTTCATGATAAATTTAAGTTCAATTAATCATATTACTTAAGAACTCCCACTTAGATAGACATCCCTCTAATCCTCTAAGTGATCACGTGATCCAAATCAACTAAACCATAACCGATCATCACGTGAAATGGAGTAGCTTTCAATGGTGAACATCATTATGTTGATCATATCTACTATATGATTCACGCTTGACCTTTCGGTCTCCGTGTTCCGAGGGCATATCTGCATATGCTAGGCTCGTCAAGTTTAACCTGAGTATTCTGCGTGTGCAAAACTGGTTTGCACCCGTTGTAGATGGACGTAGAGCTTATCACACCCGATCATCACGTGGTGTCTGGGCACGACGAACTTTGGCAACGGTGCATACTCAGGGAGAACACTTCTTGATAATTTTAGTGAGAGATCATCTTAAAATGCTACCGTCAATCAAAGCAAGATAAGATGCATAAAGGATTAACATCACATGCAATCAATATAAGTGATATGATATGGCCATCATCATCTTGTGCTTGTGATCTCCATCTCCGAAGCACCGTCGTGATCACCATCGTCACCGGCACGAGACCTTGATCTTCATCGTAGCATCGTTGTCGTTTACGCCATCTATTGCTTCTACGACTATCGCTACCGCTTAGTGATAAAGTAAAGCAATTACAGGGCGTTTGCATTTCATACAATAAAGCGACAACCATATGGCTCCTGCCAGTTGCCGATAACTTCGGTTACAAACATGATCATCTCATACAATAAAATATAGCATCACGTCTTGACCATATCACATCACAACATGCCCTGCAAAAACAAGTTAGACGTCCTCTACTTTGTTGTTGCAAGTTTTACGTGGCTGCTACGGGCTTAGCAAGAACCGTTCTTACCTACGCATCAAAACCACAACGATAATTCGTCAAGTTAGTGCTGTTTTAACCTTCGCAAGGACCGGGCGTAGCCACACTCGATTCAACTAAAGTGAGAGAGACAGACACCCGCCAGCCACCTTTAAGCACGAGTGCTCGTAACGGTGAAACCAGTCTCGCGTAAGCGTACGCGTAATGTCGGTCCGGGCCGCTTCATCTCACAATACCGCCGAACCAAAGTATGACATGCTGGTAAGCAGTATGACTTGTATCGCCCACAACTCACTTGTGTTCTACTCGTGCATATGACATCTACGCATAAAACCTGGCTCGGATGCCACTGTTGGGGAACGTAGTAATTTCAAAAAAATTCCTACGTACACGCAAGATCATGGTGATGGCATAGCAACGAGAGGGGAGAGTGTTGTCCACGTACCCTCGTAGACCGTAAGCGGAAGCGTTATGATAACGCGGTTGATGTAGTCGTATGTTTTCACGATCCGACCGATCCAAGTACCGAACGTACGGTACCTCCGAGTTCAGCACACGTTCAGCTCGATGACGATCCCCGGGCTCCGATCAAGCAAAGCTTCGGGGATGAGTTCCGTCAGCACGACGGCGTGGTGATGATGATGATGCTCTACCAGCGCAGGGCTTCGCCTAAACTCCGCGACGATATGGCCGAGGTGGAATATGGTGGAGGGGGGCACCGCACACGGCTAAGGAATGATCCGTAGATCAACTTGTGTGTCTATGGGGTGCCCCCTGCCCCCGTATATAAAGGAGGAAGGGGGAAGGCCGGCCGGCCCTTGTTGGGCGCACCAGGAGGAGGAGTCCTCCTCCTAGTAGGAGTAGGACTCCTCCTTTCCTACTCCTACTAGGAGGGGAAGGAAGGGGGAGAGGAGGGG
>NC_041385.1:857172646-857174794 GCF_002162155.2 Triticum dicoccoides | reverse complement strand
CCACCAAGGCCCATGTGGCCCATTAACTCTCCGGGGGGGGGGGGGTCCGGTAACCCTCCGGCACTCCGGTTTTCTCCGAAATCACCCGGAACACTTCCGGTGTCCGAATATAGTCGTCCAATATATCAATCTTTATGTCTCGACCATTTCGAGACTTCTCGTCATGTCCGTGATCACATCCGGGACTCCGAACAAACTTCGGTACATCAAAACTTGTAAACTCATAATAAAATTGTCATCGAAACGTTAAGCGTGCGGACCCTACGGGTTCAAGAACTATGTAGACATGACCTAGAACTATTCTCGGTCAATAACCAATAGCGGAACCTGGATGCCCATATTGGTTCCTACATATTCTACGAAGATCTTTATCGGTCAAACCGCATAACAACATACGTTGTTCCCTTTGTCATCGGTATGTTACTTGCCCGAGATTTGATCGTCGGTATCCAATACCTAGTTCAATCTCGTTACCGGCAAGTCTCTTTACTCGTTTTGTAACACATCATCTTATAACTAACTCATTAGTTACAATGCTTGCAAGGCTTAGGTGATGAGTATTACCGAGAGGGCCCAGAGATACCTCTCCGACAATCGGAGTGACAAAACCTAATCTCGATTTATGCCAACCCAACATGTACCTTCGGAAACACCTGTAGAGCACCTTTATAATCACCCAGTTACGTTGTGACGTTTGGTAGCACACAAAGTGTTCTTCCGGTAAACGTGAGTTGCACAATCTCATAGTTGCAGGAACTTTGTATAAGTCATGAAGAAAGCAATAGCAACATACTAAACGATCAAGTGCTAGGCTAACAGAATGGGTCATGTCAATCACATCATTCTCCTAATGATGTGATCCCATTAATCAAATGACAACTCTTTTGTCCATGGCTAGGAAACTTAACCATCTTTGATTCACGAGCTAGTCAAGTAGAGGCATACTAGTGACACTAGGTTTGTCTATGTATTCACGCATGTATTATGTTTCCGGTTAATACAATTCTAGCATGAATAATAAACATTTATCATGGAATAAGGAAATAAATAATAACTTTATTATTGCCTCTAGGGCATATTTCCTTCACGGACGTGCAACGACCTCCTACTACCGAGCTCGTGTGCTCATCGCTCTGTCTTCCCTGCAGGTCATCACTGTCATTCCAGACTCTTGCTGGCCCACGAAGCGTAATGTCTATCATGGACAACATGTGACCCCTCTAGGGTCGTGCCCGAGAGGAATTGTAGGTCGCTTACCACGAGCACTACCATGGCCATCACCCCTAGCTGCTACTAGCCATGGTCATGGCAGTAATCTTCCGCCATGGATCTGTTAGTTCGCCACTTGGTCCGGGATAAAGGTTGAGCCAGTGACGCAACCCTTTTTTTTGTCTATGTGCACAATGTTTGTCGACCGTGTAAAACTCGACATACCTTTTCCACCTTTTCCAAGTGAATGCATTCGAAAAAGCACATAAGTCATGTGGCATCTATTACCCTTATAAAAGCATGAAGGGTGGAGATCCAAAACATTTGCACCGTACTGATACGTCTCCATCGTATCTACTTTTCGTAACGCTTTTCCACTTGTTTTAGACTCTAATTTGCATGATTTGAATCAAACTAACCTGGACTAACGATGTTTTCAGCAGAACTACCATGGTGTTGTTTTTGTGCAGAAATAGAAGTTCTCAGAATGGAACGAAACTTTGCGAGAATTTTTTATACAATAAAAGATAATTTCTGGAGCCAAGAACCACCGGAGGGGGCACTTGGTTGGGCACAACCCACCAGGGCGCGCCACCCTCTCCAGCCGCGCCTAGGTGGGTTGTCCCACTAGTAGAAAACAGGGCTTTCGTTCGGGCCAGATAAGCCCATTAGTCCCGGTTCAGTCACGAACCGGTACCCATGGAGGCATTGGTCCCGGTTCGTGCAGCTAAAGGCATTAGTCTCGGTTCAAATGAGCCATTTAGTCCCGGTTTGAGACATGAACCGGGACTAAAGGGTGCGATGCCCTTTAGTCCCAGTTCGTATCTCAAATCGGGACTAAAGATTAGACCTTTAGTCCCGGTTTGAGGCACGAACCGGGACTAAAGGGTGCAATGCCCTTTAGTCCCCGTTCATGTCTCAAACCGGGACTAAAGGTCC
>NC_041385.1:857159708-857172319 GCF_002162155.2 Triticum dicoccoides | reverse complement strand
ATAAAAACTTCAAAAATTAAAATCGTTCGAGATGTAGTTATGTTAATACATCTATTACTTAGGAAAATTTGAAAAACTTAAATTTGGACATGTTTTGCAAAAAAAGTGTTATGAAAAAGTGAAACGGACATATCTTTTGCATACGATGTCCGCATCCGCATGAAAATCAGCACGAAAATCCGCATCCGTACGAAAATCAGCACGAATAATAGTTTCAAACTCAAACAGTGAAATGTGTGACTTCATGCTCAAGCTAAACTCCTGAGGGTTAATATGATTGACATCTTACTATTGTCAGGAAAACAACAAGTGCAGACTTGGAAACGAGGGGGAATAGAACCCAGAAGTTAAGCGTGCTTAGGCTGGAGTAGTGAGAGGATGGGTGCCAGCCGGGAAGTTAGATAATTTGGAATGATGAGGGCTGATTAGAGATTAGAGGTTAAATTGAGAATGATGAGTGGTGATTAGAGATTAAATTGTAAAATAATTCAGAAATTTGAAAATCAAGAAAAAAATTCAAAAAAAAACCTTTAGTCCTGGTTGGTGTTACCAACCGGGACTAAAGGTGGAGCTCCAGGCAGCGGCTACGTGGAGGGCCTTTAGTCCCGGTAAAGGGGGGGCCTTTAGTAACGACCCTTTAGTCCAGGTTCCAGAACCGAGACTAAAGGCCCTCTAGAACCGGGACAAATGGGCCTTTTTCTACTAGTGTCCCCACCTGGTGGCCCCGCAGACACTCAAACCGACACTATAAATTCTACTTTTCAGAAAAAAAAAGTCCGGGAGAAAGAATTATCGCGTTTCACGAGATAGAGCCGCCGCCGCCTCCGGTTCTTCCTCGGGAGGCTAGATCTGGAGTCCATTTGGGGCTCCGGAGAGGGGGATCTTCGATCTTTGTCATCACCAACCCTTCTCTATCGCCAATTCCATGATGCTCCCCACTAGGAGTGAGTAATTCCTTCGTAGGCTCGCTGGTCAGTGAGGAGTTGGATGAGATTCGTCATGTAATCGAGTTAGTTTTGTTAGGGCTTGATCCCTAGTATCCATTATGTTCTGAGATTGATGTTGCTATGACTTTGCCATGATTAATGCTTGTCACTTTGGGCCCGGGTGCCATGATTTCAGATTTGAACCGTTTATATTATCACCATTATATCTATGTTCTAGATCCGATCTTGCAAGTTATAGTCACCTACTATGTGTTATGATCCGGCAACCCCGGAGTGACAATAGTCGGGACCACTCCCGGTGATGACCATAGTTTGAGGAGTTCATGTATTCACCGTGTGCTAATGCTTTGTTCCGGTTCTGTATTAAAAGGATGCCTTAATATCCTTTAGTTTCCAATAGGACCCCGCTGCCACGGGAGGGTAGGACAAAAGATGCCATGCAAGTTCTTTCCATAAGCACGTATGACTATTTACGGAATACATGCCAACATTATATTTATGAACTGGAGCTAGTGCCATATCGCCCTAGGTTATGACTGTCTCATGATGAATATCATCCAACGAATCGCCGATCCAATGTCAATGATTTTCCTATATATTGATCTTACTAAGTTATTACTGCTGTTGTTACTATCGTTACTGCTACAAAATCATTGCTATCACTGTTACCGCTATTGTTGCTGCTACCATTACTATCAAAACCATCATACTACTTTGCTACTGATCACTTTGCTGCAGATAATTAATCTCCATGTGTGGTTGAATTGACAACTCAGCTGCTAATACTTGCAAATATTCTTTGACTCCCCTTGTGTCGAATCTATAAATTTGGGTTGAATACTCTACCCTTGAAAACTGTTGCGATCCCATATACTTGTGGGTTATCACGTACACATACTCGAATCCAACGTTTCATATTGCTCCATGTTTAGCACCAACCAAATTTTAGCACCCTGCATCGCACGGCCCAAGAAAAAACATGCTCCCTCCCGCTCTGGAACCATCCCATGCGGTCCCGTCTCCTCCATCGCCTTCATCGCCGCACACCATCACCTCCTCCTTGCCTCGACAAACTTCTCTCTGACACCCACTACCCCTCACCGGGGCACCCTTCGGCATGTACCACCTAGCAACATCGCTTCATGCAGTTCCTTGTGCAGCAGAAAGCTCACCGAGCATCTGCCCCACCTTAGGCACTCTCTGAAGAGCTCCGCCCTCTCCCCGGTCCACCTCCTTATCCAACCATGCCACCCCTCCCTTGCCGATCCCTTACGGTGACAGTGGACGACGACATCTCTCCTGAAGGTGGGATGACCAGATCTCAAATTTCCTTGCCCAAGGTCTGTTTCTGCTCACATACCCCAATTCCTTGGTTTTTTTATCCGAGTAAACTATTTCAAGTTTTGCAGGTCACAAAGTTCTATGAAGTATATCTGCAATGTATCTTGTAGAGGCGGGGCAAGCTGTAGCGGGTAGGGGAGTTGGGAGGTGGGGGAGGGGAGGATGTGGTTGCCAGTGGTGCTTCGGGAACAAATGCAAATTAGTTGGGAGGCGGGATATCAAAGCCTGACAAATCTGCCGCCTTAAAACCTGGCTCATTCCCTCTCGAAATGATGATTTTTTTCTCGAAGAATGTTCAGTTTCTAAGTAGTTTATGTACAATGTTTGTGAAACCTTCTCAGATTTTCACTAGTAGAAAACAGAGCTTTGGTCCAAGCTCGATCTACACATTAGTCCCGGTTGCATTACAAACCGGGACTAATGTGAGCATTAGTGCCGGTTCGAGCGGCTAGGGCGCCGGTCGAGGCTCGACAGGCATTAGTCCCAGTTCAAATGGGATCTAATTTAGTCTCGGTTGGAGACACCAACCGGGACTAAAGGGTGTGATGCCCACCAACCAGGACTAAAGTGGTTGAGGCTTTAGTCCCGATTGGTGTCCCTAACCGGGACTAAAGGTCTAAACGCCTGTAGACCTTTAGTCCCGGTTGGTGTCTCTAACACGGACTAAAGGTCTAAAGGTCCATAGACCTTTAGTCCCGATTGGTGTCTCTAACCGAGACTAAAGGTCCGTAACCACCTTTAGTCCTTTAGTCTCGGTTAGAGACACCATCCGGGAATAAAGGTGGTTTACGGACCTTTAGTCCCGGTTAAAGACACCATCTGGGACTAAAGGGATTCTGAAAGTTTCTTTTCTCTTTTTCCATTTGTTTTTTGTTTTTAGTTTCCATTTTAAATTGCTTATATCTTTTCATATATTTGATGTTTTTGAGTGATTCTTTTTGCATTCGATTCAAAAAAATTTCTAGTTTCTGTTTGTGCCATTAGTTTTTAAATTTTAATGATTTAAATTTGAATTTGTTCAAATTTGCTTCATACCCTAGATTGTGAATAACTTGAGTTTAAAAATAGTTTTTAATTTAATTCTTTTTGCTCCTAGTCACATGTTAGATTGTAGTCACAGTAAGATGTATTTGGTGATTTTTAGAATAATTTAAATTAGGATTTTAATTAAAACAGTATTGTTTTGCTTATATAGTTGTTTTAGTCATTTAATTGTTGTTTTCAATTATTTTTAGTTAGTTATTTCTGTAGATTTTAACATGTTGAAGTATGCTTCTGTTAGACAACAGTAGATAATTTTTTTAATTAATCAATATGAGAAAGCTCATTAGTTTTCGTCCTAATCACATCACCAAGAAGCAATTGATTCCAGCATATGAGAAATATTGTTAAAATTTAATTTTATCTAAAAATAAATGATGCCATATTTGGATTCCTCATATTTTTTTGATAATAATGGATATAGTACTTGTCAAATTGCGATTTACAGATTTAAATATATTAATTATGCCACATTAAATGAATAAATGGCAAAAAATGATTAAAATAATTTTATTACTTATTTTATTTTCATTTAAATTCAATATTATTATTACTTAATTTATTTTAATAATTGTTTGGAATTCAAAAAAATCATGTGACATAACTGATTTGGAATGAGTGCTGCACGCTGGAGCGGTGAGGAGGGGTGATTAGAGATTAAATTGTCAAATAATTCAAAGATTAAAAAATAAGAAAAAAAATACAAAAAAATTGAAAAAAAATTCTTTAGTCCCGGTTGGTGTTACCAACCGGGACTAAAGGTCCTCCAGCCCCCGCTCCACGTGGAGTCCCAGTTCGTAACCCAACTGGGACTAAAAGTGGGGGCCTTTAGTCCCGATTGTTGTCCCGGTTGCAGAACCGTGACTAAAGGCCCTCTGGAATCGGGACTAAAGGCCCGTTTTCTACTAGTGTTCATAGCGCCCTCTAAGGATGATATATGACACCATGCCAAGTTTCATGTTTCTCAGACTTCGTTTGCATTTTGTGTAATTAAAGACCAATAAGATCATTGTTCAGGGTCGAGTCTTTGTACTCCGAGGTTTAAAATTTCTTTCTTTTCATGGATAATGCCCGAATATAGACCGCAGACAAGTACTAATTACTGTATGCATGATGTAGTTTCTAAAATCTGCCATACACTCAAATCATCTTTGCTAAGGATGTAAAAAGAAATATCACTCAGTGCTAGCAACTTGCTTCAAGGTGAACATTATACTAATGATTTTGTTTCATACTTACCTGGATGATGCGAGGTGTGATGAGAATATCGATGCATACACCCATACTTGGATTCTAGTATGAACAATATCTTATTACAACCTGCCATTATCTATTTTCATATGGGATAGATTGGTTTGCTGTCACATGAACATGAATAAAAGAAGTGCAAGGGCTGGATCACATGGTGGTCCATTTGTGCCCCCAAAGTACAGTTTGATGGAATGATGGATCCTTGAGAAGTAGTAGTAGGCTCCATATTTCATCTCTTTTCTTTTCTCTTCTCGAGAACCATGGGGCCGTTGGAATCTTGAACTGATTGGTAGATAGTTCTTATCATTGTGTCGGCCATGAAATGAACAATATGAGCCTGCTGTTGTTGCATCAGTTATTTTTTAGGGGGTATGTTACTGCATCAGCTTTGAAGAAATGTACACACACACACCATTTAGAATCTCTGGAAGTTGCATACGTAAAACTGGGGCCGTGAATAAAGATGAGTAGAATTATTACAGATCACTAATGTATGCCTCGCAGTTGGAGTCTGGGCCGTGTGACACGACACCGTTTTACTGGCTTTAAGGTGGACAATAATCATATAGGCTTGGTGAGAACCACAGACACAGCAGGGCGGTGGCGCAGTTGGCTAGCGCGTAGGTCTCATAGCTAATTCATGTGAGTGATTCTGCGGTTGAGAGTTCGAGCCTCTCTCGCCCCAACACCAATTTTTTTCTGTGGGTTTTAATTGTTTCACTTACGGCTTCTAGGTAATCACTTACGGCACCGTATTATGTTCAGTTGTTTCGACTTCCTTGGTGCTTTGCTAGAATGCTGCAACCTACTCCCTCCGTTCAGAATTACTCGTCCAAAAAATAAATGTAAAAGTTCACCCGAAAACGCTTACAACAAACCTTCGTGCCATGCTCCCATGTTCTTGTACCAAAATCCAGACTAACAACTCCCTGGTGACGTTTTATGTTGTGCCGTCCCACCCGCTGCTCTGCTCTGTTCCTGAACCACATTCAGACAAGCCGAAACTGGCAAAGGTGTGACCAGCCAACATGAGAACCACAAGGTAAAATAACACCTGCAGTCCTGCAGGCAAACACCTGCACGCGCCGTGTGTCCATTTCTCGGGCGCCGAGGATCAAGTCAAAGCCGAAGGATAGGCCGGCCGACATGAACACCCAAGCGAGCAGCGGCCATTGCTCGAATGATTGTTAATTTTAACAACTCACATGATTGATTTTTGCCCCCAGTTGTTTATTTAACAAAGAAAGACACTGGTAACAACGGGGGGCAATGGATGGGCAGACAAACATCATGATGAACTTGGCTGCGACAGAAAGAGCTACGTACTAGGCAACTCAGCAGGCTCGGGCTGGCGAGAGCCAAATGGGAATCAAGACCTGTGTTAGCCATTGCAGCCTGCATCTCCTTTTCTCGATGTTCCTTTCTTTCCTCGCAAATCCCCCTTCTTTCCGTAAAGCACCCCTCTCGGATCCAGCAACACGCCACATGATAACATGTACAACACGCGCTGCCTCTGTCGCAGATTCTCCTGTTTTTCAATCACAAAGACATCATTGGAGGGGACAAGAGGATGATGGAAAAGGCAATAGCATTCCTGGAGAAATATGCGTCGGCGAGTGGCGGCCTTTCTGGAAACATCAGCAATTTGATCTTGTTGTTACATGTGAGTATCATTTCCATCAGGACGAAACCAAGCACGACAACATATACAATAATTCTTCAAAATACAAACACACATGGTAGGACGAACGCGACATGACACATCCGTATGATCAAAAATCAATATAGGGCAAGGGGCAAATTTTGTAACAACTCTCAGTTGTACATACATGGGTTCATCACCAGCATCCATCTTTCGCCCAAGAAACATCATCCATATGATCAAAAATCAATATAAGGCAAAGGTGAGACCAGATACAAAGCAGGAGCCAACATGAGAAGGACAGGGCAAGAAGAGAACACCTGCACCGCGTGTTCATCCCTCTGGTCTTGAGGATCAAGCTGAAACCGCCGGACAGGCAGGCACCGAAGCGAAGCAAGCAGCGACCATTGCCCCAGTTGCTGTTAATTTAACATCTCACACGATGGACCAATTGATTCGCCCCCGGTCGTTCAACCAAAGACACTGAAAACAACGGGAGCAAAGCAAACATCATCATCATCCTGGCTGGCTGGGACAAAAGCTACTCAGCAGCAGGCTCAGGCTGCGCAAAACCATTCTGGAATCAGGACCTGTCTTAGCCATTGCAACCTGCGTCTCCTTTTCTCAATTCTTTCCTCGCAAATCCCCCCTTTTTTCCTCGCAAATCCCCCCTTCTTTCCATAAAGCACCCCGCTCCGCTCCGCGCTAGCAACGCGTCAATGATAATAACATATACAACACGGGCTGCCGCTGCCCCCTGTCGCTTCTTTATCAGATTCTCCTATTTTTCAATCACAGAGGCATCATTAGAGGGGACAAAGAGGATGATGCAAAAGGCTAGGGCATGGCTCTAGAAATATACATCGGCGAGCAGCGGCGGGGCGGCGTTTCCGAAACACCAGCATTTGATCTTGTTGTTCCATGGGAGTACCATTTCCTTCGGAACCAAATGAAGCACAACAATTTATACTGATAATTCTCCAAAATACAAACACACATGGTAGGACGAAGATATACGATCAAAAATCAATATAAGGGGGAAAGTTTTGTAGCAACTCTCAGTTGTACATACATGGCATGCTTGCGGGCTCATCACCAGCATCCATCTTCCGCCCAAGAAACCAAAAATGAAATCGAAAAAGAATTTTGTGTATTTTTTTCCCTTTTGTATATATGCCTTCAGAAAAAAAAAACTGGCATGTAATCTGCACTCTCCTCCCCTGTTAGTGCTTAGCACCCACCGTCTACCTCCCATCATAACTGTCAAAATCCCGCAAAAAAAGAAAGACCCTCTCCTTTTCCCCAAAAAAATTCTGCATCCAGGAGGCGTCAGAAGCTGAGCAGGGAGCGCCTACGCCGCCTCTCGTACATCGCCGTCCTCTTCGTGCCGGCCTGCATGACCGGCATCATGAGCAGCCTTCCGGTCTCGAGCTCCAGCCGCAGTGAGGATTTCAGCCGCTTCAGATGCCCGAAGCACAGCGCGTGGCTCGGAGATGCGCCCTGGAACTCTTGCTGCTCGGAGTGCAGGCCTTTCCTCTCGTACTTGGAGTGCCACTTCATTTGGAGGTAGGACAGGGATCTCCAGGGCGGCAGGGGCATGGAGTTCTGCTTCAGGGACCATTTCGCCGCGTCGGCCATCACGTTCAGGAACTGCTTCAGTCTTGGAAGGGTGCCGACATAGACCACCGGGAGCGAGTCCAGCAGGGTGCCGTAAGGATCGACTGCTCTGGCTATTTCAAAGTGGCTCCTGAAGTCGATGTCGATGATCAGACGCTCTGGACCCGTCAGGTCGTTGTCTATTATGACATCAATGTACTCATGATCACCTGGTTGGCAAAACAACAAACAGCTCAGCCACACAGCTCAATTTCTAAAGAAAATCAAATCAGAACAAACAGGTCTGGAGGGTTACCTCCAGGTATCTTGTCGAACCCCTGCCATTTGGACACGCAGACGGCCGCGTCGTATCCCGAGTACCTCAGGAGCTTCACGAGCAGATGATGGATGCAGCTGCCAGTACATTGACCTCTTATGAAATCCTGGAGCTCTGTCTCGTGGATCGAGAACAGCAGCGAGTGAACCACGGAGAGCAGCTCGTTTTCCTTCTCGTCTCCAGCTTGCTTGTACATCTAAAATGGAATGCGCAAAAGGTCAGCCTCGGGATACAACAATACATATACTAAGTTAAGTTATCCAATTATTATTCTGGTCAAGACTAATGAATGAGCAAAAAAGATAGCCCAGTGCCTCCTCTGAATCAGGCGAGATAAGGACGCACATGGCATGGTTGATTACAAATCGGCTAGCTCATGATTACAGCAGGGGAACAACTGGTGCCCACGCTGATGCTTTATTTCATCCCCGAGCAATAGGGCTAAAGTCTAAAAATGGTCTGTAGAATCATGATAGGTGGGACTAAGGCCCCGTTCGGAAATACTCCGCTCCGGGAGCGGACAGAGCTGTAGTACGAAATCTGTGAGTGAGCAAGCTGCCGCTCCGCAGATTATAAGAGCTGGTGAATTCCCGAACGGGGCCTAAATTGTACTGATGTGCAATCAAAACTTCAGAGACAACAAAATTGTACTGCTGTGCAATCAAAACTTGACAGACAGCTAAATTGTACTGCTGTGTAATCAAAATTACAGCTGCAAGCCAGCAAGGTCTTGTTTAGCACCGTGGTCATGGAGTCAAATTGGATCAAACATGCCAGGCATACCAAAATTTGTCGTCGATGTTACCATGAGCTGTGGTTACATAGTAAATTGAGAGCAAAACAAAACGGGGCAGCCATAGATACTAACGAAAATTCACTTGGAAGCAACCGCTACCAAAAATGTGCTAGTAACGACAAATTCATCTGGGAGGGCTCTCTATAATGGTAGATTCATTCGTTTGTACTGTGGCCATGGAGTCAAATCGGATCAAACATGCCAGCCATATCCAAGTTGTTGCTGATGTTACCATGAGCTGTGGTTACAGATGAAATTCAGAGCAGAACAAAAGTGGGCAGCAACGTCATAGATAGATAGTAACGGCAATTTCACTTGGAAGCAATCGCTACCAAAATTGTGCTAGTAGCGACAAATTCATTTGGAAGCAACCGGTGTATATGCGTGAATGTGATTCCAGAAATGTTCCTCCAACCTGTACTGATCAGAGGCTGGGAATCGCTAATAATTAGGTCGCAGCCAGCCACCTAACCAACCGGCCTGGCTAATGAATTGGGCACAATTTTGGGGAAATTTACCTCGGCCCCAAACGAAACTGAAAATTCGCATGAACAGAGCAGATGAAAGGAGGCGGGGAACGGGAGGGAGGGCGTCGTCCGGGCGCAAGGCACGTACCGAGATCTTGTCGGCGAGGTGGGCGAGGTCGTGGAGGCCGCCGGCCTCGCCGTCGCTGCTGCCGCGCGAGTCGCCGCCCCCGCCCCCGCCGCCGCCGCCCTCGAGGAAGTCGCTGACGAGCATGGCCAGGTCCATGTCGCTCTCGTGGCTCCCGTGCTGGCTCCCGCCGGGCCCGTCCGCCCCACCCCGCGTCCGCAGCCACAGGTCCCCCACCGGCGACGAACCCCCGCCGCCGCGCGGCGACACCCGCGCCGTCGCCGGCGGGGCCCACCTCCGCTGCGCCGCCACCGCCCCCGGGGGCGACAGCGCGCCGAACTCCTTGGCCACCAGCATCATCCCTCCCGACGGAAACGCGCCCTCTCGAATTCGTGCGCGGCCTCGCGAATCGGAACAATCCGGCGGACCTGGATGGGAGGGTGGGGGATGGGGAATTGGGGGTTGGCTCCTCCCCGGCGGTTGGAATCTGGCGGAGGAGCTACCCGGAGGCGGGGTGGGGAAGGGGGAATGGGGGTGGGGAATTGGGGGGGAGGGGCCAACGCGGCGGCCGCGCCGATGTTTATAGGGGGCGCCGCCCGCCGCGGACCGGTAGGTGGGTGGGCGAAGCTACCGAGCGGGGCGGGCGCTCTGACGCGTGGGCCCCGGCGGCCGGGCGGGAAGGGGAGCGGCTGGCTGGCGGTTTCGAATCCGCGGGGTTGGCGGTTAGGGGCATTAATTCTCTTCTTTGTTGTGGTTAGTATTACTACTAGCAGGTTGGGCAGCGGATTAATGCGGGTTGATTAATGGGGGTCATGATTAGTTGGGTGCGTGTGATTTGGGAGCGGATCTGCTCTGATGATGCTCCGCATGTGACCGCCTGGTGCTTTCCTTTCTTGGCGCGCAAGACAGGCAGTAGAAGGCAGAGGACACTCATCCTCTCCGATCCTTTCTTTTTCTTGGCACGCAAGACAGTCTGCTGCTACAGGTGAACCGTAAACTCCTTTTGTGCCTTGTAATTTTCCTTTCATTTCGCGACAAAGCGAAATACTACGTGCTACATCAATATCGAAATGATGCTAGGTACACCCCGGCCTCTCCATCCGCAACGACGCAATATCAAGAACTGGTCACGACAACAAGGACATGCACCGTAAAGGTCAAAATCTCATGCCCGTTGTCACGCGTTTCTCTTTGAGGCGGACTGTTTGTTTGATGAGAGGCGCGCGATGCTCTCGCATGTGTCGACGCGTTGTGTGCTGGCTTCCTCGGGCTTGAAGCTTCACAAACCCGGGTTTTCGGTGCATATGGCGCACAAGTGCCAGGATGTGTGTGTGTGCGTGTGTGCATGTCTGTATATGCATGTCATGTGAACGGAACGCACTAGATTGCATTATTAGGTTCCTCTTGTTGGAACCGGCCCACGACCCATGAGCCAAGGGACCCTCGTCTTCTCTACATCATTTTGTTTTCTTGGCGCGCAAGACAAGCTGCCCCATGTGATAAATTATAAATACAAACAAAATCAAGATGGTGACAGGTACACCCGGCCTCTGCATCTGCAACGACGCAATATCAAGAACTGGCCACAGCAATGAAGATGTGCGATAGAGATTAAATCTCATGTTTGACGTCACATGTGTCTCCTTGAGGCGGATCGTTTGTTCAATGTGAGGCGATGCTCTCGCCGGATGTCGAGGCGTGTATGTTGGCTTCCTCAGGTTTGAAGCTTCACAAACCTGGGTTTTCGGTGGATAGCGTACGAATGCCGAGATAAACATAGGTCAAATGGCTAGGTTACTTGTGGTTGAACCAACCCACGAGGGTTCAAGTCCTGGACTTGGCATCGGCGCTTGCATTTTTCTGGATTTTAGTATTTCCGGTGATGTTCGTTCAGTCGAAGGAGACGTTTCAGTTGACCATGAGGAGTCTGTAATGACTTCGTCAATCCGAAGATGTATCTCGGAGGTGCTTTTAAGGGTAGGATGTGCATGCATGCATTTATAGGGTTGAAACGTATATATGTGCGTGCATGTGAGCATATACGATTATACTGTGTTAAAAAACATGCCACATCATATATTTTTCCTTGGCAGTTTTTCAGTGTCCAAATGGAGAAGAAATAATGCCGATTGCAAATCATGTTATCTTGTTAAACAACAGTTGTATTAGCTATAGCTAAGACCTGCATCACCAGTCAGGATCAGATCAGATCGGATCGGATCGGCGCGTGCACAAGAAACGGCAGATGAGCCAAACCAGCTTGCCATGGCAGGGAGAAATTATTGCCCAAGTAATGTCGATCGCCAACGGATCACGCACAGCACAGCACACTCACGCAGGATGACCACGAGCACCGCGCTTCTTACAAAAGCTAATGCGCTCTTCCCTTTCTGCCCATTAATTAACCGCTGCCCGTGCTACCGGTCCCGATCGATCGCTTGTCTTGGAGATCCGGGCATCTAAATTTCATAGGCTAATTTATCCAGGAGCATATCCGGCTGGACCATGGAGGATGCTCCTAGTTGTTTCCAGTTGCACAATCTTTAATTTAATCTTTTCCTTAACCTTTTCCGTTGTCCCCATTTCTGCATACACAGGCGCAAAAACCACACAAATTCAGCTGGACTCGTCTTGGGGTGTACGCGTGGAGTCTCTCTTTGCTTATGGAATTAACTATTGCTTCTTCTGTTTCAAAATAAGTGTCGTGATTATATTTTGAAACGGAAGAAGCAATAAATATGGAGCAGAATTGCTATCAAGTTCAAATAATTTTTCCATCCGTAGCCATCATGGTGCGTGTCTGTCCTTGAGCAAGGTCGTACATTGCATTGGCTGAATTAAGTAGGAGTACTTCACTAGTAGCTCATGATAGGGCATCGATCATCATGCATCCATCTTACGGCACAGTACGGGCGGACGAACATGGTGTTTGATTGGTGTCCTCGCCACGATTAAATCGACCTTGGCCGTACGTGCTAGGAACTTATTAACTATATGGCCCCGATTATATATATATATATATATATATATATATATATATATATATATATATATATATATATATATATA
>NC_041385.1:857159378-857159698 GCF_002162155.2 Triticum dicoccoides | reverse complement strand
TCGATCATCATGCATCCATCTTACGGCACAGTACGGGCGGACGAACATGGTGTTTGATTGGTGTCCTCGCCACGATTAAATCGACCTTGGCCGTACGTGCTAGGAACTTATTAACTATATGGCCCCGATTATATATATATATATATATATATATATATATATATATATATATATATATATATATATATATAAAATATATTAGCGTGTCTATCCTTCCCGGGAGCTACTACTAGGTGTACTTGAAAATTTTGGTTTGCTTTTACGCAGCCGAAAGCTAATTAAAGGCATAATCATAATCACAAGGACTTTGCAAATTAAAA
>NC_041385.1:857152603-857159368 GCF_002162155.2 Triticum dicoccoides | reverse complement strand
TATATATATATATATATATATATATATATATATATATATATATATATATATATATATATATATAAAATATATTAGCGTGTCTATCCTTCCCGGGAGCTACTACTAGGTGTACTTGAAAATTTTGGTTTGCTTTTACGCAGCCGAAAGCTAATTAAAGGCATAATCATAATCACAAGGACTTTGCAAATTAAAAGCATAATAACAACCACAAGGACCTTGCAAGTAAAAGGCATGATAACAATCATAAAGGACTTTGCAAAGTAATAAAGGCATCATAAACACAAGGACTTTGCTTTCTACTAGTACAGGACATAATGCGTCTACTATACCAAACATTTTGCCATCACACCCCCCTTTTCCGGCGTGCACCTTCTCCGGAGCTTGCGAAAAATAATAAATCATCTCAAGCCATGCATGCATGAAAAAAAGGCTGATATATATTAGTAGTAAATAATCTCCTATTTTAAAATGTTCAAAATGTTCAAGTTCTCTAATGACACACCTGATATGTGTTCCGTTTCCACGGTTTAGTTCATCGTAACAAGGGCTTTGAAATTAGATCATATATTTATACGTTCCGACAACATATACCGGCGGGGTCAAATGCATGTTACCATGCATTGATATGAGTTACTCTCTCTGTGTCAATAAGACGTTTTCTAATACAAAGATGATATCAAAAACCATCTTATATTTTGATATGGAGGGGGTACATGATTATTCACGTATAGTCGCTTGAGTTGTTTTGGCGGCACCGGGCTTGTGAAAAATGATACTCTCTCCGTCCGAAAATACTTGTCATCAAAATGGATAAAAAGGGATGTATCTAGAACTACTATACATCTAGATACATCCCTTCTATTCATTTTGACGACAAGGACTTCCGGACGGCGGGAGTATGAAACAGAAGGATTGCCATTTGCAGAACCGAGATCGTGATTGGGTGAGGACGGAGGCTTGAAGGCTTGACTAGAGGGAGGTCACACAAAAAAAAAAAAGAGAGCAGTGCAGCGCAAAGATGTGAACATTGGCTTGGGAGTCAAGTCTAGCCCAAGTGCCACTTGTCAAATGCATACCTACTTGTCATGTGGCCCTACCTAGTCCGTGTGCCCCTGTCTTGATCTATATGTAGACCGGCTTGGGCCACACAGAAGAAAGGAAGGCACACACGCTAGGAACCAAACTTTGACTAGTAGCCTGTCCGGGTCATCGACGAGATGAGAACCGATCCAACGGTCAGCAATGGTGTGTGCCAGAAAACCAAGAGAGGTCAAGTTGTGCCCATACATATACATAGAATGGAGGGATAATACTGCAAGAATGTACTCTTATGCTTCTTTGTAGTAGCGCCCACCGTTTGTCAAAAAACATAAGAAGTTCCCTCAAGAAAAGAAACATAAGAAGCTGCCGTGTGAAAGCCATTGAACTGCAAAAACGTCTTACATCGAGGGACAAAGGTAGTACGTGCTAATTGATGATGCGGAGATTGACAGTGACAGAAACAAGAAATAGGACTCAGATCCCGATGTGTGCACGTCAGAGGTGAGCCAAATTAATTAAGGCATGAACTAGTAAACAAATTCTGCTCATCCTCACAAGTATGTATAATATGCACCACCACAAGGATAAGAGATTCCGATGCACTCGAGGTGTACATAATTAATGGGCCACTTATCAGATACTCAAGGTGTATAAAATTAATCACCGCTCCCTTCATTTTTGTATACAAGCCCACAAATTCAGATTACATGTGCCAATGTAAAATTTAATGTCTGCTTTACAAGTCAACTTTTCTTCTTGTTTACTGAGATCATTAATACTCCGCATGTATGCAAAGAAACCGAGTGAAGGAAGTAGCTGACTGTCATTATGACTGCATGCATGCAAGTATTAAATAGGTTGTTAGTACAAGAAAATATCATTAACTTTGCATCGATTACTGTTGGTGGCCTTGTATAGATGCAAAATGTATATTCCATAGTGGCCTTGTATATAAAAATGGAGGGAGTACATACTTTGGCAGCTGGAAACATCAGCTAAACAACCACATGCATGCGTAATACTAGCATAACTAGCTGCGTATTGCATCTTTACCAATAATCGAGGCCAAATCAAAGACGATCAAAGGATTAGTTTTCAAGGCTACTATGTGTGTGCACCCTCGTTTTCAAGCTTTAACCGCTAGCACAACATTTCAGACAGTCATCGACGGATCGCTCATGGGGAAACATGTGACCCATCCTCATCGATCAATCACTGCTTATATCATTGGTTAACACCCAGTGGATCGGACCACCTGGCTCCTCATTGACTTAAGGAGAAAGGTTAGCTACTATAGCGATGATTAAGCTTGATCCGCGTTAAACTAGTGCACCTACTGGTAGTACAGCTGCAACTGGGCAATACAAGTACTAAAATGACAGCTCCACTGGTAAGTTCTCCTAGCTTAGGTCCTGATTTTAATTCAAGAAGATTACTATATGTTCCCGTATACTAGAATGGAGGAATAATACAAGAATATACGCTCCTAATCTCCCGCTTCTCCTACTACCATTTGTTAAATGTCCACATCCGAGAGATATGTATACCGGACGCGGAGACTGACAGTGACATATAACAGAAAAATAGGACTCTAGATGCAAGCCCCATTCATTATATTAGTACTCTACCAGCACAGTCAGACTTCATTCATAGAATTATACGCACTAGGCTTATTAGAGCAATTCATTCCCAAACTCAGTATACATATGTACACTACGCACCTCACGAGATCAAAATGTTGTGCTTCTGAATTAATCTTGTCTGAAGATTTGCTTTTGTTTCGATGAAATGGATCCCGGGAGCTGATCCATGAATTTTAGCGATCCCTGATGATAAAAGAAAAAAGATTCGTTATCAGCCCAGCTAGAAAGGTATGTTGGCAGCTGGCATATATATGTTCTTCTTCCGAAGAGCAACTGGAGAGTTAGCTCAAGATCCATATGCTCAATATATAGCAGAGCCAATCATTCTCTGGATCCTGAATCGTGCGCAATTCCTTCAGATAATGAGCAGTACATACATACATACATACCAATAATGCACAATCAAGGACAAGTAGCACATGTCGGCACCCATACCTGTACTAGTCCAGATAGACAGGCTGAACCACTAGGCACTAGAAAATGCACTGGCAGATTGGCAGGTATATCTATATCCATTCCATGACCCGACTGTTTGGAATCTCTGCTCAGCTCTCCACACAATGATAAGAACTAGTACTACCAATCAGTTGAAGATGCCAAGCAAGCAAGCCCACGTTTCTCAACCAAAAAAAAGAGAAAAATAATATGTATGGAGCCTGCTTCAATATAGATCAAACTGTACTTTGGATCCATCATTCCATTGTGTAGCCAGTTGAGGACACATATAGACAGTGAGTGCTCCTGCATGGACCACTATGTGATGTGAGCTTGGCCTTGCGCATTGTTTAATTGTTCAGGTTAACATGGCAGCAAACGAACCCATCCGAGATGGAACACGTAATGGTTGTCTGGAATATTATCCATCCATAACAGAATCCTTATATAGATGCATCGATCTTATTTTAACACATCTGGCCACGGGGTCACCGATCTCCCCGTTGCAAATTTGAAAGCAAAATGTGACCATCTATAAATGTTTTTTAAACGGAGGCAAAAGATTACATATCCACTGTGTTGAAGCTGGATTCCTCACCACGTCATTCATCTTGAAGAAGATCCTTATGTATTAAGACTGATTCAGATATGAAAACTTGGCTTTGTGCCCTATCCTTATGGGTGTCACATGCTCGCCCTCATCCATGGCGATGCTTGGCCACCGATGAGCCAGAAACGACCCAGTAGTAGGTGCTATGGTTTCTATTGCAATGTTTTGGTGGGCCTTTCACGCTGTGATTCTGTGTCATCTGTTAATCAATCCATACTCATGTGGGGAAATTTTTGCATCGGTGTGTGCATGCTATATTTATTTTACAATATCACATGTTGACGTTTCTTTCTTTTAGGTGGTGAGAAGCTGCGATAAGTTTTTAAAGGCCGGTTGTTGTTGGCTAATTTGAAAAATCATTGACCTGGTCAAAATCATGAACCAAATCCTGAATACCTCAATCAAATGAAAAAACTCCAAAATTAAGGAGCATAGTGAATTAATGGAATTGAGAGAAATTGTTGACTTGGTAATAAAATCTGATGAGCCAAGTCAAAATTAGAGACCTCAATTGATTTTGAGGCCTTAAAATTAGGAGCATAGTATTAGAGAACATAGTGTATTTATAGGAGGATAGTGAATTAAAATAATGAACGAGAAACCTGCTAGAGAAATTGTTGACCCGGTCAAAATCAGATGACCCGATTCCAATTTGGAGACCTCATTTAATTGTGAGGCCTTAAAAATCAAGGATCATAGTATATTTTTACTAGAAGGTTTGGGCACGCTTTGCTGCGTTATTGGTGTTGTTGGATTTTCACACAAAAATTACTACCTTTGTTTTAAGGTATAAGGTATATTAAGTTTTTGAAAAGTCTTAAGTTTGACTAAATTTGTAGACAAATATATCAATATACATAATATCAAATCGGTATCATTAGATACATCATCAAATGAATTTTCATATTTTATTTATTTAGTATTATGGCGCAAGCGGGAGCTACATGCACCAGGTTGCCCTTTAGTATTATGGATGTCGATATTTTTTGCTTTGAACGTGGTCAAAGTTAAAGGAAATTGACTTTTTTCAAAAACTAATACACCTTATATTTTGGAACTGAGAGAGTATCTAGTTTCGCAAGTGGGGGAGGCGATGGGTGTATTTTCTTTTTATTTATAAGGCGGTGTTGCGGTGGGCCTTCCGTAGAGTGATTCCGTGTTATATGCTAATCAACCCTTAGTTAGTGTGAAAATTTTGTGCGTCGGTGGCTACATATACTATATTGGTGATATAAAATCACATGTTGACACTTTTTTCCTAGGTGGTAATATTGCGCGCCGGATTGAGACGATTTTATAACCTGGTTGCTGCCAACTGATTTGAAAAAATCGTTGACCCGATCAAAATCTTGAACCAAATCCGAAATTGAATACCTCAATAGAATGGGAGAGCTTCAAAATTATGAATCATAGTGAATTAAAATAATTTAACAAGAGAGCTCCTTGAGAAATTGTTGATCGGGTCAAAGTCGGTGGCCCAATTCCAAATCGAAGACCATAAATAATTGTGTGGCCTTAAAAATTGGGGAGCATGGTGTAATTAGAAAACATAGTGAATTGAATTTTTTTTATTAAGAGAGCTCTTTGAGAAATTATTGGCATGGTCAAAATTCGGTGAACCAATTCCAAATTGAAGACCTCAATTAGCTGTGAGGCCTTCAAAATTAGGAAGCGCAGTTATTTATAAGATAGATAGAGAGAGATGCCAAACATGACATGGCGTGTGCTTCTTTGGGCACGTTGCTCCATCGGTTGTGAGGCGATTCTGTCACCGATAGCGAGGCATGTTTTTTCATGTCTACAACATTTATTTTATGACAGTTTTTCTGTCTCCAAATTGAGACTAAGTTAGTATTATACTAGAGATGCCACAATTAATTTGAATCAAAGGGAGTACTTATAAATTTTGCAATCTCCTAAACAACAATTGTAGCTAAGTCATTTATCACCTGTCTTTGAGCAAGGTCGTTCATTGCATTGGCTAAATTAAGTAGGAGTAATTCACTAGATCATGATAGGGCATCGATCAGCATGCATCCATCTTACGGTACGGACGAACAATCGTGGTGTTTGATTGGTCTCCTTGCCACGATTAAATCTACCTCGGCCGCACGTACTAGGAAGTAGGAACTGATTAACTATATGTCCCTGTATATGTAATTAGCCTGTCTTTCCTTTCCGGTAGCTACTAGGTGTAGTGCTTGAAGAATACGGTTACTAGCTTTTATGTAGCCGAAAGAAAATTAAAGGCATAATGATAATCACAAGGACTTTGCTAATTGAAGGTGTAATAATAATCACGAGGACTTTGCAAAGTAAGGGCGTAATAAAAATAAGGACTTTGCTATCACGGGGTCACCTCATGAGCTTGCAAAAATTAAACCATCCTGAGGCATGCAAGCCTAAAAACACTGATACTTCTATAGAATATCTCCGAGAACCAACCCAACCAACCCATGGTTGAATGGTTAGGACGGCAGTGGTACATTCAGCCCACCAGAGATCAAAACTCAGGTTTGACGCTCTGGTCTCTCATAAAGGCAGAATATTCTTTCTGTTGGAGGTGACGTTCCCGTCGATAGCGAGCATCTGTGGTTACTCTGTCAATCTCGAGGCCTGCTAGCCCAATCTCTCGGAGGTGCTCATAGGGGTAGCGTGTATGTGAATTTATAGCGATGAGTTTATGTACGTGTTTATGAGCGTATGCGTCCATACTACGTTTCTCAAAAGAATGTTAAAGAATCTCTCCTATTACAAAAATTCGAAAATGTTTTAGTTCTCTAGTGACGCCTAATTTTATGATCCAAGGCCATCAAAGAACAGTGCTGCATCAAACTCCCGAAAAGATGGTTTTCTATGCTCTCGCGTTGCATGAATTCATAGGTGAGGATGTGTTGCTCGTCTTCGAGACAGTACCCAACGAGACCCATCAGGGTGCTATCAATTGGCCCAGGTAGTTCATTCCATCCTGCACATTAGCTAGATTCAGAATCATATTCAGAAGTTCGGAGGACATCTAGCCAACAGTGGCCTTCT
>NC_041385.1:857099603-857152097 GCF_002162155.2 Triticum dicoccoides | reverse complement strand
CAGGCGTTGGGATCATTGCATTTGGCGCAACAATTCCGAACAAGGTTCACACAGTTGGGTGGCGCCTTGCTTCCAAAAATATGTGTACAAAGTGAAACCATGAACATGAGAGTATCCATCTATGGTCATGCATAAGAAGATAGCTTTCATGCCACCGGCGAGTACATGTATGCATTAATTGATGCCATCGCCACTAGGGCCATGGTGCTAATGATGAAGAGCGCAGCAAGCCAGTTGACCGATGCATAAGAGAGCCGTAGTCTTCATACTTGTGTGATAGATAGAAATCACATCTATCCCCTCGCTCATACACCACATGAGGATCTGCATCGCACAGACCACCATACCACCATAGGCGGTCCTGAGCCGATCTCACTCATACTCCGTGGTAGCCCAAAATACATCCTTCGCCTTCCAAACCAAGGCCCCGTAGCTGTCATACCAGGAAGCGATCTCCCTTATCTTGGCCAATAGAACAGCCTCGCAAAACGCTAACGCCTCAATGGGCCCGTTCCATCCCCTAATGCCGCCCATCTGTAAAAGAATATACTAATGAATTTATAAGATGTCGTTATTCCTCAGAAAACACTTAAAGCTAGTACACATGTAACACAACAAAATGAAAGTTGTATCATCTACAAATATTTGAACACATGTAATTTAAGCGTGCATTCACATTTCAACATAACAAATTTTTACTATATTAACTTTTTTTCTTCTATAATTTCTTTCTCCCATATGTATTCTTTGATTTTGTCATCAATTGCTAAATTCTACAACGCACATCGACACCAATTGACCTATAATATCAATACAAATTATAACATGAGCTACATGAAGAAAATAAAAAGAAAACATATATATCATCCATATAATTTTATGTCATATTGCTAATTAAGTTCACATCCATCTCATCTATCCGCACAGATGCATTCATATATCAAAGCTATAGAGATCGATGTGCTCACCTCGGTGTCAAGTGACCGGATGCCGGCGAAGCCCGGCGGCGGCGGCTGCGGATCGCCGGAGGAGCGAAGGGCGTCGGCCGGCGAAGTGTGGGAAAGGTGAAAAGGGCGGCGCTGGCATAGTGGGCTAGGAGAGGTGGGTGTGGGCGTCGCTAGCAGCGACGGCGAGCTTTAGGGCCCAAGTGTGGCGGCGTCGAGCATGCGCAGTGCGGCGACCGCGTGATTTGAAGATGAAGAGGCCAGCGCCTTCCGCAGCCGCGTTATTTATTACTTAGACGTAAGTCGGGTGTGCTTTCATGGCCACTCGGCTTACGGAGGAGGCGAAGTGTATTCGGTTTAACAAAAAAAGAAAATAGGAAATATAAACCGAGTGCCGGTGGAGCATACTCGGCTTACGCCAACAGTCTTTACACTAGCCCTTGAGCGCGCAGGTGGCGGCCATGTGACAACGAACGATTGTCAAGAGAAATAAGTAAGCCGAGTGCTTTTAAAATCTATGTCGAGCATGCCTTGTAAACCGAGAGCTTTTTCGTCGGACTCTCGGCTTACGCATGCCTAAGCTGAGGCTTTTTTTTTACGACGCGTTCTTGGAACTTGTTTGGAGTTACATTGTTTTAAGCCGAGTACCCGCGTTTTGACACTCCGATTATGCCGAGATACACAACAACCAATGATTTTCCTAAACATAATGTGTGAAGTAGTATATGTACCAAATATTTTTGTCATCACACACACCCTTTTCCGCCGTGCACTCTACCTAGAGTTTGTGAAAAAAGGTTGATAATAGTAAAGAATCTCCCCTATCAAAATTTAAGAACACAAAACATTTTAGTTCTCTAACAACACATAATTTTACTATGTGGTCATGTCGTCGAGTTCATAGCAACAACATGGCTTCGAAATTAGATATCGTGTTGATATGTCCGACAACATATACCAGGGTCTGGGGGTTAAATACATGTTACCATCATGACATGTGAGTTACCGGACTATTCATCAGAAGTAGGCGTCGACACAAATACCGAAGCTCGCTTGAGGTGTTTCGACGGCTGAACATTTTCCACAGAGCTTGTGAAAAACGTCATAAAGAGGAGGGTTGCCATTTGCAGAAGGGGAGATTGTGATTGGGCGAGGACAGAGGCTTGAAGGCTTGAAGGCGGTCGCAGGGAAAGAAGTGAAGAACGGTGCAGCGCAGAGATGTGAACATACACTTGGGAGACAAGTCTGATCCAATTGCTACTTGTCAAATGCACATCTACTACATGTCATGTGGCCCTACCTAGTCTGTGTGTCCCTCTCTCTATCTATAGACCGGCTTGGGCCACAAGAAAGGGAGGAAGCCCGGCCGGGTCATCCACGAGATGAGATCCGATCCAACGTCCAGCAACAGTGCATTCTAGAAGCTTCCAGAAAACCAAGTTGCGGCCGTACGTATACACTGAACAAACGGATAATACGGCAAGAATATACTCTTTTTCTTCTTTGTAGCACCCACCACACAACCCACCGGTTTGTCAAAACCAGGTTCCCGTCCGAGAGCCTAGACGTACTAATCGATGCGGACACTGAAAGTGATAGTGACAGAAAAGCGAAAATAGGACTCACTCGATCCGGATGTGCGCACATGAGATGCGAGCCAAAGTAATTAATTAATTGATCAATTAGTTAACTAATTAGTGTTGCTGAGCAGACTCCGCAACCGGGTTTGTTCGTTGTAATCACTAGATGATGCCCCACATGTTGTTGCAGGAATGTTTTAATATATTTTAAAGATATTGATTTTATGGATTGAAGAAATAACACGAGAGCTAAAAACTAAAATATATATATGGTTTATTGTGTTTGATAACTGTATTTTTCTAAAATATTTATTAAATGTATCATGCATATTTGCATGTTGAGATGAATCTTTTTTATGACTCATTGAATGTTGAGGTGGAGCCTGGTCTAATGCATGTTGCTTGATGAGGTGTCATGTTTGCATGTTGAGAGAAATAGGTTAGCGGGGGCTAGCTATTTAGATATAGAAGATAAAAGATATAATAGTGCAAGGCATTAATTAGTGGTAAAACTAATTCTGCTTATCTCCATACCAACATCAAGCATACGTTATAATATGCACCACCAGAAGGATAAGAGATTCCGAATTTCCGATGTACTCGAGGTATACATCATGGACCACTCGTCATAATTACTGCCACATGCCCAGTCATTTCCTGCGTTCTGAATCGTGCACAACTAGTTGATCAGTGCGTTTGTACCAATTATCGAATGCACGATCAATGTTTGGAAGACAAGCAAATATAAGACAAGCAAATATATGGACGTTCTGCATTGAAGATCCAACCACAAGAACAACATATCAGACAGTCATTGATGGATCTCTCATGGGAAATATGTGATCTAACCTGATCGATCAGTCTTTATGGTATTGGTTTACACCCAGTGTATCGGGCCACCTGGCTCGCCATTGACTTAAGAAGATAGGTTAATTAAGAGCGATAATTAAGCTGGATCGGCCTTAAACTAGCACCACTGGTCCTGCTGGCTGCTGCAACCGGGCAATAATTAAGCTCGCCCTCGCACTGGCATTACTGACACTGTTGCAACTGGGCAATGTGAGTACTAAGTTGCCAGCTCCACTCACAAGTCCTCCTAGCTCAAGTCCTTGTTTTAATTTATGAAGATTGTATACGCCCGTAAAGAACGGAAGGATAATACTATATGGTACTACTACTCTTCCTCTCCTCCTACCACCGTTTGTCAAATCTTCTCCCTTAATCAATGAAAATGATAAATCTTTTGACTTGTTTAAAATTAGCAATTTTACATAGACTAATTGTTTTTTGTGAAAATACACTGAGCTATTATAAAAGTTCACCGGAATCACAAAGCACATCAAACATAATAAAAATAATATCCAGCTCCCTGACCACCAAATGACCACTACCGCCATCAAACGAGACGTAGACATGCCGTTGTATCCACCCTCACACTTGAGCCAGCATGACCTTGTCAATGATAGCCAAGAAGTCTTTGTGCATGTGCCCATAAGGACCAGCGCCCTAGAGCTACAAACGTCGCCACTGAACCCTTGAATCAATCTGAAGAGTCTGACACCAAATCTCGCCGCTGCGCACGTATGACGAAAAACCCTAACATCGCGACCACAAGGAGACAGAAGGAATCTACACCAGAGCTCTGTCAACTTTGTTCTTATGGACATATTCTAGGTGGACCAAAGCCCGTAAGACTAACTCAAATATGAATCGCCGCCATATGTATCGAGCACCGCCTCTGTGATGACTAAAAGACCCTAACCTACACTACTCGTCGGAGCAGAGGAACCGGGATTCCCCTCCCAGCCTCCAACCACCAGACGACAGGCAGAGGGGCGGCAAATCCACAAGCTGGCTCATGAAGCTTGGAGGGAAGGAGAACTTTCCGCTACTCGCCCATGCCTAAGGGAAAGTAAAAGATGCAATTCTTCTTCTTTACATTGACTATTTCTACAATATTTGGCTTCCAAGACTGATCGTAAAAATGCATTATTATATTTTGATTGGTGGGGTCACGTTGGTCAGTAGATATAGACGAGTAGACCATGGAAGAACGAGAACGAACAATGCCAGATAGTAAGGGTGAGAAGATAACTCAAACAAGGACAACTTGTTGAGATCTCATACATCCTATAATTTTATATTAGTTCAAATTTAGCTACCAAATCTATTAATATCTATTTACAGTATTATTTAGACTTGTGCATTGTAGATCATTCTATAAAATATATTTATAGATACCAACATAAATGGAACATGCATACATAAATATATATACATGATTTAGTACAAAAAAGAGAGGCCAAAATCATTTGATATGGATGTTGTTTTATCATATCTTGTACTTGCGCTCCATTTAGAATTAATTCAATTAAAATAGTAATTAAATAATTAATTTGTAAATAACATAAGTTACCCAACAAAATATAATTTTATTCAAGGGTTGTTGTGTTTGTAATAATGTAGTTTGGGTATGGCAATAAATTTTACTTTAATATTACCAATGCAACTATGTGGTTAAAGTTGTCGGATGAGTGATAAAGAATACTCACTGTGAATGTAGAGATGAGGGTTGAATTGATTAGAAAAGCTAGTTAACATTTTAACTAAACTAGTAAATATGCCCGTGCGTTGCACCGGGAGAATCAAAACACACCTCCCTAGCCCAATGACCCAAGATAACATTCTGTTGCATCAGCCATGTAATGTATATTTTACCAATGATCTTAAAATGCATGTATGAGATGCTACACTTCAATCCTGAAAGAATTGATTAATTTAAATATCTAAATTACCTTCCTAGTTAATTTGTAGTATAATGAGTCATTACCTTCATCATTTGATTTATCATTGAGAGCCTAAATCATGAGGATCGTACATGTATGTACATATATAAGAAATTAAGGTTTAATTGGTAAGTTACCAGATGCCCATTACTGATTTTCGTTACCAAATTTCTTCTAAACTTACATGCACGGAGACCTATAAAGTCTAAAGTACAACTCAATTTTCTTTCATATAGAAGGAAACATAATAAACAGATTTGCACATACCACACTAAAACGAATTTTCTATTTGAAGAGGTCACAATAATTTTCATGGAATCAGGTGTATGATTCGGAATTTCTTTTTTAACCATGCATGCTTCAGATTCCATGGAAAGGCATTATTCCCAGTGTGTTGCAACGGAAAAAAATCATCCCTCATACGCACACCTGAGAGCATCGGCGAATCCCTTCAAATCTTTCACAATGCCCCACGAGAAACAACATGATAAGTGGTGTAAGTTCATAAGGTTGTATTATTTGTGAAATGTATTCAACATGTTTCCAATTTATTAGACTACAGAAATATCAACGTTAAGCCGGGATTTTCAAAATACCCCATATAAAGAAGATATTAATAAAGGTTGCATCATAAATGGAATTTTAGGAATGATGATTAATATAATAGCATATTTGAAATCTACACATCTTTTTAAAGGGATTTCTATATATAACATGTTAGATTTGGCGTTAGGATTTGAAAGTGATTAATATAGTACCATATTTGAAATCTACACATCTTTTTAAGGGATTTCTATATATAACATGCTAGATTTGAAGTTAGGGTTTGAAAGTTATGAGTTTTTTTTTGACATTGAAAGTGATTAATATAATACCATATTTGAAATCTACACATCTTTTTAAGGGATTTCTATACATAACATGTTAGATTTGGAGTTAGGGTTTGAAAGTTATGATTTTTTTTTGAAATATATGAATATGTCCAAAAAATAGAGTAACTGGTACATTGTGCTGCCCATCTGCTAAGTGACGCTGGAGCGAGTAGTAATATCCTACGCCTACCAACATTAATAGGAGAGAAAAATAAAAGAAGGAAAGGGAGCAAGGGGACTCGAACCTGGGTCTCCCAGGTAAACAGGCGAGCCTCACACCACTGCGCCACACACATGCAAGCTGTTGATTACAGGGGCTTCACTTTAATAACTTGAGTAGGTCGCGGATTTTAGAAAAGGGTAAACCGAACCGTTTTTTCCACTTACCAATGGCATGGTGGGTAATTATTTACAACTTCAAGGGCACTTTTAATGACGGACGACCAGAAGCACTCCGTGCTTTATATTAGTATATATATATATATATATATAGGGAAAGAATGAGTTGTGGAAGTGAAAATGTTTTGTATAATAGACTAGTGTCACACATAAATGATAAATAATTTAATTGACATGACCATAATCAAAGTCTCAATTTTATAATAAATAATTGATGTGTAATCTAATTACCCACAACTGAAAGAGTTGGCAAAGTGCATGAGTAAACTTTTAAATGATTTTTTGGTATGATGATACCATCCTCTCCATTGGCCCAACTCCTGCCGCCGGTGTGATGCATCTCGGTTGCTCCCACATCGCCACCGGTGTGGTCCTCAACACCAAGCTCAACTCCTCTACTCGGCGTGGTCCATCCCCGATGACAACGGTCATGTTCATGGGTGGCCCAGCTTGTGACCCTGCCCCAGCTAGTAGCCACATCTGCCCACGACGTGCTTTTCAACACCGGGCGCAAATATCCTGCTCGTGGCATTCTATCCTCGCCGGCTATGACCATGTTTGTTGGTGGCCTAACTTGCGGCACCACTCTAGCGGTATATCCTTGCCGTCCACGGTGATGCTCCTAGGCCGCCACTCACGGCACCATCGGTGTACAACACATACTGCATACACACCCTTTGCCTTTGGTCAAGCATCTCACCGCTATTGTGTTACTCTACTCATTGCTTCTCTGCGCAAGTCAATTATTAAGTTTCTATAAATGTTTATTGTGTGACTTGAGTTGCAAAAACTGAACAAAGGCAGATCTTATTTTATTTTTCTTCTGAATTTTAGTCTCATACCACATGTGATATATGTTGTAAACAAATTTGATGTATGTGTGAATGAAAGCTTTGTGACATTTGCAGTGTATATGTGTTTTTGTCCACTCTTTGGAATAAATGTGCTGTAACATTTACAATGTGTATGTGTTGTTGTCAACTCTTGGGATAGATGTGTTGTGACATTGGCAATTGCCTTGATATGTTTTCAACAATTTGCCATGCACAAAACATTCCAGGTCTGTCAAAGAGGTTAATCGACGATGCTTGACAATATATGTTGGCCAAGTCAGGTAGGAACACAAGCATATAGGTGCATAACAACAACAAATATACACAATGCAAACTGCATATCATTGTTATCAAAAGAGTAGACAACAACAAACTTGTATGAAAACAGTGGTTTTAGGCACTGAGCGACGCAATTGTGCTGATTTTTGGCAATCTACTCCAAAATTACATCAAAGAAAAAAAATACCGTACTATACAAAATAGCGCAGCCCCTTAAATTATGATATGCTATTGGCGAGATATTGTACGATTATTTACTTAGCGAGACAATTGTCTACACGCTATAGCTTGTTATTTTTTTCAATGTTATATTCCGGTATACTAAAACCAAAGGATAATACAAAAATATACGCTACTACATACTACTCATCCTCCCCAACTACCACCGTTTGTCAAACGTTCACATCCGCAAAATATGTGTACCAAACGCGGAGACTAACAGTGACAACAAAGAGAAAAATAGGACTCTGAATGCAAGCCACAATCAATTAGTGGTACTTTGCCACCTCAGTCCAGAAGCAGAACACTGATCCAATTCTACGCACTAGGCTTACTAATTCATTCCCAGTCGCAGTATACATATGTACGCTATGCACCTGACGAGATCTAAATGTCGTGCTTCTGAATTCATCTTGTTTGAACATTATTTGGTTTCGTTTCGGTGAAATGGATCCCTAATTATCTTTTTTTTGCGCATCAATCCATGATGATAGCAAAGAAATAATTTGTGATCAGGCCAGCTAGAAAGATATGTTGGCAGCTGGCATATATCTTCTTCTTCCGAAGAGCAACTGGAATGTTAGATATGCACAATAGCAGACAGAGCCAATCATTCTCTGAATCCTGAATCGTGTGCAATTCCTTCGGATAATGAGCGGTACATACATATACATACCTACAATTAATGGAGAATCAAAGAGAAGCAGCACATGATTAATTGATTATTTGTTGCACGTGGCTACATGTCGGCACCCACACTTGCACTGGACCAGATAGACAGGGTGAACCACTAAGCACTAGAAAATGTGGCAGATTGGCAGATATATCCGTTCCATGCCCTGCCTGTCTGGAATCTATGCCCAGCTCTGGACACAATGATAAGAACTAGTAGTACCAATCAGTTCAAGATGCCAATCAAGCAAGCCCACGTTACCCAACCAGAAAAAAGAGAGAAACTATATGCATGGGGCCTGCTTCAATGTAGATCAAACTGTACTTCCGAGCCAGCATTCCGTTGTGTTAGCTAGTTGGTGAGTGGGGACACGCACAAACTGTGAGCCAGGTCGAATTGCCACTTGCCATTTGCCAAGTGCATACATGCATACGTGTGGATGTAGGCCTGCGCCCGTGTCTCGTTCAACATACACCCGTATCGACCCGCATACCAGTTCGATTGATCTGATCCCGCTATCGATCAACCAAACATTTGATCCACTTATTTGATCGGTTAGGCTTACTAATATGCCTTACATATTAGTTGGTAGTACTGATTTAATTAACAACCAGTGGATCACCTAGCTCGCCATTGACTTACATGAAAGATTAGCGACAATCAAGCTCGACCGGCCTTAAACTAGTGCCAATGGTACTTCTGCAACAGGCTAATGGAAGTATTAAAATGCCAGCTCCACTGACAAGTCCTAGCTTGCTAGGTCCTTATCTTAATTAGTTTAGGATTACAAGTGCCCGTAAGTATAGAACGATGGGATAATACAAGAATATACTTGTACCGTCATTTGTCAGAAGTTCACACCCAAAAGCTATGCTAGATCGATGCAGACACTGACAGTGACAGGAAACAATATAGGACTGGATCCATGTAGATGCAAAGCCAATCATAATTCCCTGCAAAAAGAAGGCCAACAATACTTAATTAGTACCACAGTAAGATTAGATAGTCATCCTTGGCTAAAAACAAAGCTAGTCATCCAGTTCTAGGTAATGCCCTAGCTCGTACTCATGATCACAGGTAGCCCAGCTAGAAAGATATATTGCCAATGTAGTAGTAATGTTACTACTACAGCTAATGTAGTAGTAATGTTAGATAAAAGATCCATGTGCACAATAACAGAGGCAATAGACATGCGGCACCCGCACTTGCACTACTAGTCCAGATAGACAAGCTGAACCCACAGGCACTACAAAATTCATGCCAGATTCCATGATGCAGCAACAAAGCAATGCCCATTCCATGAACTGCCTGTCTGGAATCTCTGGTCTGTTCTGGACACAATGATAACAACTATCAGTCGATCGGTTGAAGATACCAACAAGCAAGCCAACGTTTCTAAACAAACAAAGGGGAGAGAGAGAGAGAAATAATATGCATGTAGCCTGCTTCAATGTAGATCGAACTGTACTTTGGATCCATCATTCCATTGTGTAGCCAGTTAGGGACACAAGACACATATAGACAGCGAGTGCTCCTGCAAGGACCACGCACCATGTGATGTGAGCCCGGCCTTGCACTTGTTTTTGATCATTCAGCTCCATGTGCCAGCAAACCAACCCCATCCAAAACGAAAACAGATGACGGCAGACTGCAACATTATCCACACATAACAGAATCCTTGTATAGAGCATCAATCCCATCTCACCTTAAGCACACATCCACAGATGTCCACTCACACTCGACGTGCTACGAGACACTAACTGATTAGACGAAAAAGGGATCAAAATGAAGAGGAGACGTTATCAGTTTAATTAGTGTGTCTTTCCAAATTAAGCTGCTACTCAAAAGCAATATTTTTTTAAGGATCAGCCAGCTGGGCTGACATTTTAACCTTTTTGCTGCTTTCATGGACATAAAAAGATACACTTCACTAACAAATAACACTTTGTAAGGGTTTTGATTTTTACATAACCACTTTGCAAGTTTGCATGCGTCTGCTTTTCTTTGTTGAGGTTTATGCAGGTGTCTGCTAGCTATTAGCAGCAGGATTCTACGAATACCTCGCCCACAAGATGCTCCCCTGATGGAATAGGTGAATTGGGCGGCTGAGTGGCCCATCGCTGTTGCATCCATAGATTATCTTGGGGCGCCTATATATATGGCGACCTACTACTCACCAGAAAACAGGGAAGCACACATCCCTTCCCCTCGTTCCCTCATGGGCCGGCCCATGTGCAGGGCGGGAAGACCCTTTCTTTGTTCTTTGTTTCTGTCTTATTTTTTTTCTGTTTTCTTTAATCTGTTTTCAGTATTTTTCCATTTTTAAAATATAATTCAGCATTTAAAAAAGGTTGCGAATTCTGAAAAATATGTTCGTCAATTAATTTTCTTTTCAGGAAATGATAAATGCTCATGGATTAAATAAATATTCATGATTTTGAAAACAAATGTTGATATATTCAAAAAATGATCATAAATTTTCTTTCAAATATTCATGAATTTGAAAAATGTTCATGATTTCAAAACAGAGTTCATTTTTCAAAAAATGGTTAGGAATTTAATTTGTCTTTACAATTTTAAAAATGTTCGTGATTTAGATAAATGTACACGTTTTTTAAAAGAAGTTCATGAATTAAAAGAATGATTGCAAGTTCGAAACCCATGTTCAAGAATTCATCCAATTAACCAGTTAACTTGCCGATTAATCCCTACTCGTAGGGTCACCGAGTAGCCGATTAACTGATTAATCGCCCGAGTAATTGATTAAATGGCCGATTAACTTGCCGATTAGCCTATTAATCCCCTACTTGTCAGCCAACCGAGGAGCTACCAGTTAACGATTTCCTCAACAATCAAAACAATAAGAACATTTTTTGAATTTGATCAAAAATGAATTCAAAAAAGTTGTACTTCCAATTTGAAAAAAATCTTCATCCGATATGAAAAAAAGGTTTCCCAGATTTCAGAAAATGTTCATGAAATTTTAAAAAAAGACGAAAAGAAGAAAAAAAGATGAAGGAAAAAAGAAATAAAAAGAAAGCCGAAAATAATAGAAAGAAATAACAAGAATGAAAAAGGAAACCTGGTTTTCAAGAATATTCTCCAAACCGGGTATGAGATTGTGTTCCGGCCCATGTATGCAGCCGGGGTATGCGCATGGTCACTTGTTAGGGAGAGCTCATTCGACGCCTGCTTGAGTCAAACAGACGAGCTTTCGCGCATGGGACTTTCTTAATGGGCCAGCCCACTGATCGTGTTACACACAGTCGCTACTAACAATCCCACAAAAATATCCATCGAGGAATCGAACTCGAGACCCCACTCTCGTAAGCAACTGTTCTTTGCCACTCGCGCCACTGAGTTTAAGTGATTACATGGCCGCGCGAACATTTAAGAAGTAAATGTAGGGCTAGATAGAAAAAATCGAAATTTCGACCATTGAACATTTTTAAATGTAATTTGAACATATTTGTAATGTATAGTGAACAAATTTTAAATACACATTAATTTTTTTGTGAAATACGCTGAACAATATTAAATACACATTGAACATTTTATGTGATATACGCAGAACAAATTTTAAATATACATTGAACATTTATGTAATGTACACTGAACAACTTTTAACTACACATTGAACATTTTTGTGATAAACATTGAACAATATTTCAATACACGTTGAATATTTTTATGATATAAGCTGAACAATTTTGAAATGTGAACAGTTTTTTAAAACATGATAAAATTGAAAACTGTGAACAATTTTCAAAATCATGAACAAAACTTGGCGTTTCAAAAACATTTTCTTGAAAAAAAAGTACACAAATAAAAATGAAAAGTGATATAACGAAAGAAAATACAAAACAAAAGAAATAGAAACAGAAAACAAAATGGAAAGGAAAACAAGTAAAAAAGAAAACAGGGAAAGCCGGAAAACTCGCTAAAAGAAAAAAAATAGAAAGAAGACTCGTTCAGGGAACACTAGTGGGCCGGGCCGTTTCGCGGTGGTGGCTTAGGCGCTTCAGCGAAAGCATTGACGCACGCGCGCGTCAAATAGGGACTGCCCTTGCTAGGGGAGCTCCATACAGCGCAAATTGCGCCTGATGGGCCGCCCAGGCACACGCAAGGCATTTATAGCACGAAAAACTTCTCAAAAAAATCACTCCCGCAATGAGTCAAACCCACGCCATTCAGATACAGTGCACGTTTCCTAACCACTAGAGCTATTAGAAGGTAGTGAATGATTACAATGCAAAATGTGTAAGAACCAGTGCATTTTTGCAGTAGCCGTGCTATTAATTGCATATACAGTGCATTTTTGCAAAAATATGATCTTTTCATTAAAAAAAGTGTGAACAAAATTTGAAATTCACAGATTAGAAAAACCACGTATTAGATTAAAGTGTATATATTCAAAAAATGTTCATGAATTAGAAAACTTCTTCAGTTTTGAGAAACATTTAACAAAATTTGAAAAACGATCATTGAATTTGAAAGAAAATCATTAATTTGGAAAAAAGTGCATTGATTTTGGAAAAAAGTTCATCGATTTTCTAACAAAGTTCACAAATGCTAAAAAAATGTTTATTTATTTTGAAAGAAATTCATCAATTCAAAAAAAACTTCACAGAATCGGGGAAAAATTATTGATTTTGAATATTTTTTATTGAATTTGCATAAAGTTCATCAAATTTGAAACATTCATGAAATTTGAAAAAAAAGTTCTTTAAGTTGTTTGTAAATTTTTTGAAAAGGGTGACAAAAAACTCGTGGATTTTCTTAAAAACGTCCGCAAAAATTGGACATGGTTCATCAGATTTTGAATAAGTTCATCGAATTTGAATAAAATACCATGAATTTGAAGAAAAAGTTCACGTATTTGCAAACTATTCATCTATCAAGTACAAAAAAATAAAAAAAGGGAAAAAATGAGGAAAAGGGGAAAAATGTAAAAGTAAGAATAAAAGAAAAAGAATGTTGTCAGTTACCAGATCTTGCTGGGTGGTGGGGTGGTTAAACCAGTGTACATCCAAGTGATAGGTCAATGGTCCGAAGCAGCCAGCGCAAGGTTTTTTTTGTGGATAAAAAAAAACTATACGGGCCGGCCAGCACGGGACGCTTCAGGTTCCCATTTTCAAAATACATAGTAATGGGCGCCTGAAGCGCCAGACGAGATTCACCGTTCAATGGTGACGTAGACGTGGAATTAGAAACTGATTATATTATACCAGCATCTCTCAGAATCCTATTTAGCGCCCTCTGCGGCGCTTAAAGTCAAAATAGTAAATGGGGCCTGTTGCATCGACTGAAAAGGTACGTGTGCTTTCATGATTTTTTCTGTTGTCTGTTACCGCCTTTTCTTACGTTTATTCTTGCTTCTTTTATTTTTTTCATTATTTTTGTTAACACTTAGACTCATTTTCAGTTGAAAATCATGAAATGCTTCACATCCATGAGTTTTGTTAAATTTCAAGAACTTTTTTACACTTTTCAACTTTTTTCCAAATTCATGAATTTTAAAGGAATGTTGAAAATATTGAAAATAAGATACGCAATTTCAAAAAAATCATAAGATTTAGAAAAATCTACATAATGTCTTTCCCGAATTTACAATAAATATTCAAGATGTAGAAAATGTTCTTGAATTTAGAAACAATATTTTCAAATTTTAAAAGAATGCTCATAATTTCAATAAATTGTTCAAGAATTACAAAAATCTTCATGATTTTAAAAACAGTTAAAATTTCAAAAAGTGTCCATGAATTTAATTTGTCTGTGCAATTTTATTAAAATGTTTGTAAAATAAAAAAAAGTTTATGATTGAGATAAATATTGACGTATTTGTAAAAGATGTTCATGAATTAAATAAAATGTTCGCCATTTCGAAAGAACTTAGAACATTTTTTGAAGACGATGAAAACAATTTGAATTTAGAAAAGTTATGCCTTCAATTTTAAAAAAATATTCATCAGATATAAAAAATGTTTCCTGTTTTTCAGAAATTGGTCATGATAGAAAGAAAATAGGAAAAAAAGAAAAGGAAATGGATAAAATAACCGAAAGAAATAACAAGAAGAAACAAAAAGAAAGCCCGGTTTGGGAAGGTTCAAGAATATTCCCAAAACCGGATATGCACCCCGTTGCGGAAATTGGAGACACCGATTATAGGGACCAACTAGCAGAGAAGTGTTCGTTCGCAGCCTCCCCAAGGGTCATTTGGGGTGGACTGATTGAGAAGCTTGTCACGTTCTCAGCCGCAGCCAAGTTTCGCGTTCTGGGCGCTCCCTCCGATTTTATTTTTTAATTTTTCCACACGTGTTTTTGGCTTTTTAGGTGATTTTTTTCGGTTTTCCACCTGTCTTCCTTAGCTTTTTGGAAAAAAATATTGCGCGAAAAACGAGTTTTTTCCTTCCGTGTGAGGCACGGCCGTGTCTATCAGAAACGAAAAAACGTGTTTTTTCAGCCTTGTGAGACACGGATATGATTCCGCGAGAGGCACGGCCGTGCCTCTTGTAAAAGGAGAAAAACATGTTTTCTTCTTTCTTTTCCTTTTGCGAGAGGCATGATTTGGCTTCCTTTAGAGGTACGGATTTGCTTACGCGAGAGGCAAGACCGTGCCTCTCGGAAACGAATTATTTTTCTTCTGCGAGAGGCACAAATTTTTCGCTCGGGTTTCTTCCTCCTTTTTTTAGAGAAAAAAGTTTATCAAAATCTATCAACATGGAATCTAGTTTTGAAAATGTCGACCGAGGAATTCAACGATGAAAACGGTTCGAGATTTGAACGCACGATTTACGAGATAAAACACTTTGAATAAATGGATCTAGAAAAAAGTGATCATCGTAGTCAACCCCTTGAAGTTGCAAAAAATCTACGGCAATGAGTCGAGGTTTATTGACGGTGACATTACCATCAACTTCAGTCTTTTTCATAAAGATCCATTTGTTATCAATGTCATTTCGGTCATCAGGTAAGTTCATCAAAGTCCATACTTGATTTTCGTACATGGATCATATCACGGATTTCATGGCCTCTAGCCATTTGTTGTAATTCGGGCTCATAATCGCTTCCTCATAGTTTGTAGGTTCATCGTTGTCCAACAACATGACATCCAGAACAGGATTGCCGAACCATTCAGGGGCGGTACGTGTCCGGGTGGACCTACGAAGTTCAGCAGTAGTTTGATTCGAAATTCATGATCATCATAATTAGCTTCCTCTCTAGTTGTTGTAGGCATCACGGGAACATCTTTATGCGCTACGCTACTCTCTAATTCGACAAAAGGTTCGATTGCCTCACCAAACTCAATGTTCCTCCCACTCACTTATTTCGAGAGAAACTCCTTCTGTAGAAAGGATCCATTCTTGGCAACAAACATCTTGCCGTCGGATCTGTGATGGAAGGTATACCCAGTCTTCTCTTTAGAGTATCATATGAAGACGCACTTCTTTGCTTTGGGTTCATGCTTATCGGGCTCAAACCCTTTTGACATAAGAGTTGCATCCCCAAATTTTAAGAAATAATAGTTTAGGTTTCTTGCCAAAGCATAATTAATACGGTGTTGTTTCAACGAATTTAGACGGTGCCATGTTTAAATTGAATGTGGTCGTCTCTAATGCATAACCCTAAAACGATAGTGGCAAATCAGTAAAGACATCATAAAACGCACCATATCTAATAAAGTGCGATTACGACATTGGTATGTATTATTTCCAACAAGTCATTTGCCGGCTCCATTGTACCATAAAATGGGGTTTTCGTTGTCTTGCACATGAGGCATGATTCACATGTTACAAATGATTCAAAGTCACGTGATTCCGAAAGTCCATCAGTATGGAGTTTCTTCATGTGGTTTACATCAATTTGACCTAAGCGACAGTGCCACAAATATGTGGTACTATCATCATTCACTTTGCATCTTTTGTCATCAATATTATGAACATATGTATCACTACTATGGAGATTCAACAAGAATAAACAATTCACATTGGGTGCATGACTATAAAATATATTATTCATATAAATAGACCAACAATTATTCTCAGATTTAAATTTATAACCGTCTCACAATAAACAAGATTATTGAGGTTTCAAACTCAGGCACCAAATAATAATTATTGAGCTTTCAAACTAATTACGAAGGTAGACGTAGAGGGAGCATGCCAATGGCGATCACATCAACATTGGGCCATTTCCAATGCGCATCGTCACCTCGTTCTTAGCTAGTCTCCGTTTATTCCGCAACTCATATTTTGAGTTAAAAATATTAGCAACTGAACTAGTGTCAAATACCCGGGTGCTACCACGAGCACTAGTAAGGTACATATCAATAACATGTACATCAAATATATACTTGTTGACGTTGACCGCCTTCGTATCTAGCAAATACTTGCGGCAGTTACGCTTCAAGTGGCCATTCCCCTTGCACTAGAAAGACTTAGTGTCAAGTTTGGGTCTAGCTTTGGGTTTCTTCATGGGAGCGGCAACTTGTTTGCAATTCTTCTCGAAATTCCCATTCTTTTCCTTACCTTTTTGAAACTGGTAATCTTTTTGACCATCAACGCTTGATGCTCTTTCCTGATTTCTACTTCCACGGTTTTAAGCATCGCGAAAAGCTCACGGGGTGTCTTCTCCATCCCTTGCATTTTGTAGTTCATCCCAAAGCCTTTCTAGCTTGGTGGCAGTGACTGGAGAACCATGTCAATCGCTACTTCATTAGGATTATCAAGCGCCAATTGATTGAGGCGATTGGTGTACCCACACATTTTGAGTACGTGCTCAGTAATGGAGCTGTTCTCTTCCATCTTACAGCTAAAGAATTTGTCTGGGGCTTCATACCTCTCCACATGAGCGTCAGCCTAAAATATCATTTTCAACTTCACAATCATCTCATATGCCCCATGGTGCTCAAAACATTTTTGAAGCCCTACTTCTAAGTCATAAAGCATGGCGCACTGAACTATCGAGTAGTCATTAACCCGACTCAGCCAGATGTTCTTAGCATCAATACTTCCATCATCTTTCAGCTTTTCTTTCTCTAGGAACGCATTGAAATTGGATGAAGCTACAACGTGAGCCATTGTTCTACAACATATTTGCAAAGAAATTTAGACTATGATACGACCATATGTAAATTAATTATGATGGTCGCGAATGATACAACAACATCCACATCTACTGTTCAACATGTTTCAGAAGTTGTCCAAGATGAGGATATACTAAGAAAGATGGGCCTTGTTCGTCAAAATGAAGAATGCAAGGAAAACTTAGTTACCGGTTCAGTTCAGTTTCAAGTATAAGGTGAGCAAGCCAAGTCCAACACTAGCATGTTTGGATGCAAAAATATGCAAGTGCAAATTTTTTGGATGCTTTGGTCTATATGATAGCGGACGTCAAGATTCATGTCCTTTAGTATAGTCTGAAGGAGATAAAGGCCAGTCAATGTCGGTTTCGTTATTTCCTAGATTTAATCAAGGACTCTGATAAGTGCCACATGTGTGGGCTGAAGAAGGTTATACCACACGCCCTTCCAGCAACCCACTATGACACGTCAGTCTTCAGGGGTGAAAAGAAATGATGTCAGAAGGAATCTTTTGGCTTTTTCAAACTTTAAAAATATTTTATCTCTTAAAAGAAAAATCCGATTGAAAATCCATTTCACCAGTAAATTCGTTGCGATGAGGACTTCAAAACTAGATCTCATATTGATATGTTTCGACGATATTTTTTCGCAGTCAAAAGTTGCCATGTCTATTGCACATAAACTGCCATGGTGTTTACACTGAAGTTGTCATGACATCTTTTAACTACTTTTTCTTTTACGTTTAATGTAAATTTTGGCATGTTATAAAAAGGGAATTAAGAACTAAACTTGTCATGGTGAATTACTAAAATTTCCCATGATCCTTGAAATAATTTTGACATGATTCATAATTAAAAAGGAATCCTTCATCAATTACTTTAAATAGGCATGGTCAATGACTCAAATTTCCCATGAAACAGAAACTAAAATTTTCCATGATACATGAACTAAAATTTTCCATGGTTCATACAACAAATAATTTTCATGGTCAAAATACTAGAATTGCCATGGTCAAAATACTATAACTGCCATGATCTATAAACTAAAATTGCCATGATGAATTACAAAAAATTATCATGATCCATGAATTAAATTTGCCGTCATTAATTACTAAAAATTGCCATGGTCTATTAAGAAAATTTGGTGTGAAAAGTAGTTGAAATACAATGGTAGCTTTAAATCTAGAAGAAGAAAAAAGATGAAACATATCATGGCAACTTTAGTGTAAACACTATGACAATTTCAGTGTAACATCATGGCAACTTTTGGTCCTAAGATAATGTCGTCGAAATATATCAATATGTGATATAGTTTTGAAGATAACGCCGAGGCGGATTTAATGATGAAAACTGATTTTTAATCAGATTTTTTATTTAAATGATAAAAAAATTAAATCCAAAAAGAAAAAAATATTCCGTTGATGTCATCTGTTTGATGTGACAAAATTGATGATACTGAATGCGTTTGGACCATATTGCTTCATGCCACACATGTGACACTTATTATTTGGGTTAATCAAACAACGGTAGGAGATCACAAAGAAGGGCGCTTGTTTCCTATTTTAACTTTTACCATGCAAAGAGAAGTATCACCAAGGGGCAAGAAGAGCATGCAAGGATGGAGTCTGTTATCTTTATAAAGGCAATGGAGTCCACCTATGAGAGAACGAGAGACGTACACCAAATTCCATCATGGTATTAATTTACCATGTAGAGTCATAATACTAGTTATCACGTGGCCAGATTTTTATTAGTTAATTCTTGAATTAGTTTAAATAGGATAGACATGCCATAGAGTTATTACGTCGGTTTGATGTTTTGTGCATCGCCTAAAAATATTCATATTTTAAAAATAATGTTCATGAATTTGAAAAATTATTCACGATTTCAGAAAAAAGTTCACAAATTTGGAAGATGTTCGCGAAAAAGAAAATGAAAAAAAAAGATGGACAAAGTGTTCTTGTGCTTAAAAATATATTCGTAGTTTTAAAATTATTCATGTTCTTTAAAAAAATCCATGTGATTTAAAAAGGATTACGTTTAAAAAAAAACAATATTGATACATTAGAAAAATACACAGTTTAAAGGTGAGCTGGCTCATATGTATGAATTAGGTGTATCATTCGCATGGGATAACATGGTTCATTGATAAATGTGTCATGCGGTGGTCGAGATCATCACCTTAAGATTGACCACGTTCGGAGCCATTGCAATTAGCTGGACACCACGACCATGATCGATGAGGGGGAAAAGGATGATACGAGACAACAAAGGTGAGGCCTTATGTTGAATCAGATATGTGGACCAGTGAATTTGAGAAATCGTTTTTGTTGCGATTGGAGCATGTGTTTTTTCTCCCATTGCAACGCACGGGAACATGTTTGCCAGTTGTTTATCATACATTTATCTCTTATGATCATGAACAATATGTTGAGTTGTGAGTAGTTGAAAACTTGTTCTTGAGGATATGAGAGAAGTCTTATTAATAGTAATCATGTGAAGTTTATCACCGTTCAATATTTTTGATATTATGTTGTATTGTTCTTCCTCTAGTGGTGTTATGTGAACGTCGACTACAGAAAACTTCACCATCTTTCGGCCTAGGGGAGGGCATCATGGAGTTAGTTTGTAGACGATAGATTGTGGAACAGAGCTATGGTTAGATTTATCTTAATTACTTCTCTTGCAGTTGCGGATGCTTGCATGGAGTGTATAATCATAAGTTGGTGTTTGTTCAAGTAAGAACAATAGCTTAGCTCCGGTCCACCCACATAATACTTATGAAGGCTACTGATCCTTCGACAGCCACAGGCTGTATAGAGGGATTGGGCCCTATTGCTGTGGTCTTGTCTGCATGCATGATCTCCGCCGTTTCCGACGGTTCAACGTCGGTGCCATCTAGGAGATCGGTCACCTGTGCACCCCACAGGGCTGGCATCACTTGGGCCTTCCACAGGAAGTAGTTCCGCCCTTGTTGGCTTCTCTGTTGGTGGTGTGCCAAGGTCGAGGACCACAACACCCGAGGTAGTGGCCATGGCGATTGATGTGTTCTCTGTTTTTCTGTATTGCTAGATGATAGGGAAGAGGCTAGCGCTGTATACCATGTAAGATGGAATTATGCAAGCGTTCGCACTCCTTTGTGGAAGAGCCGCGTGAATATATTGATCGTGGGCAGGAACAACCCCTAGTTGCTACCCATCGCTAGGATTCGGTAGGTACACGAGATAGATAGATGGAGAGTTTGTTACGGGAGAGGATAGAGATAGAAGTGGTTTGATATTACATGTCGTACTTATCTCTATGTCTAACATAATGTAGCTGATTTTTTCAGCATGCAGGTGGAAAATGATCCGTCACTGCATGCATGTCTGGCCAACCCTTCCTCGTCACTTGTACTTGCAGATGATTTTTCCTTTATTCTTCTCTGCAAAGAGAGTAATTCACGCCGCATTAAGTCGTTCTGCTCTTCCACTGCACGCGTCCTCTCTTCAAATGCGCGCAGCATCTTTTTCAATTCTTCCGAGTGCTTGAGGAGGGCAGACATGCGAAGGCGGGACCGTTCCACATGCCGGCCGGACTGTCGACCGGAAGCCGTTGTCTGGACCATGTTGTCATGGTCATGTGCCATTTGCGCCCCCAAGACAGTTATCAGCTGCGACGACTGATCATGCAGCGCCTACGGAACCATCCCAAACTTGATCTTAATATAAAACTGTTACAAGAAACGCATATGCTGTGAGACGAGGGGATATAAGAGTCATTATTTACCGATGATGTGCCGACGTTTTCCCTGGCATCGCATTCCAGCGTCATGCCGCAGACTTGATTGGGCAATTCTATATTCCGTCTGACCAATTCATTGAAAGGTCTGGTCTTATGGTGTCTTGATTCTATAGAAGTGTATATAAATAATGGTATGTCAACTGGAGATACATACAAGCCCAGGGAATTTTGGAGCACTGGATGTACATATAGTACAAATTAAGGTGCAACTGGTTTGAGGCTATATTTATTTGTTAATTGGGAACCCTGCAATGCAAGTGCACTTGACATTGGCAAGGACTTAGTGATCACCTGGACATGCTCAGTTGACCCCCAAAATTCAAGCTAAAGAGAAACAGACGGATAAGTAACTCTCATGGTCAATATTTGAAATGCTAAAAAACCACAATGACATGTTTGCAACAGTTCTAATTACTAAAGGGCTGAAGGGTTTCAAAGTGATAAACATACTTTAGGAAAAATTGCAATGCATTAACCTGAATAATACAAGTGGTCTGCGGTGATTACCAAGTCTATTATTTACTCTTTCTCAGATGTGTACATTAGCATTGTGTTAAATATCTTACTTATTGCTCTAAATATTTACTTACTACTTCATGAAGAAACAAAACATATAAGGACTGCAACGGTTTTTTACTATAAATTTTTGGTGTGAAATATCGTACTGAAATTGTATGAGAAGTCATGTTCGAGCAAGAATATTAATGAAAGAAATTGTACCTTCCCCTTGGCGAACTCTCACAAGAAACGGGCTAGTGATTCCTTCTTGAACACTCTCTTCTGTTACATTGTTAATCTCAACACCCATTATGAACTTTCCAGTTCTGGCATGGAAGGAAGAGATCTGGAACTTGATACTACCAAGGTCTGCCTCTCCATCCATCAGTGCCAAGACACAATCACCTCCCAAGGCTGGTGGTTCTTTTACAGATTGTGGATGCACTAGGCAGGCACTGAACTCCTCTGATGTCCAATAATCATGACCTTCGGCATTGAAATCACCATGAAGTAGTACGACCTCCACAGAAGCTGAAGACAGCGGACCAGATGTGACTACCAGATTGTTCTCATCGTACAAAGCTACCTTTAAAAGATTTCCATCCTCTGATTTGATTTGTTCCCGTGTGTAGTACTCATTGCACACCCTATTGACAAATCGCAATTTATATTTGGCATTCCTTTGCTTCTTAACTGTTGGCCTGGAAATGTTAGGCACATGAATAACAATTAGTAAGATGGTTGTCAGGATTGACCACCGGCCAATGTGATCCTGTCGATTTCCAATAGAAGTAATGAAAGCTTATTCTAAAAGAAGAGAGAAAGCCTTGGATTAGCAAACGTACTCATCATCTGAATCATATGGCTCAATGGGCCGAATGAGAACGCCTCTCCTTTGAGCAGTTTCTGTGCCTCCACTCGTAACACATGTAATCATCTTCAAAACAGAATCGCCTGATGCAATACTGGCCAGTAATTTATGGGCTTTATCCATGAAGAAACTTTCTTTATAAAACCTTGATTGTGTTCTATACAGCGGCATGAACTGATCAAGAAAGTTCCAGTGTTCCTTGGGTTCCACATGAGGCTTATCCCATTGAAGTAGTACTTGACCACATCTATATGACTCACCTACGCAACAGTTAGACAAGATAGTCACAGTTTAGCTTGGCACAAGCCTTATTTAAAAATTAAGAAATTTAAAGCAACCTATTAAACAAACATATTAATGTTATGATGAATTTCATTAACTATTTTGTACTCGGGAAGCAGAAATGTCCAAAATTACGAAGGTAACACATGCATATGCTACAGAATGATTATTAAGTTGAAGACAAGCAGTATTCGCGTGTAAATTGAACTTACAAGTCCCTTGAATTTGTGTCTGGACATCTAAACGACGTTCATCTTCAACAGATATCTCCCCATCAGGGATGGAAATCCACTGAATAAAGTAAACAAAAGATGTCAAAAGAGAATTTATAATCTTCAATGTTATAATTAAAGCACTTATAACAAATTCATTAAAACACCAAATTATTATAGTGTTATTGGTCTCTGAGTAATTGCATTTTATATTATCATCCTAATACCCACGACATGTGGAAATGCTAACGAACACTAAAAAAATGGTAACCTAGCCAAACAAGACCAAAATTCAAAACAATTTCATGTGTTTTATAACATAACATACTGTAAAAAAGTCTGCCATAATGGACTGTTGTCCCTTAGGATCACACACCCTTCATATATATGGAACGATGGTAACTGGACTAGTGGACTCTAATACATACTTTTGTGAAGCTACGAACCAGAAGTCTCACTGTAAATAGTAGTAACTCCCCAATGCACATCATAGTTACCTGGCGAATACCATTCAAGGACCCGCATGCTGAAAGCATCGGAAATGCAAGTTGTGAACTTGCATTAGGAAAATTAGCGTACTGATCTTTTCCCCAAGCAGGTAAAGGTTGATTGACTGGACAATATCCTGGAAGTGAATACGAAGTATTATCATCAGCAATCATTCATTCATTTGGTGATAAAAGTGGATTCAAGCAGTAACTGTTACCTGTTGCCAGCAATGAGTTTTGGATGCTAGTTGGTGGAAGACTATAGCCTTGGCCTGTAGGCGAGCCGAACACGAGTCACATTCATTTACTTTAAGGGGAAACATAAAAATAAACAATAACTTATACTCCCTCCGATCCATAATAAGTATCGCAGTTTTGAACTAAGATTGGACTAACCTTAGTTCGAAACTGCGACACTTATGTTGGATCGGAGGGAATAGCTTTTACCATGTTGCAATGAATGATCGCTGGTCGACGGCCACAACATTTGCGTTGGAATTTGTTGAGAAGATTGTTGACCGCTGCCGTTCAGGGCTTGCCCTGAATGTGAAATGAAACTATTAGCACATAAACTAATGTAAAAAGATAAAGGAAGACCGAGCAGAAGGCTTCACCATTTCCCTCAACCATCAGTGGTACAGTAGCTGATGGATAACTCAGTCGATTATCCCCTGCGGTATCATCAGTAGGAAATTCTGTATGCATTCCATGGGCTGGGAACTTCCGAGGCAGTAAAACTAAATAAAATGGAAAATATATTATCAATTCCTACACATGAGGATATATACAAAGTCATATAGAAAGAAGGGAAACAATAGCGGAGACTTATTATCTGTAATCATTTACTTTTACTCATTTGTTTGTAATGGAGGTTTCAGGGACTAACTTGTTACCTGCTTTCTGCAATAAGCCTTGAATGACAGGTGGTGGAAGACTATGTTGCTCAACTAGATAATCTGGACTAACTGAACTTTGGCCTGTTGCTGAGCCGTAAACCAGTCATGTTGATATAAATAATATCCTTCAGGAGGAGAACATATAAATAAACAACAATTTCTTGCCTTTACCAAGTATCCCGTTGCGCTGTGTTGCGTGGGTGCTGGTTGGCTGTACCAAGTATCCCGTTGGAACTAGAGAAGACTTTTTACCCTTATTATTGCTTGGCGTTGCCTCTGGAAAGAAAACACTTTGCCCTTGAACTAGTGTATGTAAAGATAAAGGAAGACAATGACATAAGGTTTCACCATTCCCTCAATCAGAGTTGCGATCAGTTTCGAGACAATAACATAATATTAGGACATTGTGGTATCCTGCATGCTCCTATATATGAGTAGATTATGTAACATATCACATCTAGAAAAAAGTCAATCATCCTTTAATACTGACATTCAAGTAATTGATAGACTATTCAAAGAAATGAACATTACTTTTTGTCTTTCCTTCCTGCACTTTGAAAGGATTTGATACTCCTTCAAGAACTCTTATTTCTGTATGCACCGCGGTCCTTACTCCAAGCTTAAATTCCCTTTGTTGCGAATTATCCATAATAATGGCACCTTCATGATCACACCTTCCATCAATCAAATCAAATGTACCATTTTGTATTAGCCTTGTGATTGTTTTTCTTGGTTTTATTATGCTTTCCTCAAACTCCTCTTTAGACCAAGAATCTCGCTTTTCATTGAACCATCCTTCAATGATAACTAGGTCAACTCTTACTGAAGCAAGCGGGTGGTCAGATGCAATGGGATTGCCACCATCGTACATGACAACCTTTATGCGTCCTCCACCATCCTCAGTATCTATTGTATCCTTTTTGTAAACTATTTTGCTCACGCTACTTTCAATTACTAGTCGTAATCTTGTTGATTGGCTTACTTGTGATATGCACCCGCACATAACAGAAGTCATGATTAAATACTGAAAGAAGAGAGAGCAACAAATTTGTCCTTATGCTCTAAGTCACATAAGAATGCTCACATTAGTCCCGGGCCCAAACCCGGCCGGGACTAATGCTATGGATTAAAGGGGGTTAGAGGTCCCATTTGAATCGGGACTAAAGGGGGCCATGCCCCACGTCCACTCCTAGCCGTTGTAACCGGGCCTAATGCTTCGAATCAAAGGTCTATTTTCTACTAGTGTAGATATAAAACTATGTAAGTAAATAAGTGTAGTTAAGTAGTGAGCATCTCCAACAATTCATGTAAAAAACTCACCATAAAAGTGGTTTTATGGGGCGCCCATATAATTTAGGGGAAGTTCACATGTGAGTTATTTTTTAAAACTTCTTCCCCTAAAATATGTCTTTTTTTTCTATTAAACAAGCATCTGGTCGACGGGTGGCTTGACCGGGCTGCCGAGGAGCATCCGGACAGCGGGGGTGCAGGGAAGCGGCCGGGCAACGAGCGGCTTGTCGGGGCCACGACCAGCTTGTCCGATGAGCCGCGGGGCCGGCAGCGCAGCCGGTTCCTCCGATCGGCGGCTGGTCGTCACGACAGCGCGGGTAGGCGGCAGGACGCTGAGGGAGGTGCGGCCGGCTGGCCGGGCGAGGCAGTCATGGAGATGCCGTGAAAATTCAGCGGTTGCCTCCCGCCGAATTCTGTAGGAAGGATCTTCTTCCCCTAGAAATAGGGGAAGTTGATAGATTATACGGGATCCCGTGAAAAAAACAAATCGTGTTTAAGGAAACTGTTGGAACACTTTTCTTTTGGGCCAACCTCCCCTGAACCAGGACCTCTTTAGATAGAAGAAGCTCCTGAAAGGAGATAATTGATTGAGAAAGAACATCAAAGACAAACAGAAGAATTTGGTTCAGAATTTCAAATTATACACCGTGGTCTACATATTCAGTAATACACCTCTATAGTGTACAGTTTGAATGGTTGTTGTACTCCCATGAATTGCACAACAGAACTTATTATACTAACTTTATTACCCCCACTGGATCAAAAAGTACCCCCACCGTCCCAAAATAAGTTTCTCAATTTTATACTAACTTTAGTATAAAGTTGTTCTAATGTTGAGACATTTATTTTAAAATGGAGGGAGTATGACATAGTCCCGGCATACTCCCTTTGTAAAAGAAATATAAAAGCATTTAGATCAGTAAACTAGTGATCTAAACACTTTAGTGGTCTAGACGCTTTTACATTTTTTTTACAAAGGGAGTAAGAAAGTACAAATTACACGTGCTCCCCGCAAAAAACAAATCTCATTGTTCAGTGCATCGAAAGCATCCGAAGTACTAATAATATCAACGTGCATGGTAGGTAGCATGAAGTGTCCATAAATTTGAGAATCTTGATTCGTAAACAGATATTTCCACCGAAGGAAGTTTAGTGCAAGTTCTCTTCTTTGTTTTTAATTGGATCCGATGTCGCAGTTCTATAAATGCGCCCCATTTACCATTCACATTAAGAGGGTGTTTATTTCCAGGGACTTATTGGTTTAGGGACTTAAAAAAGTTCCTATAAGTCCCATCTAAACCAAACAGGAGGGAATATAGAGACTTAAAGTGGGCATCTAGGACTTATGAAATAAGACTCTCAAGGAGAGTCTTATAGGGACTTATAGTTGTAATATGGTCTTTTAGTCCATGTTAAGTCCCAGGAACCAAACAGGTAGGAACTTTTTAGGGACTTGGGACTTATAAGTTGGGACTAAAAAAAATCCTAGGACTTATGAACCAAACGGGACCTAAGAGGGTGCTTGGATTGGATCCAAGGGACTTATTTTAGTCTGACTAAAAATAGTCTCTTTAAGAGGCTAAAGTTCTAAGCACCCCTGACTAAAGAGGAGCTAAAACTAGTCTTGAGACTAAATTTTTTTAGTCAGGGATACCCCTACTAAAATGTGGATTAGTCCTCTCTCTCCTCATTTAAGTCCTCTCCTTTAACACAGGGGAGTTCTGGATTGGATGGTTTGAAAGATAATAAATGCTCATTAACTTGATTTTAGTCTCTTTAGTATTTGGATCCAAGTATGGGTGAGGCTAGCAAGTTTTAGTCCCACTACTTTTAGTCATGGGACTAAAACGTATCCAAGCACCCTCTAAGCTTGTATGACATGTGGCACCTATGATGACTACGCCTGATGAACCCTGAGTTCCAAATAGTCATGTTGTCGAGAGATTGCTTCCTTTTAAAGAAGTTGATATTACAGCCTCAAACTATCATCAAAGTAAAAAAGTGTAGCACTGTATTATGAAACTGTTTAGTTTGCAACCATCCTCTGCTGATGTTGCCTGTCGGCCCTCCTCTTCCTACCAAGGTTGGTGGCTACTACAGTAGTCCTTTGCAGCTCCAGACCAACCTCTTCTCGGTGAGGTCCGTAGCCGACACCAAGGAAACCGACATGGCGGGCCCCTCCCTCCGGGTGGAGGAAGCGCTCGTCCCACCGCAGGCCCCGCCTGAAAGGCGGCCGCCTGGAGCTCTACCCTAGCCCCGACGGCTCCCCTCTCGCAGGAGTGAGCGCAGACGCAAGCCTCATGTGATCCCGAAATCCGATATGATAACAATGTCCGCCGAGCCTAGGTCTCGCCCATGGTTTTCACTTTCAGTGTCATTTCGATGAAATTCACTGAATTTCAGTAATTTTAGTAGATACTGAAATAATTATGGTTCGGCCAAAATATTTCAGCAATTTCAGTAGTGCACATGAATTTAAATATTATTCAAAATATTTTTAAATTTTTTCAAATATTTAATTGAATTCAAGCGATAATTTCAGTCGGTTGGCTGAAATGCAAACCGAAATCATTGAAATTCACTAAATTTCAGTGATTTCGATTGGTGCTGATATTTTCCTGAAACTAAAATTGAAAACCATGGTCCCACCCACCCTCACCTGCCCTGCGCGGGGCCATCCACGCTTTCCATGGGGCCGTCGTGCTGGCCGCGCTCACCGCGGCCACTTTCGGCACCAGATCCTTCAGTGTTGTCAGGCTAGGGAGCAACGCCAACAAGTTTACCCTCGACACCACAGCCATTGCCTTCCGTTTGCACTATTGCAATGTCCCGGGCCTCCCAGACATGGGTGTGCTCTTCAACCACATTAGGGGTTCCATCTCCTGACACGATCTCTTCTTCCTACGTCCAAGGGGAAGCCGACAACGAGGGGCAAGGCGAGGGATCGTGGGACGGTGGGTCGGACTGAGAGGGTTAGGCACGAGAAGGAGGGTGGCGGCGCTTGTACGGGGTGGAGAAATGAGAGAGAGAGAGACAGGGGGGGGGGAGAGGGAGGAGCAGTAGGTTAAGTGGGAGATGGTGATGTGGTGGCTGATTTGGCGCTGATTGTGATGTTGACCGGTCAAACCAGCCCAAGGTTGTTTCTTGTTCGGTTTTAAAAGTTGCGGGTTGTAAACTACTCCCTCCGTACTAATTAAACTGCAAAACATCTTATATTCTAACATACAGGTAGTAGATGGTTTCATAGTTCAGGATTGTGTTTTAGACTTTAATGGTAGTTCGAGGTTGTAATATAGACAGCAAAAATAATAATTCTTTCATAGCTGCAGAATTAGCTTACCCAAGTCTCCCCAACTTTGCTTGGGACAAAAGGATTTGTTGTTGTTGTTTGTTTGTTTCATGGTTGTACAATTATGTTCCAAGTATCTTGGTCTAGTAGGTAGATAAGGTCAACTCCAATGCACGACCGCATTTGCTCCGTCGGTGCCCGTTTGAGTCGAAACAGAAAACCGTCATGGGCCAACGTGCTCGGTCGGGAGCAAATCCTGTCCATCTCGTGTCCGGCTCGACCCAATTCAGGTGCAAATTTGGCCTTGATTTGCGTCCAGACTAACATTGGACGGACGCACATGCGTCCTCTCGGCATCCGCCCACGGTCTGCATGTTGGACATGCAACTGCTTCCCACCGGTCCCATTTAATCCGCAAGTCAGCCACCCAGCCACCCCGACACACCATCTTTAATGCTGAAGCCATGGACAAGCCAATCCACTTCTATCCACACACTTCCACTGCCTCCTTGCGCCCTGACACGACCAAATCCTAGCGCCACCCTCACTCCCTTGGGGCGCCACACCTCCATGTTGATGTGGAAGTGGATCTCTGGCAAGAAGGGAAAGCACGACCATGAAGCGGAGTCGTCCTCGGCGTCGTTGGGGAGCACTGCCGCTTACTCCATTTCGCCGCCCGCGCCGCGATTGCGGTCGTACCTCAACGTGGAGGTGTGCGGTGTGCCGGTTCTACAGGGACACAACCACCCCGTTGTCGTGGTCCAACGCGCATCTCCTGAACGGCTATCATCTCAGCTCAGATCGGGTGCACGTGTCGTAAATCCTGGTGAGCGGGCATGTCCATCTGCCGGATCAATCGCCAGCGCTCCCACCCGCCTCTAATCTCCTCAACCACCAAAGTTGCGACATCGACTCGCCACTTTAGTACGCATGGTTTCGGGACAAGCACGATCTGTGCTGGCAGGCCATTTTTGCCGGCTGTGCTCCCAGTCTGCCACAGACGCGTGCTAGGGATCCCACAACACGCCATGCGCATGCTCCCAGCCCACCCTGGTCGCGAGCGTGCACGCCTACACCCCCTCCCTCGGCATCCCCGCCACCGCCACCGTGAACCATGGATGACGAGGAGGAGGACGAGCTCATGAAGGAAGGTGCTCGAAGACTCAAAGATCGAGTACGAGCACAGCCAATGGGAGGGCTTTGAGCAGCAGCTTGCCCTATCGGCCGCCGCCACCGAAGCCATCCCGGAGCCGGATGAGGACTACGTGGTGGTTTGGAGCGTCCGGCCACACCCTAGGACTCGGCGTTGGTTGGGCAGTCCTAGACGTGGACTTCCATATTGCCCTGCACATAGGAGATCGTCTCTGCCCATGGCCTCATGGGTGGGCATCTAGTCTTGGTCACCATCGCCGCCGCACCCACCAGTGTTGGAGGTTCCGTCGGCCCAACCATGGCAGCCACCGCAGGTGCCGCCCGCCCACCTTAATTTGGCAGCCGCCACAGGGCTGCCCACCCACCGTATGCCGACCTCACCATGGACTATGACAACAAGGACGGCGGCAAAGGCATGAAGTGAACACGGCCTCCGCGGCCCGGCACGACGGCGAGGGCCGATCTAGGGTTTCTTTTTTTAGTTGTCTTACGTTTTCTTAGTTCAAGTTTAATTTTGATGATCGGCTGGGACTTGTGGACTTTTAAGGTAATATATAAGTTATCATTTTAACTATTTTTTATGAGTTTTTGCTTTGAATCGAAGTCCCGATGGGCAGACACAATTTGTAATGCGACGGCCGGTTGGGCGCACCAAACGGGCGGATGACCGTGTTCGTTTTACCGATGCAAATGGATAAAAACCGGACAAAAACCACATGCTTTTGCGGTCGTGGGTTGGAGTTGGCATAAAGAAACTCCTCACCTCTGGGATGGAGATGCTTTGTACTGATCCACTTTACCACACCCTTTTTTTCCCATCTCTTGGATTTTTGATTTCAGTTCTTCGTGATCTTCCTTGAATATTCTGATGAGGTCTTTCTTGAGTACTCTGAGATCTTCCTTATGCTTTTTCTTGTCTTTTTTCCTCTTTTCCTTGAGCTTTTGGATTTTTATTTTGAATTTTTCCTCCGTCCTCAATTTAAACTATGAAGAGAAAGTGAGTACGGCATAGAATTTGAGTCAGGAACATAATACACACCGTTTAGCTATTCAGATTCATTATTTCATCAACTGGGTAGTCAAGAAAAGTTTAAAGTAGCAAAAGCCTCCACACATTTTTTGTACGAAAAATAAAATAAAAAGAACACACAGTTTTCCAGTCAATCAAGAGATGAGAAGATACCTGTATGACATCTTTCAATTCGATTACCGCGTCACGGACGGAGGTATCTGGAAACCTAGGCATCCCGTCACTTGGCCTGCATCCCCCGAAAAATAAAATGCAGCGGGATGTTTAGGGAATCAAAGAAAATTAGACTAGATCGACAGCAAAAGTGTAAGGAGAAACCAGTGACTAACACATTCTGGCAGTGTCGACACCGTTTGGCATCGGAGGAGCTCGAGTCGTCCCTCCCTTCATCCTGCATCCTCTTGTCCCCCATGGCCTCCCAAGCTAGCTGTTCTTTGTCATCAAGGCTCCTCCCCTCTTGTGTCTGGGTCGTGGTTCCCAAGAGAGGCTGCCAGCTTTTCCCCATTATATGTTGGCTTCATACGGTGAACTCAGCAGCCTCCCAGCTTATCCTAGAATGAATATACATATTTAATTTCATGTAAAAGTTGGTGGGAAGGCTATGGACGCGTCCATGAAGTTCTTTGGAAGTTCCTTCGTCCTCTGTTTCATTGTTGGCGCCTCGGCGTGATGGATCGAGGGAGGCCATGACAATGGGTGGGTACATCTCCTTCGGCCCAAACGCCTATCCAGGCAAATTTTCTATACCCACCCACTTTGGTATCTACGTGCAACTCTATTGGGTATAATCTATGGCATTTGCGTAATAAAATAAGTAGAGAAATGAGTAACAGTATAACCTTCAGGTACTCAACCATTAAAGTCTGCTACTCCCTCTGCTCCAGAATGTACTGCAAATCAGATTCTTTTTCAAAGTGAGACATTACGAATTTTGACCAAGTTCGTAGAAAAATCTATCAGCATCCAAAATACTAAATTCATACCATTAGACTTGTCATGAAATATATTTTATTTGGTATATATATCGTATTATGGATATTGATAATTTTCTCTACAAATTTGTCAGGGTTTGTGCAGCTTGACTTATGACAAAACCAGTGTGCACTATATTATGAGATGGAGAGAGTACATCTCAAGTTCACAATGACAATTGACGCATAACTAAAAGGTCTTAATATTCGTTACACCACAGTCCACGGTTAGATAATTGGTAACAAACACTGCAAAACTTGCAATGGTGAGAGCAAACGGCCAAATACCATAGCATAACTAACAACCACGCGCCCATTAGGCCTAGAGCCCATGCTTCGTGTTGACAACCGAATAATGACTCATCCGTCCATTCCAAAGATGGCCGAGCACTGGCACATCCTCCCACTAGTAGAAAAAGGACCTTATGTTCAACTCTTTAGTCCCGGTTTATAATAGAACCGGCACTAATATGACCATTAGTGCCGGTTCCAACAGCTAGGTTGGTGGCTCTGATTAGTACAGGTTCGTGGCGAATCTTTAGTACTGGTTCGTGCCACGAACCGGTACTAAAGAGGTGGTGGCAGGCTTGTGTCAGGCCGCGGCCCCACCATGACCTATAGTACTGGTTCATGCCACGAACCGGGGGACTAGAAGTTCACCTTTAGTCCCGGTTCATGTAACCAACCGGGACTACAGATATCACTATATATAGTGCTTCTTCCAGCCCGAGCCGAAGCCCTCTGTTTTTCCCCTCCTCTCTGCTTTCTTCCCCTCTTGCTCGAGCTCCCACCTTCATTTTTGCCAAAATTTTCCAACATTTGAAGGCACCCCATCCATCCAAGTGATCCCAAAGGCTAGCAACTCTGTCCTTTCATCTCCCATTGCTACATTAGCTCTTGCAATGCTCTATAAGTATAGTGATTTGTGGGTTTTTAGTTTGGGAGGAATTATATGTTGTAGTTTATTTGATTTATATGCAATCTGAGGTCAAAACAACTCTTAGTGTGCATATGTAGGTGTGGTTTACTTAGTGCCTTCCCGTCTCCGTCCTAACCACCGTCGATCGCCCGCACCGTCCCATCGCCGGCACCACCTTGTGGTGAGCCTCTTGTTCTTATCTTTATAATATAAGAAAAAAAATCATGTTTGTGTTATTTAGATATATAGTTACTTGTATAATTATCTTACCCGTACATTGTTTGTTATACATAGTGCCATGGTTTTGATAACCGTCCCCGTCGACCCTCGTCCGGGTTATGATTCAGATGTGGTATATTCTCTTTTATAACTATTTGTTGCATTTCGTGTTTATGACAAATTATGCCCATCAAGTTGACATAAATATTTTTATCTACGAGGTATGTGAACCGGAAATTTCAACCGATCCTATTGTCGAGAGGTTAAATTTAGTTGAAAAAGAAAACGAGTATTTGAAAGAAAAATTTAAAAGAATTGAGGGGGAGAAGATGAAATTGGAGTTGCATGTTGCCGATGTCGTCAATGATCACAAGATCAAGATGGAGAAAATGCGCTTGAAGATTAGAAAATATGCCATCAATAGTGAGGCTTGGTATCATTATGCTGTTGGATCAATTGTTACCTTAGTTGCGATCTTGATCGCATTTGTTGTTGCATTTAAATGCTTTAGCTAGAGAGTTATTTTTATGTTGTTTTATGAGAATAAGTGGTGTATGAACTTTATGTACGAACTTTATGTATGAACTTTATGTATGAACTTTATGTATGAACTTGTATTAATTTGGTCTTTTCGGTGTTGTGTAAATGAAGATGAGCCGACAATGGATGTACGATGACCGATGCTCTCCCCAGTTCATTAATGGCGTGCATACTTTTCTGCTTGCGGCTGAGGCAAACAAGTGGAATGAAGTATAACGTGTACAATATGTAGTATCGTAAAATATGCATAACGTGTATATGTAGTATCGTAAAATATGCATAACGTGTATATGTAGTATCGTAAAATACCGGCAAATGGAAAAGAATTAAATGGAAAAAACAAAATTAAAGGAAAAAGAAATCATAAACCCAACCCCCCCTAAACCTTTAGTACCGGTTGGTATGTCAAATCGGTAGTAAAGGTCTCCCAACCCCCGGCCCTGGTTCCTGCAACGTGGTGGCCCTTTAGTGCCGGTTCGTGCTGAACCGGGACTAAAGGGGGGGACCTTTAGTCCCCACCTGTTAGTGCCGGTTTCCCAACCGGCACTAAAGGCCCTTACGAACCGGTAATGTAGCTCCATTTTCTACTAGTGTCCTATCCCGAGAGATTTGTTGGAGTGGAAAGAGGCGAGGTCGAGATAGAGTGGAGGGTTGGACGCCGTGGACCGGCAAGACACAGGCCAATGGGCAGCGCAGGAGGCGCCTACCTGATGGCGGCAGCAGTGGTGCCTAGAGGCAGCGGGGAATAGGAGATCGGGAGATGGGAGGAGAGCAAAAGGGCATGAGTTGAGGGAGGGGGAGAGCGAGAGTGGAGACAACGGCTGGTTTGGGGTAGGGGTTGGATATTGGGGTTTCACGGTATGTACACATTATAAATTCCTCAACCCCACGTCACATTAATATTTTATGGTTGCACATGGACAAAATTATATACCCATGCCCTACCATGTATACACAATTCCGCGGGTATCATGCCCATGTGCAAATGTCATCACTAGTGAAGGAAATATGCCCTAGAGGCAATATTAAAGTTATTATTTATTTCCTTATTTCATGATAAATGTTTATTATTCATGCTAGAATTGTATTAACCGTAAACTTAGTACATGTGTGAATACATAGACAAACATAATGTTACTAGTATGCATCTACTTGACTAGCTCGTTGAATCAAAGATGATTGTGTTTCCTAGCCATTGACATGAGTTGTCATTTGATTAACGGGATCACATCATTAGGAGAATGATGTGATTGACTTGACCCATTCCGTTAGCTTAGCACTTGATCGTTTAGTATGTTGCTATTGCTTTCTTCATGACTTATACATGTTCCTATGACTATGAGATTATGCAACTCCCGTTTACCGGAGGAACACTTTGTGTGCTACCAAACGTCACAACGTAACTGGGTGATTATAAAGGAGCTCTACAGGTGTCTCCGAAGGTACATATTGAGTTGGCGTATTTCAAGATTAGGATTTGTCACTCCGATTGTCGGAGAGGTATCTCTGGGCCCTCTCGGTAATGCACATCACTATAAGCTTTGCAAGCAATGTCGCTAATGAGTTAGTTGCGGGATGATGCATTACATAACGAGTAAAGAGACTTGCCGGTAACGAGATTGAATTAGGTATTGAGATACCGACGATCGAATCTCGGGAAAGTAACATACCGATGACAAAGGGAACAACGTATGTTGTTATGCGGTTTGACCGATAAAGATCTTCGTAGAATATGTGGGAGCCAATATGAGCATCTAGGTCATGTCTACATAGTTCTCGAACCCGTAGGGTCCGCACGCTTAAAGTTTGATGACGGTTATATTATGAGTTTATGTTTTGATGTACCGAAGGAGTTCGGAGTCCCTGATGAGATCGGGGACATGACGAGGAGTCTCCAAATGGTCGAGACGTAAAGATCGACATATTGGACGACTATATTCGGACATCGGAAAGGTTCCGAGTGATTCGGGTATTTTTCGGTGTACCGGAGAGTTACGGGAATTCGTATTAGGCCTTAATGGGCCATACGGGAAAGGAGAGAAAGGCCCCAAAGGGTGGCCGCACCCCTCCCCATGGACTAGTCCGAATTGGACTAGGGAGGGGGGCGCCCCCTTCCTTCCTTCTCCTTCTTCCTTCCCTTCTTCTACTCCAACAAGGAAAGGAGGAGTCCTACTCCCGATGGGAGTAGGACTCCCCCCACTTGGCGCGCCCTCCTCCTAGGCCGGCCGCCTCCCCCTTGGCTCCTTTATATGCGGGGGCAGGGGGGCACCTCTAGAGACAACAATTGATCCTTGAGATCTATTAGCCGTGTGCGGTGCCCCCCTCCACTATATTCCACCTCGATAATATCGTAGATGTGCTTAGGCGAAGCCCTGCATCGGTAGAACATCATCATCATCACCACGCCGTCGTGCTGACAGAACTCTCCCTCGACACTCGGCTGGATCGGAGTTTGAGGGACGTCATCGAGCTGAACGTGTGCAAGAACTCGGAGGTGCCGTGCTTTCGGTGCTTGATCGGTCGGGCCGTGAAGACGTACGACTACATCAACCGTGTTGTGCTAAAGCTTCCGCTTACGGTCTACGAGGGTACGTGGACAACACTCTCCCCTCTCGTTGCTATGCATCACCATGATCTTGCGTGTGCGTAGCAATTTTTTTGAAATTACTACGTTCCCTAACAGTGGCATCCGAGCCTGGTTTTATGCGTAGATGTTATATGCACGAGTAGAACACAAGTGAGTTGTGGGCGATACAAGTCATACTGCTTACCAACATGTCATACTTTGGTTCGGCGGTATTGTTGAATGAAGCGGCCTTGATACGTCTCCGTCGTATCTATAATTTTTGATTGTTCCATGCCAATATTATTCAACTTTCATATACTTTTGACAACTTTTTATACTATTTTTTGGGACTAACATATTGATCCAGTGCTCAGTGCCAGTTCCTGTCTGTTGCATGCTTTTTGTTTTGCATAAACCCAATATCAAACGGAGTCCAAACGGGATAAAAACGGATGGAGATTTTTTTTGGAATATTTATGATTTTTGGGAAGAAAAATCAACGCGGAACGGTGTCCGGGGTGGCCACGAGACAGGGGGGCGCGCCCCAGGGAGGCAGACGCGCCCTGGGCTCTCGTGGGCCACCTGTAAGGCGGTTGACGCTCTTCTTTTGGCGCAAGAAAGCTAATTTTATGAGAAAGATCTGGGCGAAAGATTCACCCCAATCGGAGTTACGGATCTCCAGATATAAAGGAAACGGTGAAGGGGTAGAATCAGAAAACGCAGAAACAGAGAGATAGATCCAATCTCGGAGGGGCTCTCGCCCCTCCCAAGCCATGGGAGCCAAGGACCAGAGAGGAAACCCTTCTCCCATCTAGGGAGAAGGTCGAGGAAGAAGAAGAAGAAGAAGGGGGGCTCTCTCCCCCTTGCTTCCGGTGGCGCCGGAGCGCTGCCGGGGGCCATCATCATCACCGCGATCTTCACCAACACCTCCGCCATCTTCACCAACATCTCCATCACCTTCCCCCATCTATATTCAGCAGTCCACTCCCCCGCAACCCGTTGTACCCTCTACTTGAACATGGTGCTTTATGCTTCATATTATTATCCAATGATGTGTTGCCATCCTATGATGTCTGAGTAGATTTTCGTTGTCCTATCGGTGATTGATGAATTGCTATGATTGGTTTGAGTTGCATGTTTTATTATTGGTGTTGTCCTATTGTGCCCTCCATGTCGCGCAAGCGTGAGGGATTCCCGCTGTAGGGTTTGCAATATGTTTATGATTTGCTTATGGTGGGTTGCGTGAGTGACTGAAACACAAACCCGAGTAAGTAGGTTGTTTGCGTATGGGATAAACGGGGACTTGGTGCTTAATGTTATGGTTGGGTTTTACCTTAATGAATCTTTAGTAGTTGCGGATGCTTGCTAGAGTTCCAATCATAAGTGCATAGAATTCCAAGTAAGGGATGATATGTTAGCTTATGCCTCTCCCTCAAATAGAATTGCAATAGTGATTATCGGTCTAGTAACGTAGTCAGTTGCTTAGGGACAATTCCACAACTCCTACCACCACTTTTCCACACTCGCTATATTTACTTTATTGCATCTTTATCTAAACAGCCCCTAGTTTTTGTTTACGCGTTCTTTATTATCTTGCAAACCTATCCTATCACACCTACAAAGTACTTCTAGTTTCATACTTGTTCTAGGTAGAGCGAACGTCAAGCGTGCATAGAGTCGTATCAGTGGCCGATAGGACTTGAGAGAGTATTTGTTCTACCTTTAGCTCCTCGTTGGGTTCGACACTCTTACTTATCGAAAGAGGCTACAACTATCCCGTATACTTGTAGGTCATCTAGACCTTTTTCTGGCGCCGTTGCCGGGGAGTCATAGCGTGGGGTGAATATTCTCGTGTGTGCTTGTTTGCTTTATCACTAAGTAATTTTTATTTGCTGTTCTTAGTTGTTTTCTATCTTTAGTTATGGGTAGGAAACGCAAAATACCAAAAAAATTAGTTGTACCTACTACACCAATGGTTGAAGAACCACTCAAAATCTATCACACTACTGAAGCTTTTTACTTGGATCATCTTCGATCCCTTTGTGCTCGTGCTGAAACCCCAACTAGCTTAGTTGAGGGCAAATCTTTAGATGAGCATGCTTGTTATGTGCGACACCGTATATCTGAAAAAGGGAAACTATTATGGGATCAAATTCAACGTTTGCAATGCTATGCTTGGAATTTATGTGAAATATATGAGTTTACTTGTTTTGCTGAAGACCCTAAGAAACACCTACCCTATCAATGCTTGTTTAGTGATAATGGAATCGTATCTTCGTATGCTAAGGGTGTTTACAATTACTATGATGTTCAACAAATTGAAGAATTTGTTGCTTTTAAAGGTGCTTATGAGATTGCCTCTTTGATTGAAAAGTATGATGCTACTCTTTACAAATCTGAAAATTTTGCAATATTTCAATATTGTTATGATAATTATGCTTCTAATGCCTATGTTAAACCATATATTGAGAACTTCTCCGCTGTCCAAGAAGAGACTAATATTTTGCAGGAAGCTATGGAAGAAGAAATTGATGAAACAGTGAGCTCATTGGATGAAAAAGATGACGAGGAGAGCGAAGAACAAAAGGAGGAAGAGCGGATTAGCTACCCGTGCCCACCTTCTAATGAGAGTAACCCTCCAACTCATACATTATTTAATTCCCCTTCGTGCTTACCGAAGGATGATTGCTATGATGATTGCTATGATCCCTTGAATTTGTTTGAAATATCCCTTTTTGATGATACTTGCTATGCTTGTGGCCAAGATGCCAATATGAATTATGCTTATGGAGATGAACTTTCTATAGTTCCTTATGTTAAACATGAAATTGTTGCTATTGCACCGACGCATGATAGTCCTATTATCTTTTTGAATTCTCCTTACTACACTTTATCGGAGAAGTTTGTGCTTATTAAGGATTATATTGATGGGTTGCCTTTTACCATTGCACATGATGATTTTGATGAATGTAATATGCATGTGCTTGCTGCTCCTACTTGCAATTATTATGAGAGAGTAACTACATCTCCGCCTCTTTATGTTTCCAACAGGATAGAATTGCAAGAAACTGCTTATACTATGCATTGGCCTTTACTATGTGTGCATGAATTGTTCTCTTATGACATGCCGATGCATAGGAAGAGAGTTAGACTTCGTTGTTGCATGATATATGTTACTTTGTGCTCACTACTAAATTACAAATCATTGATAATTAAAATTGGCTTTGATATACCTTGGGATCCGGGTGGATCCATTACTTGAGCACTATATGCCTAGCTTAATGGCTTTAAAGAAAGCGCTGCCAGGGAGACAACCCGGAAGTTTTAGAGAGTCATTTATTTCTGTTGAGTGCTTTTATATAGTTTAAAAATAAAAAAATAAAGGGGGGAACCCAAAACTTTTCAAAAAGGAAAGTGAAAGTGAGAAAGACAAGCATTGTTGAAGTGGGAGAGCTCCTTGAACTTTGTTCATGCTCACGGAAACTTTGTGAATCTTGATTACAGAAACTTTCCATCAAAAATAATTATCCCCTTGTACAATTCCTTTGTATTATAAAAATAATGTGCCAAGGTTTGCCTTTACGATGTTTACAATGCTTGTTGGTTTGTACGGTGCAGGACAGAAACTTTGGCTGTAGTGCGCGATTTTACATTTTTAACCGGAACGTCAATTTGTTCTGATTCCTTTTGCACTGTCTTGCTATACAACGTGTTTATATTTCCTAATTTTGGTAGAATTTTTGGTGTACCAGAAGTATGGTGGATGTTCAGATTGCTACAGACTGTTCTGTTTTTAACAGATTCTGTTTTTGATGCATAGTTTGCTTGTTTTGATGAATCTATCAATTTATATCAGTGGATTAAGCCATGAAAAAGTTATATTACAGTAGACACAATGCAAAAACAAAATATGAATTGGTTTGCTACAGTACTCAGAGTGGTGATTTGCTTTATTATACTAACGGATCTTACCGAGTTTTCTGTTAAAGTTTTGTGTGGATGTAGTGTCTAATCGAGGATGTCTCGATATGAGGAAAAGGAAGAGAGGCAAGAGCTCAAGCTTGGGGATGACCGAGGCACCCCAAGTAAATATTCAAGGAGACTCAAGCGTCTAAGCTTGGGGATGCCCCGGAAGGCATCCCCTCTTTCTTCAACAAGTATCGGTATGTTTTCGAATTCGTTTCGTTCATGCATTATGTGCAAGTCTTGGAGCGTCTTTTGCATTTAGTTTTCACTTTTCTTTTATGCACCATGCTGGTATGAGATAGTCCTTGGTTGATTTATAGAATGCTCATTGCACTTCACTTAAATCTTTTGAGTACGGCTTTATAGAATGCTTCATGTGCTTCACTTATATCATTTGAAGTTTGGATTGCCTGTTTCTCTTCACATAGAAAACCGCCATTTGTAGAATGCTCTTTTGCTTCATTTATATTTGTTAGAGCATGGGCATATCTTTTGTAGAAAGAATTAAACTCTCTTGCTTCACTTATATCTATTTAGAGAGATGACAGGAATTGGTCATTCACATGGTTAGTCATAAAATCCTACATAAACTTGTAGATCGCTGAATATGATATGTTTGATTCCTTGCAATAGTTTTGCGATATAAAGATGGTGATGTTAGAGTCATGCTAGTGGGTAGTTGTGTATTGTAGAAATACTTGTGTTGGAGTTTGTGATTCCCGTAGCATGCACGTATGGTGAACCGTTATGTAACAACGTCGGAGCATGAGATGTTTATTGATTGTCTTCCATATGAGTGGCAGTCGGGGACGAGCAATGGTCTTTTCCTACCAATCTATCCCCCTAGGCGCACCCTGGGCTCTCGTGGGCCACCCGTAAGGAGGTTGACGCTCTTCTTTTGGCGCAAGAAAGCTAATTTTATGAGAAAGATCTGGGCGGAAGATTCACCCCAATTGGAGTTACGGATCTCCAGATATAAAGGAAACGGTGAAGGGGTAGAATCAGAAAACGCAGAAACAGAGAGATAGATCCAATCTCGGAGGGGCTCTCGCCCCTCCCAAGCCATGGGAGCCAAGGACCAGAGAGGAAACCCTTCTCCCATCTAGGGAGAAGGTCAAGGAAGAAGAAGAAGAAGAAGGGGGGCTCTCTCCCCCTTGCTTCCGGTGGCGCCGGAGCGCTGCCGGGGGCCATCATCATCACCGCGATCTTCACCAACACCTCCGCCATCTTCACCAACATCTCCATCACCTTCCCCCATCTATATTCAGCGGTCCACTCTCCCGCAACCCGCTGTACCCTCTACTTGAACATGGTGCTTTATGCTTCATATTATTATCCAATGATGTGTTGCCATCCTATGATGTCTGAGTAGATTTTCGTTGTCCTATCGGTGATTGATGAATTGCTAGGATTGGTTTGAGTTGCATGTTTTATTATTGGTGCTGTCCTATTGTGCCCTCCGTGTCACGCAAGCGTGAGGGATTCCCGCCGTAGGGTTTGCAATACGTTTATGATTTGCTTATGGTGGGTTGCGTGAGTGACTGAAACACAAACCCGAGTAAGTAGGTTGTTTGCGTATGGGATAAAAGGGGACTTGTTGCTTAATGCTATGGTTGGGTTTTACCTTAATGAATCTTTAGTAGTTGTGGATGCTTGCTAGAGTTCCAATCATAAGTGCATAGAATTCCAAGTAAGGGATGATATGTTAGCTTATGCCTCTCCCTCAAATAGAATTGCAATAGTGATTATCGGTCTAGTAACGTAGTCAGTTGCTTAGGGACAATTCCACAACTCCTACCACCACTTTTCCACACTCGCTATATTTACTTTATTGCATCTTTATCTAAACAGCCCCTAGTTTTTGTTTACGCGTTCTTTATTATCTTGCAAACCTATCCTATCACACCTACAAAGTACTTCTAGTTTCATACTTGTTCTAGGTAAAGCGAATGTCAAGCGTGCGTAGAGTTGTATCAGTGGCCGGTAGGACTTGATAGAGTATTTGTTCTACCTTTAGCTCCTCATTGGGTTTGACACTCTTACTTATCGAAAGAGGCTATAACTATCCCGTATACTTGCGGCTCATCAGGCCCGGACCGACATTACGCGTACGCTTACGCAAGACTGGTTCTACCGACGTGCTTTGCACACAGGTGGCTGGCGGGTGTCAGTTTCTCCAACTTTAGTTGAACTGAGTGTGGCTACACCCAGTCCTTGCGAAGGTTAAAACAACACTAACTTGACGAAATATCGTTGTGGTTTTGATGCGTAGGTAAGAACGGTTCTTGCTCAGCCCGTAGCAGCCATGTAAAACTTGCAACAACAAAGTAGAGGACGTCTAACTTGTTTTTGCAGGGCATGTTGTCATGTGATATGGTCAAGATGTGATGAGATATAAGTTGTTGTATGAGATGATCATGTTTTGTTGAAATTATCGGCAACTGGCAAAAACCTTATGGTTGTCTCTTTATTGCATAAGATGCAAGCACCAAATAATTGCTTTACTTTATCGCTATGCGATAGCTATAGTTGCAAGAGCAATAGTTGGCGAGACGACCATGTGACGACACATTGATATAGATCAAGATGATGGAGATCATGGTGTCATGCCGGTGACGATGGAGATCATGACAGTACTTTGGAGATGGAGATAAAAAACGCAAGATGATCATGGCCATATCATGTCACATATTTTGATTGCATATGATTTTTATCTTTTATACATCTTATTTTGCTTAGTTCGACGGTAGCTTTAGAAGATTATCTCTCACTAAATTTCAAGGTATAAGTGTTCTCCCTGAGTATGCACCGTTGCGAAAGTTCTTCGTGCTGAGACACCACGTGATGATCGGGTGTGATAGGCTCTACGTTCAAATACAACGGGTGCAAAACAGTTGCACACGTGGAATACTCAGGTTAAACTTGACGAGCCTAGCATATACAGATATGGCCTCGGAACACTGGAGACCGAAAGGTCGAGCGTGAATCATATAGTAGATATGATCAACATAGTGATGTTCACCATTGAAAACTACTCCATCCCACGTGATGATCGGACATGGTTTAGTTGATTTGGATCATGTGATCACTTAGATGATTAGAGGGATGTCTATCTAAGTGGGAGTTCTTAAGTAATATGATTAATTGAACTTTAATTTATCATGAACTTAGTCCTGATAGTATTTGCATAACTATGTTGTAGATCAATAGCTCGCGATTTTGCTCCTCGTTTATTATTTTTGATATGTTCCTAGAGAAAAACTATGTTGAAAGATATTAGTAGCAATGATGCGAATTAGATCCGTGATCTAAGGTTTATCCTCATTGGTGCACAGAAGAATTATGTCCTTGATGCACCGCTAGGTGACATACCTATTGCAGGAGCAGATGCAGATGCAGACTTCATATCTCTCAACTCGGGTATTTACTTGATAGTTTAGTGCACCATGCTTAACGGCTTAGAATCGGGACTTCAAAAATGTTTTGAACGTCATGGACCATATGAGATGTTCCAGGAGTTGAAGTTAATATTACAAGCAAATACCCGAGTTGAGAGATATGAAGTCTCCAACAAGGTCCATAGCTAAAAGATGGAGGAGAATTGCTCAACTAGTGAGCATGTGCTCAGATTGTCTGGGTACTACAATCGCTTGAATCAAGTGGGAGTTAATCTTTCAGATAAGATAGTGATTGACAGAGTTCTCTAGTCACCATCACCAAGTTACTAGAACTTCGTGATGAACTATAGTATGCAAGGGATGACGAAAACGATTCCCGAGCTCTTCGTGATGTTGAAATCAACGAAGGTAGAAATCAAGAAAAGAGCATCAAGTGTTGATGATTGACAAGACCACTAGTTTCAAGGAAAAGGGCAAAGAGAAAGAAAGGGAACTTCAAGTAGAATGACAAGCAAGTTGTCACTCCCGTGAAGAAGCCCAAAGCTGGACCAAAGCTTGAAACTGAGTGCTTACACTGCAAAGGAAGTGGTCACTGGAAGCGGAAATGCCCTGAATATTTGGTGGATAAGAAGGATGGCAAAGTGAATAAGGGTATATTTGACATACAGGTTATTGATGTGTGCCTGACTAGTGTTTATAGTAGCCCCTGAGTATTTGATACTTGTTCGGTTGCTAAGATTAGTAACTCGAAACAGGAGTTACAGAATAAACAAAGACTAGTTGAGGGGGAAGTGACGATGAGTGTTGGAAGTAGTTCCAAGATTGATAGGATCATCATCACACACTCCCTATACTTTCGGGATTAGTGTTAAACCTAAATAAATGTTATTTGGCGTTTGCGTTAAGCATGAATATGATTTGATCATGTTTATTGCAATACAGCATTTAAAGTCAGAGAATAATTGTTGTTCTGTTTACATGAATAAAACCTTCAATGGTCATACACCCAATGAAAATAGTTTGTTGGATCTCGATCGTAGTGATACACATATTCATAATATTGATGCCAAAAGATGCAAAGTTAATAATGATAGTGCAACTTATTTGTGGCACTGCCGTTTGGGTCATATCGGTGTAAAGCGCATGAAGAAACTCCATAAAGATGGATTTTCAGAATCACTTGGTTATGAATCATTTGATGCTTGAGAACCGTGCCTTTTGGGCAAGATGACTAAAACTCTGTTCTCTGGAACAATGGAACGAGCTACTGACTTATTGGAAATAATACATACTGATGTACGCAGACCAATGAATATTAAGGCTCGTGGTGGGTATCGTTATTTTCTGACCTTCACAGATGATTTGAGCAGGTATGGGTATATCTACTTGATGAAACATAAGTCTGAAACAGTTGAAAGGTTCAAAGAATTTCAGGGTGAAGTGGAAAATCATCATAACAAGAAAATAAAGTTTCTACAATCTGATCGTGGAGAAGAATATTTGAGTTATGAGTTTGGCCTTCAATTAAAATAATGTGGAATAGTTTCACAAACTCATGCCACCTGGAACACAACAGCGCAACGGTGTGTCCGAACGTCATAACCGCACTTTATTTGATATGGTGCGATCAATGATGTCTCTTACCGATTTACCAATATCGTTTTGGGGTTATGCATTAGAGATAGCTGCATTCACATTAAAATAGGGCACCATCTAAATTCCTTGAGACGACACCGTATGAACTATGGTTTAGCAATAAACCTAAGTTGTCGTTTCTTAAAGTTTGGAGTTGCGATGCTTATGTGAAAAAGTTTCAACCTGATAAGCTCGAACCCAAATCGGAGAAATGCGTCGTCATAGGATACCCAAAGGAGACAGTTGGGTACACCTTCTAATCACAGATCCGAAGGCAAAATATTTGTTGCTAAGAATGGATCCTTTCTAGAGAAGGAGTTTCTCTCGAAAGAAGTGAGTGGGAGAAAATTAGAACTCAATGAGGTAATAGTACCTTCTACCGAATTGGAAAATAGTTCATCACTGAAATCAGTTCCAGTGATGCCTACACCAATTAGTGAGGAAGCTAATGATGATGATCATGAAACTTCAAATCAAGTTACTATAGAACCTCGTAGGTCTTCCAGAGTACAGTCCGCACCAGAGTCGTACGGTAATCCTATTCTGGAAGTCATGTTACTAGACCATGATAAACCTACGAACTATGAGGAAGCGATGATGAGCCCAGATTCCGCGAAATGGTTTGAGGCCATAAAATCTGAGATGGGATCCATGTATGAGAACAAATTGTGGACTTTGGTGGACTTGCCCGATGATCGGCAAGCCATAGAGAATAAATGGATCTTCAAGAGGAAGACGGACACTGATAGTAGTTTTACTATACAAAGCTCGACTTGTTACGTAAGGTTTTCGACAAGTTCAAGGGGTTGACTACGATGAGACCTTCTCACCCGTAGCGATGCTTAAGTCTGTCCGAGTCATATTAGCAATTGCCGCATTTTATGATTATGAAATTTGGCAAATGGATGTCAAAATTGCATTCCTGAATGGATTTCTGGAAGAAGAGTTGTATATGATGCAACCAGAAGGTTTTGTCAATCCTAAAGGAGCTAACAAAATGTGCAAGCTCCAGCGATCCATCTATGGACTGGTGCAAGCATCTCGGAGTTGGAATGTATGCTTTGATGAGTTGATCAAAGCATATGGTTTTATATAGACTTTTGGAGAAGCCTGTATTTACAAGAAAGTGAGTGGGAGCTCTGTAGCATTTTCTAAAACTATATGTAGATGACATATTGTTGATTGGAAATGATATAGAAATTCTGGATAGCATAAAAGGATACTTGAATAAGAGTTTTTCAAAGAAAGACCTTGGTGAAGCTGCTTACACATTGAGCATCAAGATCTATAGAGATAGATCAAGACGCTTGATGAGATTTTTCAATGAATACATACCTTGATAAAATATTGAAGTAGTTCAAAATAGAACAGTCAAAGAAGGAGTTCTTGCCTGTGTTGCAAGGTGTGAAGTTGAGTAAGACTCAAAACCCGACTATGGCAGAAAATAGAAAGAGAATGAAAAGTCATTCCCTATGCCTCAGTCATAGGTTCTATAAAGTATGCTATGCTGTGTACCAGACCTATTGTATACCTTGCTCTGAGTTTGGCAAGGGAGTACAATTTTGATCTGAGAGTAGATCACTGGACAGCGGTCAAGAATATCCTTAGTGAGGACTAAGGAAATATTTCTCGATTATGGAGGTGATAAAAGAGCCCCTCGTAAAGAGTTACATCGGTGCAAGCTTTTACACCAATCCAAATGACTCTAAGTCTCAATCTGGATACATATTGAAAGTGGGAGCAATTAGCTAGAGTAGCTCCGTGCAGAACATTGTAGATATAGAATATTTGTCAAATACATACGGCTCTGAATGTGACAGACCTGTTGACTAAACTTCTCTCACGAGCAAAACATGATCATACCTTAGTACTCTTTGGGTGTTTATCACATAGCGACGTGAACTAGATTATTGACTCTAGTAAACCCTTCGGGTGTTGGTCACATGACGATGTGAACTATGGGTGTTAATCACATACAGATGTGAATATTGGTGTTAAATCACATGGTGATGTGAACTAGATTATTGACTCTAGTGCAAGTAGGAGACTGGAGGAAATATGCCCTAGAGGCAATAATAAAGTTATTATTTATTTCCTTATTTCATGATAAATGTTTATTATTCATGCTAGAATTGTATTAACCGGAAACTTAGTACATGTGTGAATACATAGACAAACATAATGTCACTAGTATGCCTCTACTTGACTAGCTCGTTGAATCAAAGATGGTTGTGTTTCCTAGCCATTGACATGAGTTGTCATTTGATTAACGGGATCACATCATTAGGAGAATGATGTGATTGACTTGACCCATTCCGTTAGCTTAGCACTTCATCGTTTAGTATGTTGCTATTGCTTTCTTCATGACTTATACATGTTCCTATGACTATGAGATTATGCAACTCCCGTTTACCAGAGGAACACTTTGTGTGCTACCAAACGTCACAACGTAACTAGGTGATTATAAAGGAGCTCTACAGGTGTCTCTGAAGGTACATGTTGAGTTGGCGTATTTCGAGATTAGGATTTGTCACTCCGATTGTCGGAGAGGTATCTCTGGGCCCTCTCGGTAATGCATATCACTATAAGCCTTGCAAGCAATGTGACTAATGAGTTAGTTGCGGGATGATGCATTACATAACGAGTAAAGAGACTTGCCGGTAACGAGATTGAACTAGGTATTGAGATACCGATGATCGAATCTCGGGCAAGTAACATACCGATGACAAAGGGAACAACGTATGTTGTTATGCGGTTTGACCGATAAAGATCTTCGTAGAATATGTGGGAGCCAATATGAGCATCCAGGTTCCACTATTGGTTATTGATCGGAGACGTGTCTCGGTCATGTCTACATAGTTCTCGAACCCGTAGGGTCCGCACGCTTAAAGTTCGATGACGGTTATATTATGAGTTTATGTGTTTTGATGTACCGAAGGAGTTCGGAGTCCCGATGAGATCGCGGACATGACGAGGAGTCTCAAAATGGTCGAGACGTAAAGATCGATATATTGGACGACTATATTCGGACATCAGAAAGGTTCCGAGTGATTCGGGTATTTTTCGGTGTACCGGAGAGTTACGGAAATTCGTATTGGGCCTTAATGGGCCATACGGGAAAGGAGAGAAAGGCCCCAAAGGGTGGCCGCACCCCTCCCCATGGACTAGTCCAAATTGGACTAGGGAGGGGGGGGGGGCGCCCCCTTCCTTCCTTCTCCTTCTTCCTTCCCTTCTTCTACTCCAACAAGGAAAGGAGGAGTCCTACTCCCGGTGGGAGTAGGACTCCCCCCTTGGCGCGCCCTCCTCCTAGGCCGGCCGCCTCCCCCTTGCTCCTTTATATACGGGGCCAGGGGGGCACCTCTAGAGACAACAATTGATCCTTGAGATCTATTAGCCGTGTGCGGTGCCCCCCTCCACTATATTCCACCTCGATAATATCGTAGCGGTGCTTAGGCGAAGCCCTGCGTCGGTAGAACATCATCATCGTCACCAGGCCGTCGTGCTGACGGAACTCTCCCTCGACACTCGACTGGATCGGAGTTCGAGGGACGTCATCGAGCTTAACGTGTGCAAGAACTCGGAGGTGCCGTGCTTTCGGTGCATGATCGGTCGGGCCGTGAAGACATACGACTACATCAACCGTGTTGTGCTAACGCTTCCGCTTACGGTCTACGAGGGTACATGGACAACACACTCCCCTCTCGTTGCTATGCATCACCATGATCTGGCGTGTGCGTAGGAATTTTTTTGAAATTACTACGTTCCCTAATAACTAGAGGGATACACTACTAGGGAAAACGTTAACAGTAGCGCTGAATATATAGCTATCAGTAGCGGTTGTAGAAGCGCTACCACTAAGGCCTACAGCTAACTGGTAGCAGTAGCACTGGAAAACCAACGCTACTGCTATACCTATTTAGCAGTAGCGCTCGAATGAAACCAGCGCTACTGATAATAGTAAGTAGCTGTATTTGTATAGGTTTTATATACAGTACTTTCGTCATATGATTTTATGACCATGATTAGTTATTATATATATATCAGTGGGTGAAACGAACATGGATTAGATTCAAGTGGAGCCAACATGTGTAGTACTTTCGATGTGCACCACATGTTGTCTCCACTTGAATCTAATCCATGTTCATTTCACCCACTGATATATATATATATATATAATAACTAATCATGCTCATATAACAACTTAGCATCATGCATCATCATAATAACTTGGTCATCATTTTCGTCCACGAGACATCATATAACAACTTGGTCACTAGTCATAATCACAACTCCTCCTCCTCCTCCTCATCATCAACTCTAACACATTGTAGCACATGATAACAGATTGTACCTACGACTTACTCCTCTCCCATAGGACCTACTACCCTCTCTAAGGTAAAATAGCATAAAACAAGATAGGCCCTGACTCTCCATTATGGAGAATGGAGACTATACTGTCTCCAATTCTTGCTCTTCGCACGATGTTGCTTCCAAGTAGCTCCCTATGATTGTTCATACATTTTTCCATCCTTTGATTGTCATGTCTTGATCGGTTTTAGAAATCTAGTATGAAAAGTTGTGAAGCCTAGGCTGATATGGCCGTAAGCTAATAACATCAAGCCGACCTTTCGAAAACATCAGATCAGGCATACAATCCTTCGGGATTTTCTGTTGAAAAACATAATAATAACATCATACTTAGCAATGTAGTTTAGCTTTAAAAGAATATATGCAAAAGATGCACGGATGTCGTAATAGTAAAGAATCTTACCATGCTATCTCCATGGATGTTACATAGGTCAACACGTGCACTGGTGGCACGTATTGGCCATAATGTGCAGGAGTTTGATAATTGATATTGTAATTATCAACATCAACAATAAATGAGATAAGATGATCTTTCTCCCGACAAGTTAATTCTGCGCCATCGGTGTAGTAGATTCTGTCTACCATCTTCCTTACATTTTTTGAAGAATGAAAATATGTTGTCAATGGAAATAAATTGTCAACTATTTTGAAATAAACAATATAAATTACTTAATAAATATGTTTGATAAACTCACACAGCTGTAGAATTGGAAGCGTATCAACAAGGACCCAAATGTCCATATTGTCTTCATCGATGCCAGGATCACCAAGATCCAAGGAGACAAGCATACCCTCATGAAAATCATACGTCTTGCAAAGTGCTTCCCAATTCGGGCAACCAAAATAGGATACGCTCTCAGAATTGTATAGATTTACAGCAAAATCATATCCATGATGGGTCCTTAGGTGAATTATCTTTGTTTCCATACTTTCATGATCTTCAAAAAATCCAGCCTGTCCAAGACATAGCGTCTTGCATGGCATGGGATAAGCTAGTCGAATTGTAAAAGACGAAAATTACATGTTGAAGAAGCAGAAGTCGTGCTTAATTACGAAAAAACACTTGTCGTTGTTGCGTAGCCTTTCAACATCGAAGGTCTCCTGGAGCTTAATACTGAAGCACCAACCTTCTACCAGGTGAGGCATGTCGCATAGACCCCGGTCATCGCCGCACCAGTTGCGCTCCGGGAGCCTATCATCGCCGTCAGACATTTCCTATGTTCATAATTCAAAAATTAAACTTCTAAAATTCAATATATGTACTGCAAAAACTAAATTAGATCATTATTATTCATCACGGGTTGCCTATCGGTCTGTCGGGATTCTCCTTCCTCTCTCATATATGGTGGACACTCCCTCACTGATTTTTCGACCGTCGATGATGGTCGCTACTCCTCCTCCCCTAGTGCATAACAAAGGTCTAGCACAAGAAGAGGAAGGAGAAGCGACCCCCGCGACAACAGTCGGCATTCTTCTTCTCTTATATATGTATGGAGCCCCAACAAGCTTAAAATCAACTCTAAATGTCGTTTAATTCCCTTTCTAGCAAAGCTGGGGCACTCGATATTTCCCACATATTCTAGCACAAGTCATGCTAAAATTCACGGAAAAATCTAGCACGACCTTTGCTAAAATAGGACATATCGAGTGTCTGAAATTTACCAGAACGGAAATGAATCAACACTCTGGCAAAACATAGGCCACTCGGATTTTCCCTGCGATACAAAGATGTCCATACACATACAATGATGCTTAAACTCAAAATTCTATCCAGATCAATTATCATAAGCATTCGCACATGAGCATTCAAACTGGTGCTCGTTGCATTTCAATGGTTCAATATTGACAAAAACATTTCAATATATTTTATAACCCGAACATTTCATTTCGTTAAGAAGCATAACTAAACACCCTAGTTCTACTCTATTAAACACACCGGGGAGTGGAGAAGCAAGAGGTGGACTTTTAGCTCACCGACTCGAGTGTAGAGGAAATAGATGTAGCTCGGATGACGATCACCCCAAGGAGACACGACTCTACAAAGCCTACATATTCCACCGAGTGAAAATTTTAAATCATCAAATCTCATATAGCTTTCTTTGATGAAAAAGTGATAATGACATAAAAATAATTAAATTTTCCAATAAATTTCTATATTGAAAAACAAAATTACAAAAAAATTATGTACCTAAATTTTCTTACTAAATTTTTTTATTACTAAATTTGATACCTAAAAATTTCTCATATAGCATTCTGATACATTTCTATAATTGAAAATTTCCTATACCTAAAAAATTATATTACTAAAATTTTCTCTTACTAAAATTTTCTGTTTTATTCTATTCAAAATACCTAAATTCTTTTCATATAACTTATATGTTCTATTTTATTCAAAATAACATAGATGGGGGAGGGAGGAAGGGAGGAGGGAGGAAGGGAGGGATGGAGGCATGAC
>NC_041385.1:857090405-857098974 GCF_002162155.2 Triticum dicoccoides | reverse complement strand
CGGAGGAAGGAAGAGGGAGAGAGGAGGGCCGCCGGAGGGAGGAAAGAGGAGGGTGGCCAGACGATGGAGGAGGAGGTGGGAGGAGGAAGAGGAGGAGGGAGAGAGGAGGGCCGCCGGAGTATCATACCTTGGGGGTAACGGCAGGCTACGGCGCGCGGTGGAGAGAGAGCGAGTGAGAGTGTGACGGGAGAGTGAGGACGCACGGTGTGGATATGGTGCCCGTAGTAGTAGCGCTGGTTGGTAGCCACCGCTACTGCTAAGCTCCATAGCAATAGCGTGTTAAGGGAACCAGCACTACTGCTATGATCAATAGCAGTAGCGCTTTTAGAGAACCAGCGCTACTGCTAAGGCTAAGCATGTAAAAATAAACATCAAAAATACATTGGTCATCAATGATCTTTTTGTGTAGAATCTGAATTGTCAATATGAGTCCTCTCCGGTTTAGGAACCGGTGAAGACTCATATTCACTACCGGACTCGCGGACTATGCCTACGGCCCAGGGCCGTCGGCATAGGTCCTTTGCCGTCAGCATAGGTCCTTTGCCGTCGGCATAGATCTATGCCGACGGTAGCCGTCGGCATAGCCCCGTCAGCGTAGATCACATCAGCGTAGATGTGTCAGACCGTCGGCGTAGTATAGCCGTCGGCATAGGTGCGTATGCCGACGGCCGTGGGCCAGCCGTCGGCATAGTTTAGCCGTCGGCATTGTTTTTCGTCTGACGGCAATGGACGGCGCCGTCAAAAGCGCTGGCGATTCAGGGTACGACACGTGGCACAGGTATGCCGACGGCTTGGCCGTCGGCATAGGTAGAAATCTATGCCGACGGCCTAGCCGTCGGCATACCTGTGCCACGTGTCGATCCCTGGCTTCTCCCGACGGCAGGGCTATGCCTACGGCAAAGCCGTTGGCATAGATTCCATCTATGCCAACGGCTTTGCCATAGGCATAGCCCTGCCACATGGCGTGTCCTGGTAACTCCTGGGCTTAGCTATGCCGGCGGCTTTGCCGTAGGCATATTTTTTTTATTTTCCCTGTTTTCTCTTTTTCAATTCATTTGACAGCATTTCAAAGCAGAATAATTCGAAATTATGCAGAAATATGTCGGTTCATCATCTAAACATACTCAACTTCATCATCATCATTTAAACATAGTCAAGTTCATCATCTAAAGATCATCACCGGCGAAAGTTCATGAACATAAAAGTAGTGCAAGACATGGAACATCATAAATGTTGGAACATGAAAGGCATGGCACGACGGCCGCATGCACGGAATCATCATCGACACCAAGCAAGACCACCTCCGCCAAGTCCACCTCCGCCAAAACCACCACCAAGTCCACCTCCACCAAAACCACCACCACCAAGTCCACTGATAAGTTTCCAACGTATCTATAATTTATGAAGTATTCATGCTATTATATTATCCTTCTAGGATGTTTGATATGCATTTATATGACATTTTATATGATTTTTGGGACTAACCTATTAACCTAGAGCCCAGTGCCAGTTTCTGTTATCTCCTTGTTTTTGAGTTTTGCAGAAAAGGAATACCAAACTGAGTCCAATTGACGGGCCAATTTTTGATGATCTTTTATGGACCAAAAGAAGACCACAGAGCATCGAAGTTGGGCCAGAAGAGTCCCGAGCTGCCCACGAGGGTGGGGGACGCACCCACCTGGTACGGGCGCATGGGCCTGCCTCGTGGACAGCTCGGGCACCTCCTTGACGTGAGACCGACGCCAAAAATTCCTGTAAATACAGAAACCTCGGAAAAATAACCTAGATCAGAAGTTCCGCTGCCGCAAGCCTCTATAGCCACGAGAAGTCAATCTAGGCCCTCTCTGGCACCCTGCCGGAGGGGGCCATCATCACCGGTGCCCATGGAGGAGTATCCCGGAGGGGCCATCATCACCATGAAGGCCAAGGACCAGAGGGTGGAGGCCATGGAGGAGGAAGCACAAGGGGGAGAACCTCTCCTCCTCTCTCTTGGTGGCACCGGAGTGCCATCGGGAGGGGAATCATCGCCACGGTGATCGTCTTCATCAACATCACCATCATTATCACCATCCTCATCTCTTTTGCGCGGTCCACTCTCCCGCACCCCGCTGTAATCCCTACTTGAACATGGTGCTATATGCCACATATTATGAACCAATGATGTGTTGCCATCCTATGATGTTTTGAGTAGTTATCTTTTGTCCTTGGGTTGATTGATGATCTAGATTGGTATGAGTTGTATGTTTTACTTTGGTGCTGTCCTATGGTGCCCTCTGTGTCGCGCAAGCGTGAGGAATTCCCGCTGTAGGGTGTTGCAATACGTTCATGATTCGCTTATAGTGGGTTGGTGAGTGACTGAAACACAAACCCGAGTAAGAGGGATTGTTGCGTATGGGAATAAAGAGGACTTGATGCTTTAATGCTATGGCTGGGTTTTACCTTAATGATCTTTAGTAGTTGCGGATGCTTGCTAGAGTTCCAATCATAAGTGCATATGATCCAAGTAGAGAAAGTATGTTAGCTTATGCCTCTCCCTCATGTGAAACTGCAATAGTGATTACCGGTCTTGTTAACAATTGCCTAGGACAATTCCGCACACCGATCCACCATTATTCCACACTCGCTATTTATATTATTTAGTAATATATTCTAACTTTATGATAACAGCACCTACTTTTATGTTTTAGCTCTCCGATACCATGCAAATTTATCCTCTTCATACCCACAACATAGTTTTATTTCTCGTTTCTAGTTGGAAGTAAACATTCGGTGCACGTAGAGTCGTATCAGTGGCAGATAGGGCTTGAGAGAATATTGATATTACCTTTAGCTCCTTGCGGGTTCGACACTCCATACCTATCACTTCCACCTTTGGAAAGTGCTACGATGATTCCTTGCACTTGGGGATTATCAAGCTCTTTTCTGACGCTGTTGCCAGGGAGCAATAGCGTGGGGTTGATATTCTCGTGTGTGCTTGTTTGCTTTCTTCACTAAGTAGATTTTATTTTTCCTTTTTGTTTCTATTTAGTTGTGGGTGAAACATACAAAAAATATATTTAAAATAATGAAAATACAAAAAAAATTACTTTCCTTTCATACCTAAAAAGTTTTTCGAAAAGAGAAGTGATTGGAAGGTTTTCCATTGAAGAAGTGAGGGTCGACCTTGAGCACTTGTGTTCATGCTCACGGAAACAATGTAGAGTTTTTCATGGAAGTTTCTCTGTAAATAATTATCCCCTTGTATATATTCATTGTATTATAAAAATAAATGTGCCAAGCTTTGGTTTTAGGATGATTAGATTGCTTGTTTGCGATGTGCAAAACAAAAACAGAGACTTTGGCTGTAGTGCGCAAATTTACATTTTTTTACTAGAAAGTCAAATGGGTCTGAAAATTTTTGCACATTACTTCTGTACAAATTGTTCAAATTTTCAAATTTATTTCATAATTTTAGGAGTTACAGAAGTTTACCAAACTTCCAGATTACTACCGACTGTTCTGTTTTTAACAGATTCTGTTTTGCGTGTGTTGTTTGCTTATTTCGATGAATCTATGGCTAGTATCGGGGGGTATGAACCATAGATAAGTTGGAATACAGTAGGTTTAACGCCAATACAAATAAAGAATGAGTTCATTACAGTACCTAAAGGTAGTGATTTGTTTTATTACACTAACGGATCTCACAAGTTTTTGTTTAAGTTTTTGTGAATGAAGTGTTTGAAGAACGAGGAGTTACCGATGTGAGAAGAATAAAGAGAGGCAAGAGTTCAAGCTTGGGGATGCCCAAGGCACCCAAAGTAAATATTTCAAAGGGTACTCAAGCATCTAAGCTTGGGGATGCCCCGGTTGGCATCCCATCTTTCTTCTTCAACGATTATTGGTATACCTCGGTTTTTGTTTTGTTCACATGATTTGTGTCCTTTGTATTTTTCTTTTTCTTCAAGAACCATGCTAGCATGAGATAGCCCTTCATTTATTTATAGAATACTTCATGAGCTTCACTTATATCTCTTAAGTATGATTTTATAGAATTTCTCTTTGTGCTTCACTTAAATCTTTTGAGTATGGTTTTATAGAATGCTTCGCGTGCTTCACTTATACATTTTGAGCTTGGTTAGTCTATATTAATTGTAGAATGCTCCATGAACTTCACTTATATCCTTTGGAGTATGAATAATACTATCATTTAAAGTGGGTTTGGAAGAGTGTCAACTTTAGGAATTAGTGATCCCACTATCTTGGAGGGTGTTGAATCTTAGTGTGATATTTATGAAAGTGGATTTGGAAGAGTGTCAACTTTAGCTGGTAATGATTCCACTATTTCGGAAGAGGTTCCAATTGAGTATGAGAACAAAGTTGCTATCTATGATGCTACTGAAAATTATTATGAAGGAGGAATACATACTTGTAGGAGTTGCAATAATATCAAGTTTCCTCTCTATGTGTTTAAAGTTTTGAAGTTATACTTGCTTTGCCTTCCTATGCTAGTTGATTGTTGTTCTTATAAATTGTGTGCTCAAAAAATCCCTAGGCATAGGAAGTAGGTTATATTTGAATGTGCTAGTCATATTCTTGAAGATGCTCTCTTTGTGCTTCAATTCTTGTCTATTATGTGAGCATCATTGAAATCATCATGCCTAGCTAAAAGGCATTAAAGAAAAGCGCTTGTTGGGAGACAACCCAATATTTACCCTTACCATTTTTGTGTGTTTACATGATTAAGCTACTGTAGTAATCATGTTTATAGCTTTTGTTTCAATAAAGTGCCAAGTAAGACCTTTGGAAAGACTTGGGTGATAGTTAATGTGATCTTGCTGTAAAAAAACAGAAACTTCGCGCTCATGAGAATAGATGTCATTTTTTACAGAAGAGTGATCTTGAGTTGATTCTTTTTGCAGAAGATTAATAGGCCAATTCCTCACGTCCACCAATTTATTTCATAATTTTTGCAGTAGCAGAAGTATGGTTATTGTTCAGATCATTACAGACTGTTCTGTTTCTGACAGATTCTGTTTTCATTGCATAGTTTGCTTGTTTTCTAGTTTCTATGACTTATATTCCTCAATATAAATTGTAGAAATGACATGGTACAGTAGGAATTGTGTGAGAATAATTATTAACCTTGTCTTTGACAGTACCAAAGTGAATGGTTTGCTCTTTATCATACTAATCTATCTCACGAAGTTTGGTTAAATTTTGTGTGATTGAAGTTTTCAAGTTTTGGGTGAGATATCGATATTAGGAGAATAAGGAGTGGAAAGTACCTTAGCTTGGGGATGCGCAAGGCACCCCAAGGCAATATTCAAGGAAAACTCAAGCTCCTAAGCTTGGGGATGCCCCGGAAAGCATCCCCTCTTTCGTCTTCAAAACTATCGGTATACCTTACTCGGAGCTATATTTTTATTCGTCACATGATATGTGTTTTGCTTGGAGCATCAATTTATTTTGCTAGTATTTTCTTGCTGTTATGTAGAATAATGTTTTGCATCTTTATTTTCAATAAAAATGTCAAGGATAGCCTTTTACCATGCTTATTTTGCAAGTATACATGTTGCTGTTTGAAAACAGAAAGTTACCGCTGTTGCAAAAATTCCTTAGAAAAGTCAGAATGTGATAAAATGTTGAAACCTTTTGCATAATAAGCTCTGATAAATTTACTACAGTGGGAATTTTCTTTCATAATTTTTGGAGTTAGGGAAGTATGATGAATCTTGCATTCTTTACAGACTATACTGTTTTGGCAGATTGCTGTTATGGTTGCATTGTTTGCATATGTTTACTTGTTTAATGATTCTATTTGAGGATATGAGTGTTAAATATGCAGAGGCATTTAGTATGCGATGTTGAATAATAATTTTAGTAATTTGTTACAGTAGAAAATGATAAGGTTTTGCATTGGTTTATACTAACCTATCTCACGAGTTCTTGTTGAGTTTGGTGTGTATGAAGCTTTTGAGATTTAGGAAACCGACGTATAAAAGGAATTAAGGAGACACAAAAGCTCAAGCTTGGGGATGCCCAAGGCACCCCAAGACATTATTTCAAGAAGTCTCTGTTCGCACACGAACACGTCACCGTGTACCCTCGACGCTGGGGGTGATGCACCGCAGCTCACGTCGAAGGAGACCCGATCGGAAGCGCGGTACACAGGCAATCCGGCGGGTGCTTTTGTAGACCCGAAACCCCACACGCCCGGGAGGGACCCCGTCAGGGCACGCGGCGGCTATGGGCTGCCCTAGGTCGGCCTGACCGCCCCTAGGGCCTCGAGGTTCGCCGCCCTGCAACAAGAAGAACGAACGAAAAACGAGGAAGAAGAAGAACAAGGGAGAAGGAAAAGTAAAGGTAAAAAGATGTAGATAGATTTGATCGATTGTGTGTTGTTTAATCGGCCGTCACCTCTCATCTATTTATGAGGCGGCTGGACTTCCGTACAAGAAAAGGACTAAAAATTCCGTCCAAAATATCAAAAACTCTAACCTAACTCGGACAGGAATCTTTGGCAATTTCCGGATCAATCTCGGTCTCACCGATTGGTTTGCTTCGGTCCCACCGAGTGAACGTGGCCAACTCTCTGTAACCTTCTATAATTTCCGGATCAATCTCGGTCTCACCGATTGGTTTGCTTCGGTCCTACCGAGTCAACATTGCCAACTCTCTGGTAAATTTTCGGACCAACTCGGTCTCACCGATCAAATCAACTCGGTCGGTCCGAAATGACTCTACAACTTCTGTTTCTGACCTTGTTTTGCCTCGACAGGTTGCATACGAACTCGGATTAAGATGATTTTTATATCAAAATATATCGCTTCGACGAGACACACAACTTTCATGTTGAAACAGTTTCCATCAGAGGCCATATTGATTGAGTTTTATGCATTTCTTTACTCTGGTGTCAACATGAGGATCTGTGAACTTGTCATAACTTTTGAGTCCGAGCTCCGTTTTAGACCATCTTCATATCCCCATCTTGATCTTCTCGAAGAGAGACATTCCAAGGTGAATTCTAATCATAAGTTTGAATTGGTCTTGATATAACCTATGCTAATTTTATGATTGTGCCAATTTTGAGCGTCAACACATGCCCCCCTGTTTTTCGGCAAAGCTAGCGTGCCGAAAAATAACTTGTACTATGTTGGTTCTAAGGACGATGTCAACACTCCATCGGCCATTCTGCATCTTCTTAGAAGATAAGTATATATCGGCCATTACTTGTTTGAATCCTTGATGCAAACTTGGGTGAAACCTTCTCAATTTCATTAACAATCCGGTGATAAATTTCCATAGATATGTATTCCAAAGTCATCCTCTGAACCATATTGTTCACCCTTTCGCTGGGATTTTGCAGACAATCAAGAATGAATTCCCTCTAAGCCTTCCTTTCACCTGCATACAAATTTCATTAGTGGCCGAAGCAATGGGCTTTGGTTCGGCCTTACCTATGCCGGTGAGATCAAGCATCGGCTATTGATAGATGTGCAATACACCATGACCAACATGGTAGCCGAATGCTTGTTGCGCCAACTCATTTGCTCTTCAATTTTCATGTCTAGATATACGAGAAATATTAAAGCAACCCAAGGTAACTTTTATATCTAGAGATACCTCAAGGTAAACTATAAGTGATTCGTCAAAACATTGATAACCCTTGGATATTTGTTGCACTACTCATAACGAATCACCGAAAGCCTCAATATGTATAGCACCTATAGCAAGTAAAAGATTCAATCCGAATAACAATGCATATTCGGCTTTGATTAACCGTGCATAAAAATGTTCTAAGCGGCATAAGGCTTCAAAAATAGTATCATAAGGAGATATATAAACAACACCAACACTTTGGCCATTGCTACGAATTGAACCATCAAAATATAATCTCCATAGTACTAGAGAGACAAGGCTAATATCACTTAACATGTACCTTGTCTCGGTCTCCAATTGAACTAAGGACGATGTTAGTGATGGGGAACGTTGCAGAAAATTAAAATTTTTCCTACGTTTTCACCAAGATCCATCTATGAGTTCATCTAGCAACGTGTCATGGGAGAGTGATTGCATCTACATACCACTTGTAGATCGCGTGCGGAAGCGTTCAATGGAACGGGGTTGATGGAGTCGTACTCGCCGTGATTCAGATCACTGATGACCTAGTGCCGAACGGACAGCACCTCCGCGTTCAACACACGTACGGAGCGGATGATGTCTCCTCCTTCTTGATCCAGCAAGGGGGAAGGAGAGGTTGACGATGATCCAGCAGCACGACGGCGTGGTGGTGGATGCAGCAGAACTCCGGCAGGGCTTCGCTAAGCAACTACGGGAGGAGGAGGAGGTGTTGCAGGGAGGAGGGAGGCGCCAGGGCTTATGGGTGCGGCCACCCCTCCCTCCCCTCCCTATATATAGGTGCAAGAGAGGGGGGAAGGGCGCAGCCTTGCCCCTTCCTCCAAGGAAGGGGTGCGGCCAAGGGGGGGGAGGAGTCCATCCTCCCCAAGGCACCTCGGAGGTGCCTTCCCCCTTTAGGACTCTCCCCTCCCCAAGTCTCCTTGGCGCATGGGCCTCTTGGGGCTGGTGCCCT
>NC_041385.1:857083046-857090093 GCF_002162155.2 Triticum dicoccoides | reverse complement strand
GCACTCCCGGTACAATACCGATAACGCGCAAAACTTTTCCGGCGACCAAAATAAGACTTCCCATATATAAATCTTTACCTCCAGACCATTCCGGAACTCCTCGTGACGTCCAGGATCTCATCCAGGACTTCGAACAACATTCGGTTTGCTGCATACTCATATTCATACAACCCTAGCGTCACAGAACCTTAAGTGTGTAGACCCTACGGGTTCGGGAGACATGCAGACATGACCGAGACGGCTCTCGGGCAATAACCAACAGCGGGATCTAGATACCCATGTTGGCTCCCACATGCTCCTCGATGATTTCATCGGATGAACCACGATGTCGAGGATTCAAACAACCTCGTATACAATTTCCTTTGTCAATCGGTATTTTACTTGCCCGAGATTCGATCGTCGGTATCCCAATACCTCGTTCAATCTCGTTACTGGCAAGTCACTTTACTCGTACCGTAATGCATGATCCCGTGACCAAACACTTGGTCACTTTGAGCTCATTAGGATGATGCACTACCGAGTGGGCCCAGTGATACCTCTCCGTCATACGGAGTGACAAATCCCAGTCTCGATCCGTGTCAACCCAACAGACACTTTCGGAGATACCTGTAATGCACCTTTATAGTCACCCAGTTACGTTGTGACGTTTGGTACACCTAAAGTACTCCTACGGTGTCTGGGAGTTACACGATCTCATGGTCTAAGGAAGAGATACTTGACATTGGAAAAGCTCTAGCAAAACGAACTACACGATCTTGTGCTATGCTTAGGATTGGGTCTTGTCCATCACATCATTCTCCTAATGATGTGATCCCGTTATCAACGACATCCAATGTCCATAGTCAGGAAACCATGACTATCTGTTGATCAACGAGCTAGTCAACTAGAGGCTCACTAGGGACATATTGTGGTCTATGTATTCACACGTGTATTACGATTTCCGGATAATACAATTATAGCATGAATAAAAGACAATTATCATGAACAAGGAAATATAATAATAATTCTTTTATTATTGCCTCTAGGGCATATTTCCAATAGTCTCCCACTTGCACTAGAGTCAATAATCTAGTTACATTGTCATGAATCGAACACCCATAGAGTTCTGGTGTTGATCATGTTTTGCCCGCGGAAGAGGTTTAGTCAGCGGATCTGCGACATTCAGATCCGTATGCACTTTGCAAATTTCTATGTCCCCATCTTGAACATTTTCACGAATGGAGTTGAAGCGACGCTTGATGTGCCTGGTCTTCTTGTGAAACCTGGGCTCCTTGGCAAGTGCAATAGCTCCAGTATTGTCATAGAAGAGTTTGATCGGCTCCGACGCATTGGGTATGACTCCTAGGTCGGTGATGAACTCCTTCACCCAAATTGCTTCATGTGCTGCCTCTGAGGCTGCCATGTACTCCGCTTCACATGTAGATCCCGCCACGACGCTCTGCTTGCAGCTGCACCAGCTTACTGCTCCACCATTCAACATATACACGTATCCGGTTTGTGACTTAGAGTCATCCAGATCTGTGTCGAAGCTAGCGTCAACGTAACCCTTTACGACGAGCTCTTCGTCACCTCCATAAACGAGAAACATGTCCTTTGTCCTTTTCGGGTACTTCAGGATATTCTTGACCGCTGTCCAGTGTTCCTTACCGGGATTACTTTGGCACCTTCCTACCAAACTTACGGCAAGGTTTACATCAGGTCTGGTACACAGCATGGCATACATAATAGATCCTATGGCTGAGGCATAGGGGATGGCACTCATCTCTTCTTTATCTTTTTCCGTGGTCGGGCATTGAGCTGAGCTCAATTTCACACCTTGCAAAACAGGCAAGAACCCTTTCTTGGACTGATCCATTTTGAACTTCTTCAAAATCTTATCAAGGTATGTGCTTTGTGAAAGACCTATGAGGCGTCTCGATCTATCCCTATAGATTTTGATGCCTAATATGTAAGCAGCTTCTCCAAGGTCCTTCATTGAAAAACTCTTATTCAAGTAGGCCTTAATGTTGTCCAAAAGTTCTATATCATTTCCCATCAAAAGTATGTCATCTACATATAATATGAGAAATGCTATAGAGCTCCCACTCACTTTCTTGTAAACGCAAGCTTCTCCATAAGTCTGCATAAACCCAAACGCTTTGATCATCTCATCAAAGCGAATGTTCCAACTCCGAGATGCTTGCACCAGCCCATAAATGGATCGCTGGAGCTTGCATACCTTGTTAGCATTCTTAGGATCGACAAAACCTTCCGGCTGCATCATATACAGCTCTTCCTTAAGATAACCGTTAAGGAATGCCGTTTTGACGTCCATCTGCCATATCTCATAATCATAGTATGCGGAAATTGCTAACATGATTCGGACGGACTTAAGCTTCGCTACGGGAGAGAAAGTCTCATCGTAGTCAATCCCTTGAACTTGTCGATAACCCTTAGCGACAAGTCGAGCTTTATAGATGGTAACATTACCATCCGCGTCCGTCTTCTTCTTAAAGATCCATTTGTTTTCTATCGCTCGCCGATCATCGGGCAAGTCTGTCAAAGTCCATACTTTGTTTTCATACATGGATCCTATCTCGGATTGCATGGCTTCAAGCCATTTGTTGGAATCTGGGCCCTCCATTGCTTCTTCATAGTTCGGAGGTCCACCGTTGTCTAACAACATGATTTCTAAGACAGGGTTGCCGTACCACTCTGGTGCGGAACGTGTGCTAGTGGACCTACAAAGTTCAGTAGCAACTTGATCCGAAGTACCTTGATCATCATCATTAATTTCCTCTCCAGTCGGTGTAGGCACCACAGGAACATTTTCCTGAGCTGCACTACTTTCCGGTTCAAGAGGTAGTACTTCATCGAGTTCTACTTTGCTCCCACTTACTCCTTTCGAGAGAAACTCTTTTTCCAGAAAGGATCCGTTCTTGGCAACAAAAATCTTGCCTTCGGATCTAAGGTAGAAGGTATACCCAATGGTTTCCTTAGGGTATCCTATGAAGACGCATCTTTCTGACTTGGGTTCGAGCTTTTCAGGTTGAAGTTTCTTGACATAAGCATCGCATCCCCAAACTTTTAGAAACGACAGCTTAGGTTTCTTCCCAAACCATAATTCATACGGTGTCGTCTCAACGGATTTAGACGGTGCCCTATTTAAAGTGAATGTAGTTGTCTCTAGAGCGTATCCCCAAAATGATAGCGGCAAATCAGTAAGAGACATCATAGATCGCACCATATCCAATAGAGTGCGATTACGACGTTCGGACACACCGTTACGCTGAGGTGTTCCAGGCGGCGTGAGTTGTGAAACGATTCCACATTTCCTTAAGTGTGTACCAAATTCGTGACTTAAATATTCTCCTCCACGATCTGATCGCAAGAATTTTATCTTTCGGTCACATTGATTCTCTACTTCATTCTGAAATTCCTTGAACTTTTCAAAGGTCTCAGACTTGTGTTTCATCAAGTAGACATACCCATATCTACTCAAGTCATCAGTGAGAGTGAGAACATAATGGTATCCTCCTCGAGCCTCAACACTCATTGGACCGCACACATCGGTATGTATGATTTCCAATAAGTTGGTTGCTCGCTCCATTATTCCGGAGAACGGAGTCTTGGTCATCTTGCCCATGAGGCATGGTTCGCATGTGTCAAATGATTCATAATCGAGAGACTCTAAAAGTCCATCAGCATGGAGCTTCTTCATGCGCTTGACACCAATGTGACCAAGGCGGCAATGCCACAAGTATGTGGGACTATCATTATCAACTTTACATCTTTTGGTATTCACACTATGAACATGTGTAACATTACGTTCGAGATTCATTAAGAATAAACCATTGACCATCGGAGCATGACCATAGAACATTTCTCTCATATAAATAGAACAACCATTATTCTCGGATTTAAATGAGTAGCCATCTTGTATTAAACGAGATCCTGATACAATGTTCATGCTCAAACTTGGCACTAAATAACAATTATTGAGGTTTAAAACTAATCCCGTAGGTAAATGTAGAGGTAGCGTGCCGACGGCGATCACATCGACCTTGGAACCATTCCCGACGCACATCGTCACCTCGTCCTTCGCCAGTCTCCGTTTATTCCGCAGCTCCTGCTGTGAGTTACATATATGAGCAACGACACCTGTATCAAATACCCAGGAGTTACTACGAGTACTGGTAAGGTACACATCAATTACATGTATATAAAATATACCTTTAGTGTTGCCGGCCTTCTTGTCTGCTAAGTATTTGGGGCAGTTCCGCTTCCAGTGACCCTTCCCTTTGCAATAAAAGCACTCAGTCTCAGGTTTGGGTCCGTTCTTTGACTTCTTCCGGGCAACTGGCTTACCGGGCGCGGCAACATCCTTGCCGTCCTTCTTGAAGTTCTTCTTACCATTGCCCTTCTTGAACTTAGTGGTGCAACATCCTTGCCGTCCTTCTTGAAGTTCTTCTTACCCTTGCCCTTCTTGAACTAAGTGGTTTTATTGACCATCAACACTTGATGTTCCTTCTTGATTTCTACCTCTGCTGACTTCAGCATTGAAAATACTTCAGGAATGGTTTTCACCATCCCCTGCATATTGTAGTTCATCACAAAGCTCTTGTAGCTCGGTGGGAGCGACTGAAGGATTCTGTCAATGACCGCCTCGTCCGGGAGGTTGATGTCCAGCTGGTACAGGCGGTTGTGCAACCCAGACATTTTGAGTATGTGCTCACTGACAGAACTATTTTCCTCCATCTTACAACTATAGAACTTGTCGGAGACTTCATATCTCTCGACCCGGGCATGAGCTTGGAAAACTAGTTTCAGCTCCTCGAACATCTCATATGCTCCGTGTCGCTCAAAACGCTTTTGGAGCCCCAGTTCTAAGCTGTAAAGCATGCCGCACTGAACAAGGGAGTAATCATCAGCACGAGACTTCCAAGCGTTCATAACGTGTTGGTTCTCTGGGATGGATGCTTCACCTAGCGGTGCTTCTAGGACATATTGTTTCTTGGCAGCTATGAGGATAATCCTCAGGTTCCGGACCCAGTCTGAATAGTTGCTGCCATCATCTTTCAGCTTGGTTTTCTCTAGGAACGCGTTGAAGTTCATGGTGACATTAGCGTTGGCCATTTGATCTACAAGACATTTTGCAAAGATTTTAGACTATTGTTCATGATAATAAAGTTCATCTAATCAAATTATTTAATGAATCCCCACTCAGATTTGACATCCCTCTAGTCATCTAAGTGATACATGATCCGAGTCGACTAGGCCGTGTCCGATCATCACGTGAGATGGACTAGTCATCGTCGGTGAACATCTCTATGTTGATCGTATCTCCCATACGACTCATGTTCGACCTTTCGGTCTCTTGTGTTCCGAGGCCATGTCTGTACATGCTAGGCTCGTCAAGTTAACCTAAGTGTATTGCATGTGTAAAACTGTCTTACACCCGTTGTATGTGAACGTAAGGATCTATCACACCCGATCATCACGTGGTGCTTCGAAACGACGAACTTTAGCAACGGTGCACAGTTAGGGAGAACACTTTCTTGAAATTGTTATGAGGGATCATCTTATTTACTACCGTCGTTCTAAGTAAACAAGATGCATAAACATAATAAACATCACATGCAATTATATATAGTAGTGACATGATATGGCCAATATCATATAGCTCCTTTGATCTCCATCTTTGGGGCTCCATGATCATCCTGTCACCAGCATGACACCATGATCTCCATCATCATGATCTCCATCATCGTGTCTTCATGAAGTTGTCATGCCAACGACTACTTCTACTTCTATGGCTAACGCGTTTAGCAATAAAGTAAAGTAATTTACATGCCGTTCTTCAATGACACGCAGGTCATACAAAAATAAAGACAACTCCTATGGCTCCTGCCGGTTGTCATACTCATCGACATGCAAGTCGTGATTCCTATTACAAGAACATGATCTCATACATCACATATATCATTCATCATTCATCACAACTTTGGCCATATCATATCACAAAACACTTGCTGCAAAAACAAGTTAGACGTCCTCTAATTGTTGTTGCAAGTTTTACGTGGCTGCAATAGGGTTCTAGCAAGAACGTTTTCTTACCTACGTGAAAGCCACAACGTGATTTGTCAACTTCTATTTACCCTTCATAAGGACCCTTTTCATCGAATCCGCTCCAACTAAAGTGGGAGAGACAGACACCCGCTAGCCACCTTATGCAACTAGTGCATGTCAGTCGGTGGAACCAGTCTCACGTAAGCGTACGTGTAAGGTCGGTCCGGGCCGCTTCATCCCACAATACCGCTGAAGCAAGATAAGACTAGTAGCGGCAAGAAAGTTGACAACATCTACGCCCACAACAAAATTGTGTTCTACTCGTGCAATAGAGAACTACGCATAGACCTAGCTCATGTTGCCACTGATGGGGAACGTTGCAGAAAATTAAAATTTTTCCTACGTTTTCACCAAGATCCATCTATGAGTTCATCTAGCAACGTGTCATGGGATAGTGATTGCATCTACATACCACTTGTAGATCGCGTGCGGAAGCGTTCAATGGAACGGGGTTGATGGAGTCGTACTTGCCGTGATTCAGATTACCGATGACCTAGTGCCGAACGGACAGCACCTCCGCGTTCAACACACGTACGGAGCGGATGACGTCTCCTCCTTCTTGATCCAGCAAGGGGGAAGGAGAGGTTGATGATGATCCAGCAGCACGATGGCGTGGTGGTGGATGCAGCAGAACTCCGGCAGGGCTTCGCTAAGCAACTACGGGAGGAGGAGGAGGTGTTGCAGGGAGGAGGGAGGCGCCAGGGCTTATGGGTGCGGCCACCCCTCCCTCCCCTCCCTATATATAGGTGCAAGAGAGGGGGGAAGGGTGCAGCCTTGCCCCTTCCTCCAAGGAAGGGGTGCGGCTAAGGGGGGGGGAGGAGTCCATCCTCCCCAAGGCACCTCGGAGGTGCCTTCCCCCTTTAGGACTCTCCCCTCCCCAAGTCTCCTTGGTGCATGGGCCTCTTGGGGCTGGTGCCCTTGGCCCATATAGGCCAAGGC
>NC_041385.1:857069621-857082787 GCF_002162155.2 Triticum dicoccoides | reverse complement strand
TACAATACCGATAACGCGCAAAACATTTCCCGCGACCAAAATAAGACTTCCCATATATAAATCTTTACCTCCAGACCATTCCGGAACTCCTCGTGACGTCCGGGATCTCATCCGGGACTCCGAACAACATTCGGTTTGCTGCATACTCATATTCATACAACCCTAGCGTCACCGAACCTTAAGTGTGTAGACCCTACGGGTTCGGGAGACATGCAGACATGACCGAGATGGCTCTCGGGAAATAACCAACAGCGGGATCTGGATACCCATGTTGGCTCCCACATGCTCCTCGATGATTTAATCGGATGAACCACGATGTCGAGGATTCAAACAACCCCGTATACAATTCCCTTTGTCAATCGGTATTTTACTTGCCCGAGATTCGATCATCGGTATCCCAATACCTCGTTCAATCTCGTTACTGGCAAGTCACTTTACTCGTATCGTAATGCATGATCCCGTGACCAAACACTTGGTCACTTTGAGCTCATTATGATGATGCACTACCGAGTGGGCCCAGTGATACCTCTCCGTCATACGGAGTGACAAATCCTAGTCTCGATCCGTGTCAACCCAACAGACACTTTCGGAGATACCTGTAATGCACCTTTATAGTCACCCAGTTACGTTGTGACTTTTGGTACACCCAAAGTACTCCTACGCTGTCCGGGAGTTACACGATCTCATGGTCTAAGGAAGAGATACTTGACATTGGAAAAGCTCTAGCAAAACGAACTACACGATCTTGTGCTATGCTTAGGATTGGGTCTTGTCCATCACATCATTCTCCTAATGATGTGATCCCGTTATCAACGACATCCAATGTCCATAGACAGGAAACCATGACTATCTGTTGATTAACGAGCTAGTCAACTAGAGGCTCACTAGGGACATATTGTGGTCTATGTATTCACACGTGTATTACGATTTCCGAATAATACAATTATAGCATGAATAAAAGACAATTATCATGAACAAGGAAATATAATAATAATTCTTTTATTATTGCCTCTAGGGCATATTTCCAACAGTTAGGATACTACACCGGCCATACTTTGACATATTCTTAGGGCGATAGATAAATATCATCCATTAACATGAGGTCCATGTAGAATTCACCCACCAAAATACGTATGGCCGAAATAAACAAATAAAATAGGAATAAAATATTTCGGCCCCTTTGCATTAGCAACAATGTAACTAACCAAATGTATAGTAATTTGACAATACCCTCTCATGATATAGAAAATTATGTTGCATCCATGGATCAAAATAAATCCATGTAGGGTAATTGATCATACCTAGGGATGAATTCCATGGCAAAGGCATCAATGGCATGGTTAAAGAAAATGGACGATGTGCTAACCGAAGATTCTAATGTTGTGATGCACGCCTTCGGCTTAATTGTTTGTTGCTTCCATCCTTCTCTTTCTTCACTTTTATTGTACTTGTTGCAATAGAAGCACGGAAATCATTTTTATTATGATTGGTCTTCTTGGGAACCCATGCCATGTTCTTCTATCTCAGCTCTTGTGTGCTAAGATTTTGTAATTTCTTCTTTTGCCAATACGGTAAGCCGAGTGGGCATCTCGGCTGTGGTTCTGTCTTGACCAATGGCAATTCCTTTTTGGCCTTGTGCACTCTCAACTTCTTTTCTTCAGATTTGACATTTTGACACTCAACAATTGATTGCTTCATCTCATTGCCTTTAGTAGCTAATGTCAACACTTTCATTGGCTCTTTTTTATTTGAGATCAAATCTGAAGTAGCACACTTACGACCATCTCTTTTCACGCGGTAAACTTGCTTTACCACCGCTTTCTTCTTCCTTGAGCTCTGGATCGATTCCTTATGATTGAAACGGTCTTTGACACGTGATTGTTCAAATGTTGATCTTCTTGGAGCTGCATAGTATTGGTGAGATGGTCTAAAATAAGATGGAGAATGTGCCCTTGTATCATACCTGTCACATGATGAATATGGATCTATATGAGCATAGGAAGGCATCCACGACATTGGCATTGGCGGCCCAAAATAAGGATATGAATATGTTGCATTAAAATTCTCACTTTGCCAATAACAATCCTCATATTTGCGCCTTGGGGGTGATCTTGGTTTCTTTGCATGATTGGGCCGATAAGCATTCTTCTCTTCACTCTTCTTTTGATATTTATCCAATAGTTCAGCGAAGGTGATTTTTGATCTCTTACACTTGCGCTTATTTCGGCCTTTGTTTTCTTTTGGATTGCTTTCATCGATCATTGGATTTGCTTGCTGCCCCCCAGTCCTTGGCGTCTTCATTGTATCTTCAATGGAATTCTCACTCTCAAGTTTATGTTCATTGTGCTCTTCAACAAATTCTTTACTTGAAAGCTTGATCCCGTCACCTGTAGTTTTTACCTTCTCTTTAAATGGATCGGCTTGAAGCAGCCGATGCAAAAACTTTTTGCCATCGGGACCAATCAGAATAGACTGGTCATCTCTGGGTGTTTCAACAAACTTCAATCGTCCTTTTTCAATGGCCGATTTAACTATTTGACGAAACATGTTGCAATCCTCAAAATTATGCTTGGACGAATCATGCGACTTACAATACATTCGTCCTTGGATTGATGGCTTAACATGGTGATCAAGAATTGTAATGTAATTATTTTTCAGCAACAAATCAAATATTTGATCACACATGCTTGAATTGAAGGTATACTTCTAGTTTTCTAGCCGATCTTGCTGTTTGAACGGCTTTGGAGATAAGCAAACGAATGGTTCAGATTTGGAATCTCCTCATTCGGCTATGCATTGTATTTTCCACTCTATCTCCGATGTCTTTGGATACGATATTATATTAGCATCGGTTTTCTCAATAGAATTTAACCTTGGCTTTAAATTTCTGAAACGAAGATATTTAGAACATACTTTCCTCAGTTGAGACCAAGTGCAAGCCAAGTACGAAATAAGCAAAGCTACCCAACTAGATATGAACTTCAGATAAAGCAACGGGGAAAGCTTTGGCTGTAACAATAAGTCATTATCGGTATTTATAAATGGCGCAATGGGCTGACCGATATGTTCCATAACAATTTTATTGCTATCAAGTAAATTACCCTTCTTCATTGGTCTTTCAAAATTACTTATGAGAATATTTCTTATAGATGCTTCAATAATGAAGTTGCGACCAAATCTGAAAATAGGTAAATTACTCGCTATGCATACCTCTTCAAATATGTTGGGAGAGCATGATGGTGGTGCCACTTGAAGAACATCTTTCTCCGTCTTTGGATGGCTCCCCAACACCTTGTCATCATCTTTTTCTTGATTCTGTGCCTCATTGCTTTGAAGATCCATGCCAGCCGAACTTTTTTCGGCTACTTGTTCTTGTCCTTGAGGCTTATCAATGGCACGGAACTCATAGGGTAGGAAGTAGGTTCCATTACCTTCAGAAAAATCAAGCATGGTTGTTTTGCTATGCTTGCCATGCCATTTCTCAATAATGCTTGCCTCTTTGGATTTGGTGGATTCGAAATATATACTACTTGATTCGCTTTTTCAGCCGAAGCACTATCAAGTTCCGAATGATCCTTCTTTTCATTGATACTACTAATTGGCAATGCTTCTTTTATCTGAGCCAATTCTTTTTCTATTTGTTTCTAGCGGCGAGCGGCAAAGTTGGCTTTAAGTTTTTCTCAATTTCAGCCCACTCCGGATATGATTGCCCCCCATTGCCTTTAGATTCTTTTGGCAATGACACACGGGTGTTGCCTAAATTTTGCAATAGTGTAGGGGGTGTATAATATGATGTAGTACTAGGTGAAGGCATATGCATTGTTGTAAGACCATACTTTTGCTCGCCAATTTTATCAATTGGCAAAGATTCATCTTCTTGCAAAACTCTAGCTTTTATTGCGGCATAATCAGGAAATAGCCCCTTTTCATGTTGTTCAAGGAAAAGAGCACTAATCCTCTTATTTTGGGCTAAACTCTTAAATGCAGCCACCACTACCTCATCTTCTACAATATTGGGCACAACCGCTCTTGTAAAATTTACATTTATTCGGCTATGACTAGAAAGGTGTGAAGCTGAATTATGAGCATCTACAGTTGTGTATGGTGCCGAAAAATTACTAACATGAGGTGTAGCATATGATGGTTGAGAGTAACTTGCCGAATAGCTAGTTGTAGCATGGCCAATTCTCCCATCCATCGGCAAGGTTGGATTCACATATTGCAAATTAGTTGCCGATGAATAAAAAGGTGAAACACTTTCTTGTATGCTATTGTATATTTTAACATGCGGTGTTTCAAATTGATTAGCCAAACCCATCATGTTGTTCATCGGCATATGGATTTGTGGGGTTGCCGATGCATGGGAGTTTGGATACATATGTTGTACGTTGCTAAAATCATAAGAATTTGAAGCATGAAGATTGCTTTGCATCGGCCCTTGCGCATAATTACATGCATGATTGATAAAACTAGGGCTAGCCGATACATTATGCTCATTAGGTGATCTAGAAACAACATATGGATTATTTGCATCTACAAAGGGGAATTGGGTATTCATATTACCTTTGTAGATTGCAGCAACTTGATGACGATCTCTTCGTAGCAAGAACGGGCTGGAGACCGTTCAAAGCTTCGTCCCCAGCGGAGTCACCAAAAAGTGTGTTCGCACACGAACACGTCACCGTGTACCCTCGATGCCGGGGGTGATGCACCGCAGCTCACGTCGAAGGAGACCCGATCGGAAGCGCGGTATGCAGGCAATCCGGCGGGTACTTTTGTAGACCCGAAACCCCACACGCCCGGGAGGGACCCCGTCAGGGCGCGCGGCGGCTATGGGCTGCCCTAGGTCGTCCTGACCGCCCCTAGGGCCACGAGGTTCGCCGCCCTGCAACAAGAAGAACGAACGAAAAACAAGGAAGAAGAAAAACAAGGGAGAAGGAAAAGTAAAGGTAAAAAGATGTAGATAGATTTGATCGATTGTGTGTTGTTTAATCGGCCGTCACCTCTCGTCTATTTATGAGGCAGCTGGACTTTCCGTACAAGAAAAGGACTAAAAATTCCGTCCAAAACATCAAAGACACTAACCTAACTCGGACAGGAATCTTTGGCAATTTCCGGATCAATCTGGGTCTCACCGATTGGTTTGCTTCGGTCCCACCGAGTGAACGTGGCCAACTCTCTGTAACCTTCTATAATTTCCGGATCAATCTCGGTCTCACCAATTGGTTTGCGTCAGTCCTACCGAGTCAACATTGCCAACTCTCTGGTAAATTTTTGGACCAACTCGGCCTCACCGATCAAATCAACTCGGTCGGTCCGAAATGACTCTGCAGCTTCTGTTTCTGACCTTGTTTTGCCTCCACAGGTTGCATACGAACTCGGATTAAGATGATTTTTTATCAAAATATATCGCTTCGATGAGACGCACAACTTTCATGTTGAAACAATTTCCATCAGAGGCCATATTGATTGAGTTTTATGCATTTCTTTACTCTGGTGTCAACATGAGCATTTGTGAACTTGTCATAACTTTTGAGTCCGAGCTCCGTTTTAGACCATCTTCATATCCATCTTGATCTTCTCGAAGAGAGACATTCCAAGGTGACTTCCAATCATAAGTTTGAATTGGTCTTGATATAACCTATGCTAATTTTATGACTGTGCCAATTTTGAGCGTCAACAGTCTCAAGCATCTAAACTTGGGGATGCCCCGGTAGGCATCCCACCTTTTTTCTTCAACAACTATCGGTTAGTATCGGTTGAACCTAAGTTTTTGCTTCTTCACATGAGTTGTGCTATCCTTGCAATGTCATTTTATTTTGTTTTGCTTGCTGTTTGAATAAAATCATTGGATCTGAAATATTGAATGAAAAAGAATCCTCCCATGGCTAGTTAATAGTTTTACTACTCAGTGTTCTTCACTCATATCTTTTGGATTAGTTTGTCATTTGCTCACATGCTTCATGTCTATCCTATGAGTAAATGGTTGAATGAATTGAATGTCATAAATCTGAATTTATATATGTTTCATATGCTTATAACTTGGATAGTAATGACTTCACATATAAAGAGTATGAGGCATAAAAGTTGTTGAGTGTTGACAAACATAGTTTTGGTCATCGTTGCAATTAATAGGAAGTAAAAAGGAAAGAGAGTTTCACATATAAATATATTATCTTGGACACCTTTTATGATTAGGAGCACTCATTAAGTATGACATGCTAAAAGAGTTGACGTTGGACAAGGAAGACAACGTAATGGTTTATGTTTTCTCACATCTCAGTTAAAGTATATTGTCATTGACCTTCCGAACATGTTGAGATTGCCTTTCCCCCTCATGCTAGCCAAATTGTGCTTCCCAAAACCCTAAAACTAGTTTTGCCATGAGAGTCCACCATATCTACCTATGGATTGAGTAAGATCCCTCAAGTAAGTTGTCATCGGTGCAAGCAATAAAAATTGCTCTCTAAATATGTATGATTGATTGGTGTGGAGGAAATAAGCTTTATACGATCTTGTGATGTGGAAGAAATAAAAGCGATGGACTGCATAATAAAGGTTCATATCACAAGGGGCAATATAAAGTGACGTTCTTTCGCATTAAGATTTTGTGCATCCAACCCTAAAAGCGCATGACAAACTCTGCTTCGCTTTGCGAAGGGTCTATCTTTTACTTTATGTTTTACTTTATGCTTGAGTCAAGGTGATCTTCACCTTTCCCTTTTTTATTTTATCCTTTGGCAAGCTCTTCGTGTTTGAAAGATCATGATATATATATCCAATTGGATGTAAGTTAGCATGGGCTATTATTGTTGACATCACCTAAAGGTGAATACGTTGGGAGGCAATACAATAAGCCCCTATCTTTCTCAGTGTCCGGCTGAAACTCCATAACCACAAGTATTTCGTGAGTGTTAGCAATTATAGAAGACTACAAGATAGTTGAGTATGTGAACTTGCTGAAAAGCTCTATTGATGATTCTTTCTGATGTTATGATAAATTGCAATTGCTTCAATGACTGAGATTATAGTTTGTTAGTTCTCAATGAAGTTTCTGAACCATACTTGACAGTGTGAATAGATTGTTACTTGATCATGAAAAGTTTTATGAGATGAGCTATTGTTATGACATATAATGATGCTAGAAAAAGTCATTGGAATTATCATTGATCAAACTTAAGCACTTGCTAGCATTCACACTTCATAAATTATTTCTTTTATCATTTACCTACTCGAGGACGAGCAGGAATTAAGCTTGGGGATGCTGATACGTCTCCAACGTATCTATAATTTATGAAGTATTCATGCTATTATATTATCCTTCTAGGATGTTTGATATGCATTTATATGACATTTTATATGATTTTTGGGACTAACCTAGTAACCTAGAGCCCAGTGCCAATTTCTGTTTTCTCCTTGTTTTTGAGTTTTGCAGAAAAGGAATACCAAACGGAGTCCAATTGACGGGCCAATTTTGATGATTTTTATGGACCAAAAGAAGACCACGGAGCATCGGAGTTGGGCCAGAAGAGTCCCGAGCTGCCCACGAGGGTGGGGGGTGCGCCCACCTGGTACGGGCGCGTGAGCCTGCCTCGTGGACAGCTCGGGCACCTCCTTGACGTGATACTAACGCCAAAAATTCCTATAAATACAGAAACCTCGGAAAATTAACCTAGATCGGAAGTTCCGCCGCCGCAAGCCTCTGTAGCCACGAGAAGTCAATCTAGGCCCTCTCCGGCACCCTGCCGGAGGGGGCCATCATCACCGGTGCCCATGGTGGAGTATCCCGGAGGGGCCATCATCACCATGAAGGCCAAGGACCAGAGGGTGGAGGCCATGGAGGAGGAAACACAAGGGGGAGAACCTCTCCTCTCTCTTGGTGGCACCGGAGTGCCATCGGGAGGGGAATCATCGCCACAGTGATCGTCTTCATCAACATCACCATCATCATCACCATCCTCATCTCTTTTACGCGGTCCACTCTCCCGCACCCTGCTATAATCCCTACTTGAACATGGTGCTTTATGCCACATATTATGATCCAATGATGTGTTGCCATCCTATGATGTTTTGAGTAGTTATCTTTTGTCCTTGGGTTGATTGATGATCTAGATTGGTATGAGTTGTATGTTTTACTTTGCTGCTGTCCTATGGTGCCCTCCGTGTCGCGCAAGCATGTGGGATTCCCGCTGTAGGGTGTTGCAATATGTTCATGATTCGCTTATAGTGGGTTGGTGAGTGACTGAAACACAAACCCGAGTAAGAGGGATTGTTGCGTATGGGAATAAAGAGGACTTGATACTTTAATGCTATGGTTGGGTTTTACCTTAATGATCTTTAGTAGTTGCGGATGCTTGCTAGAGTTCCAATCATAAGTGCATATGATCCAAGTAGATAAAGTATGTTAGCTTATGCCTCTCCCTCATGTGAAACTGCAATAGTGATTACCGGTCTTGTTAACAATTGCCTAGGACAATTCCGCACACCGATCCACCATTATTCCACACTCGCTATTTATATTATTTAGTAATATATTCTAACTTTATGATAACAGCACCTACTTTTATGTTTTAGCTCTCCGATACCATGCAAAGTTATCCTCTTCATACCCACAACATAGTTTTATTTCTCGTTTCTACTTGGAAGTAAACGTTCGGTGCACGTAGAGTCGTATCAGTGGCAGATAGGGCTTGAGAGAATATTGATCGTAGCTCCTTGTGGGTTTGACACTCCATACTTATCACTTCCACCTTTGGAAACTGCTACGATGATTCCTTGCACTTGGGGATTATCATCCACCTCCGCCAAAACCACCACCGCCAAGACAACCTCCGCCAAAACCGCCACCGTGACCACCATCACTCTGCCAGATCGGAGTGACTGGGGTTGACGGAGCAGAAGTCGAGCCACCGGTCCCCTACATGTTTGAGAGAAGATTCTAACGGTAAATATGACATGATAGTGTTGAATGAACGAGAACTAGTTTGTCAGTAGTTAGGCAAATGTAGTAACTGGACTATCACCGCCTAGTGCCACACATTCCTCGAACGTGGGAATGTGTGGGGCGTCTCCCGCAGGTGGTGGTGGGGGTCCAACTTGTGGTGGCTCCGTGCGGTTAGTCCAAGACGCCAACATAGCCTGGATGTTAGTTAAACAAGCAAACTAGAAAGTCAGAAGGAATGAAAGTGCAAATTTGAGCTTGGTTTTAAGAGGGCAAAACTAACCGCCATCACTTGACAGCTGTAATCATCGTTTGCCTTCACTCGTTGCAGGTACTCCCGCACCTCAATATGCCTATGCTCGAGAAAGGCCTGATATGCCTACAAAATTGAGGTTGTTTCTAAGTGGGCAGTGCTGAAAATAAACTAAGAAAGATAGAGACAAAGAAGATAAGGGGAAGTACTTACAGCACGCTGGCGGACTAAGGGAGGCTGCGAACGCCCCGTACTCTCTAACGGGCTCGGGTTGGTAGCTCGAAGCCGTGTGTACGAGATCGACGGAGTGATCAAGCCATCGAAACACGGATACCGGCCATGGGACTTACCCTGGATAGCCACCACCGCCGTGTCGTCGATCTGAGACTGGGCGACCTCAGGAACGGGAACATTCGGATGCAACTTCTGATTGTTTTGAGTGTAAGACTCCAGGTGCTGCTCGGTGTTGCCGTAGTACTGGCTCTCGCCGTCCTTGCGATCACTCCGCTCGCAGGCCAGCTTCCACGACTCCATGTCTGAGAGCGGCCTCTGCAACTTGTCCTCCTGCAATGTCAACAGAAGTTAGCCATACATAAGAACATGACGGTAAAGAAGAACAAAAATGCATCATGCATATAGATATACCTTCATGGCCTTGAAGCCCAACTGGTTCCTGTTTCACGGTTAGCCCGGGCCTTGATGCTCTTGGCAGAAAACTCTGCATCGTCACCGACCCACCTATCCACAAAACTCGCCCATCCGGCATGCCTTCCATAGCACCAACGAGGAACAACCTATGCAAATTTTGGAAGCATGACATGTGAGCACGAAACATATAGTTGACTGCTTGAAACAATGAAAAGTCAGTAATAGTTACCATCATGAACTGCTCCCTGCTCATGGTAAGTTTTTGCTTCTGTGCTTGAGTTTTGGTCATCTTTTGTTGCAGGTAGATGTGGTAGTACCGCAAGACGGCAATCCAACGCACCTCATACTGCAACTGACGAGCTTTCTTCTTCGCAGCCGCAAGTAAGACCACGTCGGCTCTGGCCTTGTGCTCGTCAAGAACTCTATAGAGTTGCTGCAATCATGCATAAACCAGAAGCAAACAAGGCATGAGTTGAGTGATTCAATGATAAACTATGAACGAAACTGAAGACAAGTGATTCAGAAGAGAACTTACCCAAAATTTGGTGATCACGGCCTTAGCAGCCGTCCCGTACTACGCGTTGCTGCAAGCCTCGTAGTGGGCCCAGCTTGTGGCCAAACCACGCAGCTGCAGGTCCCTGTCTGGCCGCGGGCAGAATAGGCCGGACCAAAACTCCTTCAATAGGACAGTGATAAGGCCGTTCGGTTTACGGCCCTTTCCGCGAAGGATCCAGTTACTGCAAAAGAATCAAATGAATGCCATGTGTACAATAAGAAGATGTTGTCATGTGTTGAAAATACGATTGAGATGCACTTACTCTGTCCCCACAGGTTCAATGAGCCACTTGTGCGCCTCAATAGAAGGTGGTGTAGGTACTCCGGCAGTACCACACAGCCACCCCTGCGGAGCACCCGGTGGCAAGTCACCCCACAACTCGGGGTCAACCTCCCCTCCACCCTCCTCGCCCTCCTCCTCACCCTCCTCCTCGGCCTCCTCCTCCTCCTCGGCCTCCTCCTCCTCACCCTCCCCCTCCTCGCCATCAGGAACATACTGCTCCTCCTCAGACTCAGAAGCTGCCTCAGCATAGGAGGGCATCGAAGAAGACCCTCCTATTTCGGACACGGCCCGGAGTTTTTTTGGCCCGGTTGCCTCTCCCCCCACCTCCTATGTTTTTTGGCCCGGAGTTTTTTGGCCCGGTCGTCCACTCCGAGTAAGTCCTCCTTTGAGTTTACTGAGGAAACTAGCGCTGCTGGACTTGCCCATGATTAGCAAACCTGCATTGAGAAGAGAATAAACAATTAGTAAGGATATCAAAAAAACAAGCATACAGGAAAGACATTAATAACAGAAGAGCACATTAAGCATACTATTGTAATTATCATTAAAAGAACTTACATTTTCTAGAACCCATATGAATCATCACTATTGTAATCTATTTGTCGACCGGTCTCATCATCACTATGGAGAGCGCCTTCATGATTTTCTTCATATCGTACATGGTTTTCGGCGGTTCATGGCCCTCAGGCAGGCTGTTAGCCCATACTCCCAGAAATGCTTCGAAGCAACCTCGGCTACAGCCGTACTCAGCCTTGACTGCCATCAGTTGTGAGGTGGCATCCAGCACAGACAGCTTGGCGCCCTCATAGAGAGGTTTCTTTGACGAGGCCAAGATTTCCAGGAAGGCCTTTGCGGTTTCATCCGGCTCCTCCGGTTCATTCGCTGAATGTGACGGAGGTGTCGGCTGTGCAGCAAAGACATCATCTAGCATGTCTCTAACCCCATCGTCCTCATAACCAGCGACGCGTTGTCGTATCACATCCTCTCTGCCACGGTCCCGCTGGGAAAAGTTTACCGGCATATTAAAGTTGGGCATAAATCCATTCGTGCGAAGGTGCTTAGTCATCTCACTCTTATCTCTGCGGATACGTCTCTTACATTTGGCACACGGGCATTCTGGCACCATCCTCATTGGACTACGGAATATCTCTTTCAAAAACACATCAGTTTTCTCGACCCACTTTGTTGTTACTTGATTCCGACGGAAAAACCCACTATACATCCACTGATTATTGCCATCTCTGCTTTATTGGAAGCCACACAACAAAATTAAGGATTCATTTAAATTACTCACATCAATATTTTATTTTTTAGAGTGTTGACGAGAAACGACATTTAATCCACCTACATCTCTAATAGGTAAAGATGGGTCCTAATCCCACCCAAGAATGTGTAGATTGAGTACGTTGTCCATGCTCTACCCCATTCCGAGACAAAATTTCGGCAGCACCTCCCCGCTGTTCTCCAAATACACGTCTCGGCAAAATGCCGAGAGAATGTGCATCCGGAGAACAACAGGGAGGCGCCGCCGAAATCCTGTCTCGGAACGGGGCAGAGCATGAACAACATACCTAATCTACACATCCTCAGGCTGTCCGTGGAAAGCGCTAGACAATCCGAAAGGGCAGCGGTGATAAATATGCAATTGAATGCATATTTATCGATGCAACCCTTTCGGACGGGACACCTAGGTTATGCGACTTGATGTGAAAATTTAATCTAGTTAAAAGAGGCTAGGAGTTAAAGGTGGATTCGTAGCTCACCCTCTGCTGTAGAGGAAGTAGTCGAGCAGCGGCAGGATCACGGACCAAACCCAGACAACGAAGGCTCCAGTGAGATGAAATACCACAAAGCCTGTAAATTTTACCGAGTCAAAAATTTGAGGGCATCACATCACATAAAGCATCGACACTTCAAACTATGAAAAAAAATCATATTGCTGATGACATCAAGTCAAGGTTTTAGATCATCATGATACTTCAAATCCTAATTTTCATCAAGTGTAAAATTTTGTTCTTCAATTTTTTTAGCAAGATCATCATGATAAAATAACTACTCATCACATACCAATTTTGTCAACATCACAAAATGAAACTATAGCTATTTGGCAACATCTCAAATATACCAATTTTGTTCTTTAATTTTTTTAGCGCATCTCACATAGCTATTTGACAACATCACCAACTTGACCAAAGCTATAACTAACCAATATACATCAATCCATCCATTCATCCAAAAAACATGCATCTATCACATATATAACAAGCAGTAAAAATTGCAAAAAAATGAAGAAGAAAAAAAGCTCACCGGGGCGGCCGCGGACGGTGAGGCAGGGGCGGCCGGAGCAGCGGGCGAGCAGGGGGCGGCGTTGGAGGGCAGGGCCGGCTGGGGACGGGAGGGCAAGGCCGGCCGGGGCCTGGGACGGGAGGGCAGGGCCGGCCGGGGACGGGAGCGCCGGGCGCACGAGCCAGCAGGAGCCGCGGCCG
>NC_041385.1:857068273-857068805 GCF_002162155.2 Triticum dicoccoides | reverse complement strand
CGTCCTCCAAAGCCGTGGCCTGGTCGCGGGTATGGGAGCGCCATTGCCGCCCTCGCGTGCTCAATCTGGAGATTAGTTCGTCAGGTGAGTGAAGGGGGAGGGGGTCGTCGACGGTGAGGGTGGGGGTGGGGGCGGGGGTAGCTTAGTTCGTCACGTGAGTGAAGGGGGAGGGGGTCATCGACAGAGGGACACCTGGGAGCAACATCCGGGCCAAACCCACAGCTACATCCACTCCGTGTAGACCCGACACATCCGTTTCCCCCCTCCCGGTGCCGGTGGCGGCGCCGTCCGTGAGGGGGGCCACGCACCGGAGACGCGTGCCGCCTCTTCGGACATGCCACAACACCACCCCGCATGTATGAGGGCCCGGTACGACGCTCCGGTGGCATTGCTACCCCCAGGGCCCCCATCCCAACTAACCCAGGAGCGGTTGATCACGAGATCTAGCCCTTTAACTTCCCACGGACGGGCTTTGACCAGTGGAACTCTCCACCCGGTTGTGTCAGGTCCGCCCGTAGGGAAACCCAGGAGC
>NC_041385.1:857052614-857067556 GCF_002162155.2 Triticum dicoccoides | reverse complement strand
GCCACTTCGGACATGCCACAACACCACCCCGCATGTATGAGGGTCGGTATGACGCTCCGGTGGCATTGCTACCCCCAGGGCCCCCATCCCGCCTAACCTTGGAGCGGTTGACCACGAGATCTAGCCCTTTGACTTTGCACGGATGGGCTTTGACCAGTGGACCTCTCCACCCGGTTGTGTTAGGTCAGCCCATAGGAACACTTTGGAGCATCATCCAGGCCAGACCCACAACAATATCCCCTCCGTGTAGACCCAACGCGTCCGTTTCCCCCCTCCAGGTGTCGGCGGAGGCGTCGTCCGTGAGGGGGGGCACAACTGGAGACGCGTGCCAGGCGTTTGCAACCGCCACAACACTTCCAGACTTGTGAGAGGCCTCCTACGCAAGATTTGACGGCATGCTAGCCCCCGGAGGCCGCCGGCCACAGTCGTAGACGCGCGAAGCGCAATCCGCTTAGAGGGAAGTGTTCAGATACTTCTCCATCACGAAAAATTATGAAAAATTACCATCGGTCCTATAGCACATGTGCCCACGTCATGTAAAAAACTCATGATTTTATCGCGCTCCGAGTATTTAATAATATTCACGCCGCATCGTTACCGCAGAACGTCTACTACCATGTCATCGCCGTCCGTGAGGGGGGGCACACCTCGGAGACGTGGGCCGCCTCTTCGGACATGCCACCACACCACCCCGCATGTATGAGGGCCTGGTGCGACGCTCCGGTGGCATTGCTACCCCCCAGGGCCCCCGTCCCGCCTAACCCTATAGCGTTTGACCACGGGATCTAGCCCTTTGACTTTGCACGGACGGGCTTTGACCAGTGGACCTCTCCACCTGGTTGTGTTAGGTCAGCCCATAGGAACACATTGGAGCAACATCCGGGCCAGACCCACAGCAAGATCCCCTCCGTGTAGACCCGACGCGTCCGTTTCCCCCCTCCAGGTGTCGGCGGTGGCGCCGTCCGTGAGGGGGGCCAAACCCCGGAGACGCGTGCCGCCTCTTCGGACATGCCACCACACCACCCCGCATGTATGAGGGGCCGGTGCGACGCTCCAGTGGCATTGCTACCCCCCCCAGGGGCGCTGTCCCGCCTAACCCTGGAGCGGTTGACCACGAGATCTAGCCGTTTGACTTTCCACGGACGGGCTTTGAACAGTGGACCTCTCCACCCGGTTGTGTCAGGTCGGCTCAGAGGGACACCTGGGAGCAACATCCGAGCCAAACCGACAGCTACATCCCCTCCGTGTAGACCCGATGCGTCCGTTTTCCCCCTCCAGGTGCCGGCGGCGGCACCATCCGTTAGGGGGGCCACGCCCCCGAGATGCGTGCCGCCTCTTCGAACATGCCACAACACCACTCGGTTGTGGTAGGTCATCCCATAGAAACACTTGGGAGCAACGTCCCCTCCGTATAGACCCGATGCGGCTGTTTCCGCCCTCCAGATGCTGGCGACGGCGCCGTCCGTGAGGGGGGCACACCGCGGACGTGAGGGGGTCACACTCCGGTGACGGGTGTCGGGCGTTTGCAACTGCCACTAAACTTTTGTCGCATAGCTGTTTTTGATTTTAATAAAATATAAGGACCTATATTAAAAAGAACATGACGGCACATTATTAATGTGCTAAAAAAATACAAACTATATATATATTCATAATCTATGGAAAAAATTACAAACTACATATATATTCATATAATACATAAAAAAGCATAAAAACATATTTTTTTAAAAAGCATAAAAACAAATGTAAAAAAAGCATGAAAACATATGAAAAAAAACGCATGTAAAAAAAAACTATGCCGACGGCATTGCCGTCGGCATAGAAACAACAGGGTTTTGGGAGGGGCCGTGCCGCGGATCGGTGATGTGGCACCTATGCCGACGGCTGCCGTCGGCATACCTACGCCGTGGATCGGTGACGTGGCATGCGGAGATATGCTGACGGCCGCACGTCCCGACCGTCGGCATAGGGTTGACGTCGTTAGCCGCTAGTCACGGGCAGGGTCGCCGGGCCCACAAGTAATGCCGACGGCTGATTTATGCCGACGGCTGCTGTCGGCATGTCTGAATCTACGGCGACGGCCGTTCTGTGCCGATGGCTGCCGTCGCCATAGCTCGGTGTAACCCGACGGCCAGGATAGGCCGACAGCTAGTTCTGGGATGTCGGCATATCTCAATCTAGGCCGACGGCAGTCGTAGGCATAGGTTTGGCCGTCGGGGTAGGACCGTTTTCCGGTAGTGATTGCGGCCACAAATCCTACGCATAGAGTTCAATACGGTTGTGATAGTTTGAGAAGCACTATATTTAAGATGGTAAATATTCTGTTCGTGGAGCAAGGTGAGACTAAACTTGGGTTCTAGGAGGGGACTGAATTTAGCAGTAGCGCTAGTTGGAGGAAAGCGCTACTGCTAAGTACAATAGCAGTAGCGCTTTTCCGTAAGAGCGCTACTAGCGGCAATGGTGTGGCAATTATAGTAGTAGGTGTTTTTTAACTACGGCGCTATTGCTATGTTCATAGTAGCAGCGTTTTTTCTGTGCAAGCGCTATTGATAATTAGCTACTGGTAAGAGCTTCTGTGTATAAGGTTTTACTTAGTAGTAGTAGCGTCAGCTGGGCCTATAAATTGATTAGCTTGGTGGGTGTTATGCTCCCGATCGATCTATTAGTTTTAATCACCGGTGGATACAAGGCACGGGAACTCCTCCTTTTTGGAACATGCGGGACCCCAGGATTTCTTTGGGCCTCGGGGACACGGCTGCTACCGCCGGTAGCTGCGTCTGCACTTGTTCTGCGGGTGGATAGGCTGGGACAATAGGTGAACGCTGTTGTTCTCTGACCTTTGTAACTTGTACCTGATGGCTCTCACCCGGTGAAGCACCTTGTATGGACCAAAGTAGCGGAAGGCGAGCCTCTGGTTGGCGCCTGTGGTGACGGAACACTGTACGTAGGGTTGGATCTTGAGGAATACCCAGCCGTCAACGGCGAAGACGTGATCGAAGCTGTGCTTGTCGATGGAGTCTTTCATTTGTTGGTAGGAGATGTTCACGAATGAGCAATGTCATCTAGGCACGATCTTGTAGCCACTCCGTCAAGTCCGGTGAGGCACACGCCACCGGGTCGATGGTGCCGACGTGGCGAGGAACGTGCCCGTAGAGCACCTCGAAGGGAGTCATACCCAAAGCTGAGTGGGTGAAATAGTATACCAAAACTCGGCTAGGGTAAGCCAAGCAGGCCGGGTAGGCATTAACGAAGCATCGGAGAAAGGTTTTGAGGCACTGGTTCAGCCTCTCCGTTTGTCCGTCAGTTTGCAGGTAGTGTGATGTGCTCATCCGGAGCTTTGTGGTGAGAGAGTGGTTCAGGTTATGATAAGGCCCGACGGGTAAGTTCAAAAAACTGGGTAAACAACATTTCCTGATATTGTGCGAGAATCAAGTAGATTTTAATTTCTAACAATTTTTTAGTTGAATAATTGCTCTAAATGTAAACATTGTCAAAGTGCCTTTTTTAATCAATCTACATTGCAGCTGAAATGGATTTTAATTATTATCCGATTGTGCCCATGCTATAATTTTTTAATATGGATTATGTTTATATAACTTTAGCAAAATATTTCAAAAGCCAGTGGCAACGCACGGACATTCTACTAGTTTATGTAATTCTTCAGCTTCGGGAATTTTTTTGAATTTCATAGTTTTCCAAATTCATGAACTTTTTTCCAAATTCATAAATTTTTTATAATTTTTGTATTTGTTTTTAAGTGCATGACCTTTTTCTGATCTTTTAATTTTTTCCGTATTCATATACTTTTTTCAAAATCGTGCTCTTTTCTAAAAAATCATTTTTGAAATTGGCGAGCATATTTTACGTTTTTGTGAATTTTTATGGTAAAATCATGATTATTTCAAAATTTGGGTACATTTTTCAAATCCAATTTTTTTTTTCCAAATTTACTATGTTGAACCTGCAAAAGTTTATTCAAATCCATGAAATTTAATGAATCCGTGAAAATTTTCAATCAATGAACTTTACTGAAATACCAGATGCGAACTTTTTTGAATCACGGAAGTATTTTATAAATTTTCAATCAATGAACTTTACTGAAGTTTATTCAAGTCATTCCCGAAGATCCTAACTTTTTTGAATTCCGGAAGTATTTTTCAAATTTGTGAACATTTTTTTCAAGTTCATGAACTATTTTGAATCCATCATTTGTTTTCCAAATTCATGAGTATTTTAAATCCGCCAGCTTCTTCCAGATCGGTGAAAAAATAATTCAAGTGCGCAAACTCTTTTCAAAATCCATTAGCGGAAGTACCTCTGGCCTATGAAGCAACGCTACTGGCCCGGCCAGGTACTGTAGTTGTCACGTAATTTATTTTTTCCCTACGGTTTTGTGTATCGGGTACTCACTCTTTTGCTTTAGTTTTCATTTATTTTTTCCTTGGTTATTTTTCTTTTCTTTATTTATTTATTTTTGAGTTTCATTCATTTTCCACGTGTTTTTTTCGGTTTTCCTGTTTTGTTTTTTCCTTTTTTCTTTTTTAAATGTCAGAACTTTTTCATACACATTGATTATTATCTCGTATACATCATGATTTTTTATACACATTTAACTTTTTCAAACACATAGTTGACATTTTTTCAACTATATATTTTGTTGTCTACTTTTTTCACATACATTGTACATTTTTGTATACATCTAAAATATTTTTTATACATGTTTAATATTGTTCAAATACATGCTAAATATTTTTTCAAATACATGTTTTTGATCATTGTTTTTCATAATATGGGTGAATTGTTTTTGAAACACTCGTTGAAACATCTTTCGGAATGATACAAGATATATTTTAAACTTTCGAATATATTTTTTGAATAATATTTTTATAAAACATCAAAAACATATTTTGAAACTCATGGGCTTTTATTAAAATATAATGTACATTTTTGTATAATAAAAAGATTTTTTTGAGTTACATATAGATTGTTTATATCATATAACATTTAAATAAAATGTGAAATACATAGTTTTTGATGTGTGAACATTATTGAAATGACACATACATTTTTGAATTGGATAATGTTTTCTAAAGGTTGAGCGAATAATCATTTTACACTGCATGAGCATCTTTTTAAATTTCTGATCAACACTTCTCAAAAATTTACAAAATTATGTTTTATGGTCTATGTATTTATTATTTTTATAAAATTAAATAAGAGTAAAAACGAGAAAACAAAACATGTCCGTGACGACAGTGTGAAGAATCCACATGGCTACTAGGCCGACCCACTACCGACTCCTGATAACCCACAAGTATAGGGGATCGCAACAGTTTTCGAGAGTAAAGTATTCAACCCAAATTTATTGATTCGACACAAGGGGAGCCAAAGAATATTCTCAAGTATTAGGAGTTAATTTGTCAATTCAACCACACCTGGATAATTTAGTATCTGCAGCAAAATATTTAGTACCAAGTAGTATGATAATAATGGTAACAGTGGCAAAAGTAACGATAGCAGTTTTGTATTAGTTGTAACAGTAGCAACAGAAAAGTAAATAAGCGAAACATAATATGTGAAAAACTCGCAGGCATTGGATCAGTGATGGATAATTATGCCGGATGCGATTCCTCATATAATAGTTATAATATAGGGTGACACAGAACTAGCTCCAGCTCACCAATGTAATGTAGGCATGTATTCTGAATATAGTCATACGTGCTTATGGAAAACAACTTGCATGACATCTTTTGTCCTACCCTCCCGTGGCAGCGGGGTCCTAACGGAAACTAAGGGATATTAAAGCCTCCTTTTAATAGAGAACAGGACCAAAGCATTAACACATAGTGAATACATGAACTCCTCAAACTACGGTCATCACCGAGAAGTATCCCGATTATTGTCACTTCGGGGTTGTCGGATCATAACACATAATAGGTGATTATAGACTTGCAAGATAGGATCAAGAGCTCACATATATTCATGAAAACATAATAGGTTCAGATCTGAAATCATAACAATATCAATCTCAGAACATAGTGGATACTAGTGATCAAACCCTAACAAAACTAACTTGATTACATGGTAAATCTCATCCAACCCATCACCGTCCAGCAAGCCTACGATGGAATTACTCACGCACGGCGGTGAGCATCATGAAATTGGTGATGGAGGATGGTTGATGATGACGACGACGACGAATCCCCCTCCCCGGAGCCCCGAACGGACTCCAGATCAGCCCTCCCGAGAGAGATTAGGGCTTGGCGGCGGCTCCGTATCGTAAAACGTGATGAAACTTTCTCCCTGATTTTTTTCTCCACGAAACGGAATATATGGAGTTGGAGTTGAGGTCGGTGGACCATCAGGGGGCCCATGAGACAGGGGGGGCGTGCCCCCACCCTCGTGGACAGGGTGTGGGCCCCCTGGCCTTGATTCTTTTGCCAGTATTTTTTATATTTTCCAAAAGTTATCTCCATGGATTTTCAGGTCATTCCGAGAACTTTTGTTTTCTGAACAATAAACAACACCATGGAAGTTCTGCTGAAAACAGCGTCAGTCCAGGTTAGTTTCATTCAAATCATGCGAGTTAGAGTCCAAAACAAGGGCAAAAGTGTTTGGAACAGCAGATACGTTGGAGACGTATCAACTCCCCCAAGCTTAAACCTTTGCTTGTCCTCAATCAACTTAGTTGATAAACTGAAAGTGAAAAAGAAAAACTTTTACAAACTCTGTTTGCTCTTGTTGTTATAAATATGTAAAGCCAGTATTCAAGTTTTCAGGAAAGATTATGAACCAACCATATTCACAATAACACTTAGGTATCATGTTTACTCATATCAATGGCATAATCAACTAGCGAGAAATAATAAAAAAACTCGGATGACAACACTTTCTCAAAACAATCATAATATGATATAAAAAATGGTATCTCGCTAGCCCTTTCTGAGACCGCAAAACATAAATGCAGAGCACCTTTAAAGATCAAGGACTGACTAAACATTGTAATTCATGGTAAAAGAGATCCAGTCAAGTCATACCCAATATAAACTAATAGTAATGCATGCAAATGACAGTGTGCTCTCCAGCGAGTGCTTTTTAATAAGAAGGTGATGACTCAACATAAAAGTAAATAGATAAGCCCTTCGCAGAGGGAAGCAGGGAATTGCAGAGGTGCCAGAGCTTGATTTTAAAATAGAGATGAGTAACACTTTGAGCGGTATACTTTCACTGTCAACGCAACAACTATGGGATCTCGATATCTTCCATGCTACATACATTATAGGCAGTTCTCAAACAGAATGGTAAAGTTTATACTCCCCCACCACCAACAAGCATCAATCCATGGCTTGCTCGAAACAACGAGTGCCTCCAACTAGCAACAGCCCTGGGGGAGTTTTGTTTAATTATTTCGATTTTCTTCGCTCTTTTTGATCATGGGACTGGGCATCCTGGTTACAAGCCATTTACTCGTGAATGAGGAGCCGAGTCCACTCCTCTTGAGAATAACCCACCTAACATGGAAGATACAGACAGCCCTAGTTGAGACATGAGCTGCTCGAGCATACAAAACAGAATTTCATTTGAAGGTTTGGAGTTTGGCACATACAAATTTACTTGGAACGGCAGGTAAATACCGCATATAGGAAGGTATAGTGGACTCATATGGAATAACATTGGGGTTTATGGAGTTTGAATGCACAAGCTGTATTCCCCTTAGTACAGGTGAAGGCTAGCAAAAGACTGGGAAGTGACCAACTGAGAGAGCGACAACAGTCATGAACATGCAATAAAATTAATTTACACTGAGTGCAAGCATGAGTAGGATATAATCCACCATGAACATAAATATCATGAAGGCTATGTTGATTTTGTTTCAACTACATGCGTGAATATTTGCCAAGTCGAGTCACTCAATTCATTCAAAGGAGGATACCACCCTATCATACCACATCACAACCATTTTAATAGCATGTTGGCACGCAAGGTAAACCATTATAAGCTCCTAGCTAATTAAGCATGACATAAGCAACTATAATCTCTAATTGTCATTGCAAACATGTTTATTCATAATAGGCTGAATCAGGAATGATGAACTCATCATATTTACAAAAACAAGAGAGGTTGAGTTCATACCAGCTTCTCTCATCTCAATCAGTCCACCATATATCATCATTATTGCCTTTACCTTGCACGACCGAACGGTGTGTATAATAATGATAGTGCACGTGCATTGGACTAAGCTGGAATCTACAAGCATTCAATTCAAGGGAGAAGACAAAGTAATATGGGCTCTAAGTTAAATCAACAATCATGCATATGAGAGCCACTAAACATTTTCAATATGGTCTTCTCCTCTCGACCCCCAAAGGAAAGAAAAGAAATAAAACTATTTAGACGGGAAAGCTCCCAACAAGTAAAAGAAGAACGAGAAATCTTTTTGGCATTTTTAATTTAATTACTATTACAAGCATGGAAAGTAAACTAACTAATTTTTTTTGGTTTTCTTAAGGTTTATCAAACACACAAGAATAAAGCTAGAAAAAGAAAACTAGCATGGATAATACAATGAAAGAGTATGAGCACCGACAACTAGAATATTGTGTGAACATGACTGTAAAGTCGGTGAAAAATACGTATTCCCCCAAGCTTAGGCTTTTGGCCTAAGTTGGTCTAATGCCAAGGATCGCGGCTACTCTCCCCGGTGTACTGAGGAGTGTTATCTGGATACCACTGGCTGGCGATCTCCTCCAGATCCCACTGATAACAGGATGAACGATAAGGCTCCAGTGGTGGTTCTGGCTCAGGCTCTAGAGCTGATGTCTGGCCTCGATGCGCATACACATCCTTCGGCAGAACAAGGTAATGGCATGTAGTTAAATCAAACAAAGAAGGCGTAGGCAGGGTAATAATCTCATTGTGTTTCTTATTAAATCTCATGTTATACAGAAGCATCTTATTATGGTTGTCAGCAATAAACTCATGCGCTACCATGCTCCTGTAATCTAAAAAGGAAAGAGGCAGCAGTGTTTCCTCTTTCTCATCATGCCTAATAGGTATCTCAAAATGTTTAGCAAGGCGTGCAGCATAGATACCTCCAAAAATGGGGCCTTTTGTACGATTTAGGCTTAACCGTTTAGCAATAATGGCACCCATACTGAAAGTATTATCACCAAGTAAGGCGTGGAGCAGAATAATACTATCAGGAACACTGAAGTTTCCACTATTTCCATGACCAGTTAAGCATCGACTAGCAAATATGGCAAAGTAGCGTAAAACAAGAAAGTGTATGCTAGTGATTCTCACATCGGAACCCTTCTTCGAATCCCCAACAGTAATAGTGTTAACAAAACCGTCTACATCCTTATGATGTGGTTCATCTAAGCTGTCCTCAAAGGGTATTCTACAAACCGCGCAAAAATTACTGAAGAGGAAAGGATGATGCATCAATAGTAGCGTAAGTATTTCCCTCAGTTTTTGAGAACCAAGGTATCAATCCAGTAGGAGGCTCCTCAAAAGTCCCACGCACCTACACAAACAAACAAAGAACTCGCAACCAACGCAATAAAGGGTTGTCAATCCCTTCACGGCCACTTGCGAAAGTGAGATCTGATAGAGATAATATGATAAGATAAATATATTTTTGGTATTTTATAATATAGATGCGAAAAGTAAAGATGCAAATAAAAGTAGATTGAAAGCTTATATGATAAAAGATAGACCCCGGGGCCATAGGTTTCACTAGTGGCTTCTCCCAAGATAGCATAAGTATTACGGTGGGTGAACAAATTAATGTCGAGAAATTGATATAAAAGCGAATAATTATGAGATTGTCTAGGCATGATCATGTATATAGGCATCATGTCCGTGACAAGTAGACCGACTCCTGCCTGCATCTACTACTATTACTCCACACATCGACCGCTATCCAGCATGCATCTAGAGTATTAAGTTCATAAGAACAGAGTAACGCATTAAGAAAGATGACATGATGTAGAGGGATAAACTCAAGCAATATGATAAAAACCCCATCTTTTTATCCTTGATGGCAAAAATACAATACGTGCCTTGCAACCCCTGCTGTCACTGGGTAAGGACACCGCAAGATTGAACCCAAAGCTAAGCACTTCTCCCATGGCAAGAAATATCAATCTAGTAGGCCAAACCAAACTGATAATTCGAAGAGACTTGCAAAGATAACTCAATCATACATAAAAGAATTCAGAGAAGATTCAAATATTTCTCATAGATAAACTTGATCATAAACCCACAATTCATCGGATCTCGACAAACACACCGTAAAAAGAGTTTACATCGAATAGATCTCCACAAGAGAGGGGGAGAACATGGTATTGAGATCCAAAAAGAGAGAAGAAGCCATCTAGCTAATAACTATGGACCCGAAGGTCTGTGGTAAACTAGACACAACTCATAGGAGGGGCTATAGTGTTGATGTAGAAGCCCTCCGTGGTCGATACCCCCTCCGGCGGAGCGCCGACGAAGGCTCCAAGATGGGATCTCGCGGATACAGAAGGTTACGGCGGTGGAAATGGTTTTTCGTTGGCTCCCTGGATGTTTTCAGGGTACGTGGGTATATATAGGAGTAAGAAGTACGTCGGTGGCCGCCTAAGGGGCCCAGGAGACAGGGGGCACGCCCAGAGGGGGTGGGCGCGCCCTCCTATCTCCTGGCCGCCTCGATCGCTTCTTGACTTGCACTCCAAGTCCTCTGGATCACGTTCGTTCCAAAAATCGCGCTCCCGAAGGTTTCATTCCGTTTGGACTCCGTTTGATATTCCTTCTCTTCAAAATACTGAAATAGGCAAAAAAATAGCAATACGAGCTGGGCCTCCGGTTAGTAGGTTAGTCCCAAAAATGATATAAATGTGTAAAATAAAGCCCATAAACATCCAAAAGGGGTAATATAATAGCATGGAACAATAAAAAATTATAGATACGTTGGAGACGTATCAATTACGTAATGACATTTCCTTAGTCTCATCATATAAATGAAAAGATATTGAAGGAGGTGAATTCTTCGGATAATAATAAAAGTTTTGCACGAAAGTATTGATAAGTAAGAGATACTATTCAATCCGGTCGTGGAGGAAGTCGGTGAGGCCCACATTTTCAGCCAATGAATAAAAGTCTTCACAAATCCCGGCTGCTCCCAAGAAATTATCACAAGGCCATTCACACGGCCGTACTTCCGCTACACGAGGAAGATTATACTTGGCCTTTTCCTTCTCCTTAGCTTGTTTATCCTTAGAGCTTTGACTAGAAGAGCCCCTCAATAATCTCCTCATCATTTTCTGAAAATTTCTGAAATTTTTAGTAACTTCAAAATAAAAGTGAATCAAACTAAACAAGATTGATAACAACTACTCCCACAAGTGCCTAGAGCCTATATCATGCATTAGAATTACTTGGGACCTCATAAATTTGACATGCAAGCTCAAGAACAGGGTCACCTAGGTAGCAAAAATTTGCAACGAATAAAGCACTAGAACAAAAACTATTTGGACCAATGGAGGAGTCACATACCAAGCAACAATCTCCCAAGCAGTTTTGTGAATGGAGCTTTGAGCAAGGAGATCGAAAATCGCAGCAAAATGAGCTAGAACTCGTGTTTGAGCTGGATGGGGATTTTTTTGGGAGGAAGATGGAGTGTGTGGGTGCAGGAATAGGTGGAGGGGGGCCATCGTGGGCCCACGAGATAGGGGCGCGCCTAGGGGGAGTGGGCGCGCCCTCCACCCTCGTGGCCAGGTGCTTGCCCCCCTGTTGTGTTCTCAGTGCCTAAAATCCTCAAATATTCCATAAAAAATCGTACTAAATTTGCAGGGCATTTGGAGCACTTTTATTTTCGGGATATTTTTTATTGCATGGATAATTCAGAAAACAGATAGATAATCCTATTTTTGCTTTATTTATTCTAAATAACAGAAAGTAAAAAGAGAGTACAGAAGGTTGTGCCTTCTAGTTTCATCCATCTCATGATCATCAAAAGGAATCCACTAACAAGGTTGATCAAGTCTTGTTAACAAACTCATTCCGAATAACATGGAACCGGAGAAATTTCGAATAACACTAGGTTACCTCAACGGGGATATGAACATCCCCAACAATAAGAATATCATACTTTTTCTTGACAGTAGGGAGAGGAAATTCAAAACCTCCAATAATGATAGTTGGAACTTTTCCAATAGAATTGATGCTATGAACTTGAGGTTGTTTCCTCGGAAAGTGTACCGTATGCTCATTACCATTAACATGAAAAGTGACATTGCCTTTGTTGCAATCAATAATAGCCCTTGCAGTATTCAAAAAGGGTCTACCAAGGATAATCGACATACTATCGTCCTCGGGAATATCAAGAATAACAAAGTCCGTTAAGATAGTGACATTTGCAACCACAACAGGCACATCCTCACAAATACCGACATGTATAGCAGTTGATTTATCAGCCATTTGCAAAGATATTTCAGTAGGTGTCAACTTATTCAATTCAAGTCTACGATATAAAGAGAGAGGCATAACACTAACACCTTCTCCAAGATCACATAAAGCAGTTTTAACATAGTTCCTTTTAATGGAGCATGGTATAGTTGGTACTCCAGGATCTTCAAGTTTCTTTGGTATTCCACCCTTAAAAGTATAATTAGCAAGCGTGATGGAAATTTCAGCTTCCGGTATCTTTCTTTTATTTGTAATGATATCCTTCATATATTTAGCATAAGGATTTACTTTAAGCATATCAGTTAAGCGCATACGTAAGAAAATAGGCCTAATCATTTCAGCAAAGCGCTCAAAATCCTCATCATCCTTTGTCTTGGATGGTTTAGGAGGAAAAAGCATGGGTTTCTGAACCCATGGTTCTCTTTCTTTACCGTGCTTCCTAGCAACAAAATCTCTCTTATCATAACGTTGATTCTTTGATTGTGGGTTATCAAGATCAACAGCAGGTTCAATCTCTACATCATTGCTATTGCTAGGTTGAGCATCAACATGAACATTATCATTAACATTATTACTAGGTTCATGTTCATCACCTGATTGTGTTTCAGTATCAGAAATAGAAATATCATTGGGATTCTCAGGTGTGTCTACAACAGGTTCACTAGAAGCATGCAAAGTCCTATCGTTTTTCTTTTTCTTCTTTTTACAAGGACTAGGTGCATCTGAATTATTTCTCTGAGAATCTTGCTCGATTCTCTTAGGGTGGCCTTCAGGATACAAAGGTTCCTGAGTCATTCTACTAGTTCTAGTAGCCACTCTAACAGCAAAATCATGTTTATTATTTAATTCATCGAGAAAATCACTTTGAGCTTTGAGTACTTGTTCAGCTTGAGTGGTAGCCATAGAAGCATATTTGCTAATGAGTTTATGTTCACCTTTAACTCTAGCCATATAATCACTCAAGCGTCCTATCATGAAAGCATTACTCTTTAATTCGCTACCAACATAAGCATTAAAACTTTCTTGTCTAGCCATAAAGTCATCAAATTCATCTAAGTATTGGCTATGAAATTTAGTAGACGGGATTTCAACTTTATCATATCTATAGAGAATTTACCTTTACTACCTGTGTTGGGTTATCAAGACAATGTGTTTCTTCAATAGGTAGATTAAGACCATGTATTTCTTCAATAGGAGGTAAATTCTTAACATCTTCAGCTTTAATACCTTTTTCTTTCATCGATTTGTTTGGCTCTTGCATATCTTCAGGACTGAGAAATAGAACACCCTTCTTCTTCGGAGTTGGTTTAAGAATAGGTTCAGGAGCTGGCTCAATTGGCTCAGGAAGAGTCCAATTATTTTCATTAGTCAACATATTATTCAATAACAATTCAGCTTGGTCGACTGTTTTTTCCCTGAAAACACAACCAGCACAACTATCGACTGTTTTTTCCCTGAAAACACTACCAGCACAACTATCCAAGTGGTCCTTGGAAGCATCGGTTAGTCCATTATAAAAGATGTCAACTATTTCATTTTTCTTAAGAGGATGATCAGGCAAAGCATTAAGTAATCGGAGAAGCCCCCCCCAAGCTTGTGGGAGACTCTCTTCTTCGATTTGCACAAAATTATATATTTCCCGCAAGGCAGCTTGTTTCTTATGAGCAGGGAAATATTTAGCAAAGAAGTAATAAATCATATCCTGGGGACTACGCACAAAACCAGGATCAAGAGAATTAAACCAAGTTTTAGCATCACCCTTTAATGAGAATGGAAATATCTTAAGGATATAATAATAGCGATACTTCTCGTCATTAGTAAACAGGGTGGCTATATCATTTAACTTGGTAAGATGTGCCACAACAGTTTCAGATTCATTGCCATAAAAAGGATCAGATTCAACCAAAGTAATTATCTCAGGATCAACAGAGAATTCATAATCCTTATGTGACGCCCGGATAATTAAGCTACAGTGATTCCCCGCTAATGATGCCACGTCACCATGGTTACTGTGATAAACTCCCGATAGTTCAGAACCGAAACAAATTCAAAATTTAAATAAAAGAAAACAATAAAAGTTTTCAAAAATTAAAACAAAAATGTTCGGTGGTTGCCAAATATTACAAAGATAATTATGGTGTAAGGTTCACAATTTTATAAGATGCCTAAGTGTTTATAAATAAACTAAAACAGAAAAGAATAAATAAAAAGAAAAGACAAAAGGTAAAAAAAAAGAGAGGGAGAGAACCCCCTGGCCATCTAGGCCTCGGCCCAGCAAGCCGACGGGCCGCCAGGCCAGCCCACTGGCCCGGCCGGACCCTCCCACTCCACCTTATCCCCCTGAAACCCTAACCCCCACCCCCACGTCGCCCCCATTCTCTCCCACTCCTCCCTCTCGCCCTTCCCCGATTTGGATCGGGGCAAACCCCCGATCCCGTCGCCCCAGCGCCGCCTCCACGGCGCCTCATACCCCCCCTCGCAATCTCTCCTCT
>NC_041385.1:857047219-857052604 GCF_002162155.2 Triticum dicoccoides | reverse complement strand
ACCATTTAGACTTAAAATATAATGCAATATAGGATTAACGAAAATAGTAAATATATTTCAAAACAAAAAAAAAACTAAACTAAACTAATCTACTGGGCTCTTGGCCCATCTAACAAACAACTAGGCCCAGCCCGGCTCCCCTCCTTAACCTAGCCCGCAGCCAGCCTTACCCACTTGACCCCCACTCCTCTCGCTCGATCCCTCTCCATCTCCCTCGCGCCGCCACACACCTAGACCAGAGGCGAGGCGCCTCATACCCCCCTCGCAATCTCTCCTCTCCCCCCCGCTTCCCCGCACCTCTCCCCTGGCGGGTCACAGCTGTTGTTCGCCGGCAAGGCAACCACCGCCCCTGGTCTTCTCCTCCACCTTCCGTTCGTCTCCAAGCGCGCCCGAGCCTCCTCGTCAAGCTTCCGGCCAGCGTGACCGCAATAGCCAACAAGCCTGCACCCGCGACGAGCAGAGGAGCTCACACCAGAGCCCTCCTCCTTGCGGCCATGGCGTTCGCCGTGGCTGCAGGGCGCCCCTCCACCGGGTCCCGCTCGCCCAAGCCGCCTCCTTGCCGGAGAGGGACGGATCCCGGAGGCCCCGTCAAGGATCCGGCCTCCCTCGCCTTGCTCCCCTCGCCGGAGTCCCCTCGTCGACCGGCGCCCCCTCCTCCGACACCGTCGGCCGCAGCCGCTAACCTCGTCGTCGATCCGCTCGGCCCCAACATCCTCCGGCTCCATCGAGCACCCTGCCGCTTCCGCTGTGAGCCTCCGGCCCTCCACGGCCTTTTCCCTCTTCTCCCCGTGCCCTCCAGTGCCGGTTGTCGCTAGCTCCGCCGTAGTCGCCGCCTTCCATTGCCACCGGCGTCGTTCGGCTTCCGCGCCCGTTGTCCCCCTGACGCCGCGCACCCGTAGTCACGCGGCTCTGCCGCAACCACCTCTTGCCATCCCTCGCGCGCGCTATGCCGCGGCCTTGTCCCCGCACCGCGCCTGGGCCGCGTGCCCCGCTCACGCCCTGGTTGTGCTCCGGCACCACCGCGCGTTGCTCGTCTCCGCCTCTGGCTCCCGCCGCTCCGGCCACTCGCCGTGACCTCGCCACTTCCACCGGAGGCGGACTGCCCCCGTCTCTGCGGGCGGGCGTCCTGGCGCCCCGCACCTGATCCATCGCCCGCGCCCGTTTGGCCCTATGGGCCACTGCCCAGTGGGGCCCCCCACCCACGCCCCTGTTAAAAAAAAGAGAACAAAAAAAACATAATAAAAATAATTGATTAATTAATTAATTACTTAACTTAATTAGATCTGTTAATTAACCTAATCACTTATTAAACTAACTAATCCTGTTTAGTTAACCTAAGTCAATGACGAACGGGACCCACACGTCAGTTTGACTAGTCAACACCCCTGTTAACTGCTGATGTCATGCTGACGTCAGCGTGCACTGTTCTGGATAATGTTTAATTAAAATAATTAACTAAATACTAAAAATGATTTTAATCTTTTAAAATTAATATAAAATAAACCGTAGCTCGGATGAAAAAACTTTGTACATGAAAGTTGCTCAGAACGACGAGACGATTCCGGATACGCAACCCGTTCATCCGCCACACCCCCCTAACCTATCGAACTCGCAACTTTCCTCCCCTCCGGCTCCTCTGCCCGAAAACACGAATCACCGGGGATATTTTCCCGGATGTTTCCCCCCTTCACCGGTATCACCTATCCCTGCGTTAGGTCACCTCTAGCACCGCATTCGTCATGTTATGCTTTGTTTGCTCTGTTATTTATTATGTTCCCCCTCCGTTACTTTTTCCGGTAGACCCCGAGGCCACTGCCGGTACCCCCTGTGATCGACTACGGTGTTGACGACCCCTCTCTCTTGCCAGAGCAACCAGGCAAGGCCCCCCTTGATCACCAGATATCACCTATTCTACTCTATACTGCTTGCATTAGAGTAGTGTAGCATGTTACTGCTTTCGTTAATCCTATTCTGATGCATAGCCTGACATTGTCGCTACATCTGTTGATACCTTACCTGCAATCCTAAATGCTTAGTATAGGATGCTAGTTTATCATCATTGGCCCTACATTCTTGTCAGTCTGCCTTGCTATACTATCGGGCCGTGATCACTTGGGAGGTGATCACGGGTATATACTATACATACATACATACTATACAGATGGTGGCTAAAGTCGGGTCAGCTCATTGAGTACCCGCAAGTGATTCTGATGAGGGGGCTGAAAGGACAGGTGGCTCCATCCCGGTAGAGGTGGGCCTGGGTTCCCGACGGCCCTCGACTGTTACTTTGTGGCGGAGCGACAGGGCAGGTTGAGACCACCTAGGAGACAGGTGGGCCTGGCCCTGTTCGGCGTTCGCGGATACTTAACACGCTTAACGAGATCTTGGTATTTGATCTGAGTCGGCTACGAGCCTATACGCACTAACCATCTACGTGGGAGTAGTTATGGGTATCCCGACGTCGTGGTATCAGCCGAAGCACTTCAGACGTCAGCGACGGAGCGGCGCGCGCCGGATTGGAACGTAAGCCTGCTCTTGTATTAAGGGGGCTAGTTCTGCTTCCGGCCGCCCACGCAACGTGCAGGTGTGCTATGGGCGATGGGCCCAGACCCCTGTGCGCTTAGGTTTAGACCGGCGTGTTGGCCTCTCTGTTGAGCCTAGGTGGGGCTGCGACGTGTTGATCTTCCGAGGCCGGGCATGACCCAGGAAAGTGTGTCCGGCCAAATGGGATCAAGCGTGTTGGGTTATGTGGTGCACCCCTGCAGGGAAGTTAATCTATTCGAATAGCCGTGATCTTCGGTAACAGGACGACTTGGAGTTGTACCTTGACCTTATGACAACTAGAACCGGATACTTAATAAAACACACCCTTCAAAGTTCCACAGACAACCCGGTGATCGCTTTTCCGCAGGGCGACGAGGAGAGGATCGCCGGGTAGGTTTATGCTATGCGATGCTACTTGGAGATGCCACTTGGAGATGCTACTTGGAGGACTTCAATCTACTCTCTCCTACATGCTGCGAGGCGGAGGCTGCCAGAAGCGTAGTCTTCGATAGGATTAGCTATCCCCCTCTTATTCTGGCATTCTGCAGTTCAGTCCATTGATATGGCCTCCTTACACATATACCCATGCATATGTAGTGTAGTTCCTTGCTTGCGAGTACTTTGGATGAGTACTCACGGTTGCTTTCTCCCCCCCTTTCCCCCTTTCCTTTCTTTCTGGTTGTCGCAACCAGATGCTGGAGTCCAGGAGCCAGACGCCACCGTCGACGACGACCCCTACTACACCGGAGGTGCCTACTACTACGTGCTGCCCGCTGACGACGACCTGGAGTAGTTAGGAGGATCCCAGGCAGGAGGCCTGCGCCTCTTTCGATCTGTATCCCAGTTTGTGCTAGCCTTCTTAAGGCACACTTGTTTAACTTATGTCTGTACTCAGATATTGTTGCTTCCGCTGACTCGTCTATGATCGAGCACTTGTATTCGAGCCCTCGAGGCCCCTGGCTTGTATTATGATGCTTGTATGACTTATTTTATTTGTAGAGTTGTGTTGTGATATCTTCCCGTGAGTCCCTGATCTTGATCGTACACATTTGCGTGCATGATTAGTGTACGATTGAATCGGGGGCGTCACAAGTTGGTATCAGAGCCGACTGCCTGTAGGAATCCCCCTTTCCAACTCCTTGGCCGAAGTCGAGTCTAGACGTTGCAAAACTTTTACTAACATGGCTGTGTGTCTTATGGACACACGTCGCCATTGGGTGGTAGTAGGATCTTTTACTCCTCGACCTTTACTCTGGGACTCTGATCTCTCCTCTATTCGGGTTAAATGAAGTTTACTAAATCTAACATTAGGATCTCGTTATCACTTTCACCCGGAGAGCCCCTTATTACAAATGATCGTCTGCTGCACCAGAAGACCCTGAAGATACTCTCCGCTGTTAACCCGAGAACTTGTGTTCATCACGTTCGCAATTCACCTTCCACCGCAAACCCTTATGGATAACTACTTGCATTTGTTATTCTTACCTTCATCCCCAGTGGTCTTGTTATTACAAGATACCCTGAAAAACTCGTCGTTGTGTCGATAATCCCTTGAGCTTACTGCCTTGCTGTTCTTTGTCGCCTGAATACCCCTACGGTTAATTGTTGCACTTATCGAGTATCCGCTCATCCCCAGTTGTTCATGAGTTTCACAAAAGTCTTCAAAATACTATTCGATCTTCCGAAAATCCTCTGGAGCCTTTGGCTCTTGAAATTCTTGCTTGACTCGCATTATGGTTAATCCCATAAGTCTCGTAGTCTTATTGACATTCCTCGTCATTATCATTTTGGGTCTATTGACTCAATATGTTGCGAATGCACGCAATCATCAGTCGGATCCTAGAATTCATCCTTCCGGCTCAGACGTCGTTTTAATCATGAGCTGGTTCTCGCCAATTAAATTGTCGTCGATTTTGCCCCTAAGTCTATTGAACTTATCCATCCTTGATCAGAGCGTCTGCTTCTGATTCTTCGCTTTGTAAACCATAACCCCTTAGCAATTGAGCTCTAAGTTATTCAGTTGTTTCGATAATCCAATGTCTTTGTCTGGCTTCTTCCTCTGGTTGTGTGTCGATACTCACCCCAGATCCTTTGCTGGATTTTATCCGACAATGTCCTTCATATTCAATAACCTTGAGCCTTTCCTAGGATATATACCGCCTTTGGTAAATTGTATCCTCTACTTTGCCAACCATGCTCTGCTATCGAGCTTGTGTTATTTACTCCTGAAGTTTGTGGTATATGTTCCTAGGAGGCCCTGATGGGTTGGACATATGCTTTTCTTTAAACTGTGTGAACCCGGAAACCACTACGGGTCATACTCTACTAGTGTTATGTCAGATAAAATTTCAACACACAATTTCGTTGAAGGCGAGAAGTGAATGAAAGGTTATGCATTAAAGAAGTGGGAGTCGACCTTGAACTTTGTGTTCATGCCCATGGACACGATGTAGATCTTATCATTAAAGCTTCTTTTAAATAAATTATTCCTTTGGTATAAGTTCATCTTATATCTAGGATCTGGCCCTTTGCAACCGTGGTTCCGACCATGATTGTTCTTCTTTGATCTCATTTCTCGGACAAGTTAAAACAATTGTCTTCTATGGATCAATACACTAGTCCCACCTTTACTTTGATCTTGTGTCGAGTATTACCCCCCTGGTATCTCGAGATTATCATGGAACTGCATAACTCCTTATGAGTTCTTCATCAAGTGCTACCTTCCCACTGATTCAAATTTTTCGCGGGCTCTGAGTTATTGAACACTCAAAGACACCGATAACTAAATCGAGACCGCTCTTCAGTTCAACAACTCTTCAGTAAGCTTCTATAAGTACGAGT
>NC_041385.1:857043581-857045271 GCF_002162155.2 Triticum dicoccoides | reverse complement strand
CCCCCCCCTGGGTGGAGGACCTAATATTGTAGTATCCTTTTTAGCAAGTTTAGCCATTCTTCCCTGAGGAAATTGTAAGACTTATCCTACAAGTTGTTCCTAATGGATCCTTCCTATATCTAAAGTCTGACCTTTTGCTCAAAGACCATGTCAATGCTATCTCGAAGCATGTCTATGGTACTCCAATTTTCAACAAGAACATTTGAAGCCCAATGATAAATGTTTCCTGCTCAATTATCCAAACACCGTTGTATGGGTAATATCATGAAATTTCTCTCCCCTACCTAAGGAGTTTTCTACATAATATCCTGTCATGGATATCATGCTCTGCTTGTCCTTGGGAAGGATATACCCCTAATATACGTGTTTAAGCACATTTTCCTTCCCGTTGTTTTGTTCAAACTTACTTGTAAACTACTTAACCGAGCAGTGGTAATCCCCTGCTTAGGTAAACACCTCGGTGTACCTTCCTGTCTGGTGTAACCCTGTTTCTACTGTTGATAACTTCCGGTGACCGCCGATGGACGAGAACTTTGCCTATTGGTCTGCCTCGTTCAACGAGCAGGAAAATGGTTCTCTTCGTCCCTCGCCCTTGGTACCTATGTTGTTGCCGACATGACCCATAGACTCTCCTCTGACATGCCTTGCTTACATGCTTGTGCAAGACGTCACCGCCTTTCCTACTTTTAACCCACATGGTGGGCCCATAACCCACAGTTCCACAGGATCGAAACCTGACTCTCCTGTACACCCTGTTGTCAGAGTTATTCCTCGTGCTTGACTATGTATGTAATTCACGGGCCACTTGCCTGTTGATCTATTCTGGTATCGGACACAATACTTATTCCCGTTGCTCTGAACCCCTTTCGCACTCTGCTTTAGGCAATGAATGATTGCCTATCCGCTTGAAACTTCTTATTACACCGTCTTACTTTGCTCTCGATGTATTCGATTTGTTCAACTCGAGAGATACTCATATGTTCATACTTGGGAAACCCCCAGAAGATTTTCCCTTGTAACATCCTATCGTTGTAGAGCTGCCCCTTACCTATTCGTAGTACGATGGAGATCCCGAAGAAAGGATGACAAATTGATCATGGTGACTTGAAGCAGTGAAATGAAGACATCAACGAAAGGGACCAACCTCTTTGAAAGGGAAGCCAAGACCGAGAAGACTCGTTAGGTTTTTCGCTACCAACACCTTCGCCCCTTACTCCACCGCTTAAATCTCGGGACGAGATTTCTTGTAGTGGAGGAGAATTGTGACGCCCGGATAATTAAGCTACAGTGATTCCCCGCTAATGATGCCACGTCACCACGGTTACTGTGATAAACTCCCGATAGTTCAGAACCAAAACAAATTCAAAATTTAAATAAAAGAAAACAATAAAAGTTTTCAAAAATTAAAACAAAAATGTTCGGTGGTTGCCAAATATTACAAAGATAATTATGGTGTAAGGTTCACAATTTTATAAGATGCCTAAGTGTTTATAAATAAACTAAAACAGAAAAGAATAAATAAAAAGAAAAGACAAAAGGTAAAAAAAAAAGAGAGGGAGAGAACCCCCTGGCCATCTAGGCCTCGGCCCAGCAAGCCGACGGGCCGCCAGGCCAGCCCACTGGCCCGGCCGGACCCTCCCACTCCACCTTATCCCCCTGAAACCCTAACCCCACCCCCACGTCGCCCCCA
>NC_041385.1:857036232-857042945 GCF_002162155.2 Triticum dicoccoides | reverse complement strand
ACCATTTAGACTTAAAATATAATGCAATATAGGATTAACGAAAATAGTAAATATATTTCAAAACAAAAAAAAAACTAAACTAAACTAATCTACTGGGCTCTTGGCCCATCTAACAAACAACTAGGCCCAGCCCGGCTCCCCTCCTTAACCTAGCCCGCAGCCAGCCTTACCCACTTGACCCCCACTCCTCTCGCTCGATCCCTCTCCATCTCCCTCGCGCCGCCACACACCTAGACCAGAGGCGAGGCGCCTCATACCCCCCTCGCAATCTCTCCTCTCCCCCCCGCTTCCCCGCACCTCTCCCCTGGCGGGTCACAGCTGTTGTTCGCCGGCAAGGCAACCACCGCCCCTGGTCTTCTCCTCCACCTTCCGTTCGTCTCCAAGCGCGCCCGAGCCTCCTCGTCAAGCTTCCGGCCAGCGTGACCGCAATAGCCAACAAGCCTGCACCCGCGACGAGCAGAGGAGCTCACACCAGAGACCTCCTCCTTGCGGCCATGGCGTTCGCCGTGGCTGCAGGGCGCCCCTCCACCGGGTCCCGCTCGCCCAAGCCGCCTCCTTGCCGGAGAGGGACGGATCCCGGAGGCCCCGTCAAGGATCCGGCCTCCCTCGCCTTGCTCCCCTCGCCGGAGTCCCCTCGTCGACCGGCGCCCCTCCTCCGACACCGTCGGCCGCAGCCGCTAACCTCGTCGTCGATCCGCTCGGCCCCAACATCCTCCGGCTCCATCGAGCACCCTGCCGCTTCCGCTGTGAGCCTCCGGCCCTCCACGGCCTTTTCCCTCTTCTCCCCGTGCCCTCCAGTGCCGGTTGTCGCTAGCTCCGCCGTAGTCGCCGCCTTCCATTGCCACCGGCGTCGTTCGGCTTCCGCGCCCGTTGTCCCCCTGACGCCGCGCACCCGTAGTCACGCGGCTCTGCCGCAACCACCTCTTGCCATCCCTCGCGTGCGCTATGCCGCGGCCTTGTCCCCGCACCGCGCCTGGGCCGCGTGCCCCGCTCACGCCCTGGTTGTGCTCCGGCACCACCGCGCGTTGCTCGTCTCCGCCTCTGGCTCCCGCCGCTCCGGCCACTCGCCGTGGCCTCGCCACTTCCACCGGAGGCGGACAGCCCCCGTCTCTACGGGCGGGCGTCCTGGCGCCCCGCACCTGATCCATCGCCCGCGCCCGTTTGGCCCTATGGGCCACTGCCCAGTGGGGCCCCCACCCACGGCCCTGTTAAAAAAAAAGAGAACAAAAAAAACATAATAAAAATAATTAATTAATTAATTAATTACTTAACTTAATTAGATCTGTTAATTAACCTAATCACTTATTAAACTAACTAATCCTGTTTAGTTAACCTAAGTCAATGACGAACGGGACCCACACGTCAGTTTGACTAGTCAACACCCCTGTTGACTGCTGATGTCATGCTGACGTCAGCGTGCACTGTTCTGGATAATGTTTAATTAAAATAATTAACTAAATACTAAAAATGATTTTAATCTTTTAAAATTAATATAAAATAAACCGTAGCTCGGATGAAAAAACTTTGTACATGAAAGTTGCTCAGAACGACGAGACGATTCCGGATACGCAACCCGTTCGTCCGCCACACCCCCCTAACCTATCGAACTCGCAACTTTCCTCCCCTCCGGCTCCTCTGCCCGAAAACACGAAACACCGGGGATATTTTCCCGGATGTTTCCCCCCTTCACCGGTATCACCTATCCCTGCGTTAGGTCACCTCTAGCACCGCATTCGTCATGTTATGCTTTGATTGCTCTGTTATTTATTATGTTCCCCCTCCGTTACTTTTTCCGGTAGACCCCGAGGCCACTGCCGGTACCCCCTGTGATCGACTACGGTGTTGACGACCCCTCTCTCTTGCCAGAGCAACCAGGTAAGCCCCCCCCCTTGATCACCAGATATCGCCTATTCTACTCTATACTGCTTGCATTAGAGTAGTGTAGCATGTTACTGCTTTCGTTAATCCTATTCTGATGCATAGCCTGACATTGTCGCTACATCTGTTGATACCTTACCTGCAATCCTAAATGCTTAGTATAGGATGCTAGTTTATCATCATTGGCCCTACATTCTTGTCAGTCTGCCTTGCTATACTATCGGGCCGTGATCACTTGGGAGGTGATCACGGGTATATACTATACATACATACATACTATACAGATGGTGACTAAAGTCGGGTCAGCTCATTGAGTACCCACAAGTGATTCTGACGAGGGGGCTGAAAGGACAGGTGGCTCCATCCCGGTAGAGGTGGGCCTGGGTTCCCGACGGCCCTCGACTGTTACTTTGTGGCGGAGCGACAGGGCAGGTTGAGACCACCTAGGAGACAGGTGGGCCTGGCCCTGTTCGGTGTTCGCGGATACTTAACACGCTTAACGAGATCTTGGTATTTGATCTGAGTCGGCTACGAGCCTATACGCACTAACCATCTACGTGGGAGTAGTTATGGGTATCCCGACGTCGTGGTATCAGCCGAAGCACTTCAGACGTCAGCGACGGAGCGGCGCGCGCCGGATTGGAACGTAAGCCTGCTCTTGTATTAAGGGGGCTAGTTCCGCTTTCGGCCGCGTACGCAACGTGCAGGTGTGCTATGGGCGATGGGCCCAGACCCCTGTGCGCTTAGGTTTAGACCGGCGTGCTGGCCTCTCTGTTTTGCCTAGGTGGGGCTGCGACGTGTTGATCTTCCGCGGCCGGGCATGACCCAGGAAAGTGTGTCCGGCCAAATGGGATCGAGCGTGTTGGGCTATGTGGTGCACCCCTGCAGGGAAGTTAATCTATTCGAATAGCCGTGATCTTCGGTAACAGGACGACTTGGAGTTGTACCTTGACCTTATGACAACTAGAACCGGATACTTAATAAAACACACCCTTCCAAGTTCCACAGACAACCCGGTGATCGCTTTTCCGCAGGGCGACGAGGAGAGGATTGCCGGGTAGGGTTATGCTATGCGATGCTACTTGGAGATGCTACTTGAAGAGGCTACTTGGAGGACTTCAATCTACTCTCTCCTACATGCTGCAAGACGGTGGCTGCGAGAAGCGTAGTCTTCGATAGGATTAGCTATCCCCCTCTTATTCTGGCATTCTGCAGTTCAGTCCACTGATATGGCCTCCTTACACATATACCCATGCATATGTAGTGTAGTTCCTTGCTTGCGAGTACTTTGGATGAGTACTCACGGTTGCTTTCTCCCCCCTTTTCCCCCTTTCCTTTCTTTCTGGTTGTCGCAACCAGATGCTGGAGTCCAGGAGCCAGACGCCACCGTCGACGACGACCCCTACTACACCGGAGGTGCCTACTACTACGTGCTGCCCGCTGACGACGACCTGGAGTAGTTAGGAGGATCCCAGGCAGGAGGCCTGCGCCTCTTTCGATCTGTATCCCAGTTTGTGCTAGCCTTCTTAAGGCACACTTGTTTAACTTATGTCTGTACTCAGATATTGTTGCTTCCGCTGACTCGTCTATGATCGAGCACTTGTATTCGAGCCCTCGAGGCCCCTGGCTTGTATTATGATGCTTGTATGACTTATTTTATTTGTAGAGTTATGTTGTGATATCTTCCCGTGAGTCCCTGATCTTGATCGTACACATTTGCGTGCATGATTAGTGTACGATTGAATCGGGGGCGTCACACCTTATCAGTAACAAAGATAGGTGAAGTAGCAAAAACAGGGTCATATTTCATTCTAGCATTCAGAGTTTTTTGTTTTAGTTTAGCTAGTAATTTATTAAGATCAGATCTATCATTGCAAGCAAAAAGATCTCTAGCAGTTTCTTCATCCATAACATAACTCTCAGGAACAACAGGCAATTCATACTTAGGGGGAGAACCTTCATCATCACTATCATCAATAATTTCATCATCAATAATTTTGTTCTCTCTAGCCCTAGCAAGTTGTTCATCAAGAAATTCACCTAATGGCAAAATAGTATCAAGCACAGAATTAGTTTCATCATAAGTATCATGCATAGCAGAAGTGGCATCATCAATAACATTGCGACATATCAGAATTCATAGCAGTAGCAGGTTTAGGTGTCGCAAGCTTACTCAAAACAGAAGGAGAACCTAGTGTAGAGCTAGATGGCAGTTCCTTACCTCTCCTCGTAGTTGAGGGAAAAATCTTGGTTCTTTCGTCTTTCAAGTTCTTCGTAGTGATCAGTAGATATAAATCCCAAGTGACTCAAAGAATAGAGCTATGCTCCCCGGCAACGGCGCCAGAAAATAGTCTTGATAACCCACAAGTATAGGGGATCGCAATAGTTTTCGAGGGTAGAGTATTCAACCCAAATTTATAGCCTAGGATGCTAGATCTGCGCCGGAAGACGACTACGCCCCGGAGCCACATGCACACGCCATCTTGGAGCCACTGCACCGCAGGATCATGCACAGAGTAGCCGTGGGAGTACGCCCCGCACCCGCACGTGCGCCGCACCTTTTCGCCGCCAGATCCATGCGGCCTTGGATAGGTCCATACGTGCATGCCTCTGGTTCGCACCAATGCACCTAGCCGTACCCAGCGCAACATCTCAAGCACGCACTTCGCCGACGCTCGGATCAGGGCGCCAAATCTGCGTGGCACGTGGTCATCATGAACACCCTGGCTGGATCTGCATCTTTGTGCACCAGGGCGGCCAGTCGCGCCTCTCTGCACGCCTGCACTGCACACCCGCACCCCTACTCGGCTGAGCCGCGCCGCGTCGGACACACCTCACAGGGGAGAAGAAAGGCCTTGCCGCCACCGCCGCCACGTGGGCTTTGCCGGGCGATGGTGCGGGGATGAGGGCCGGTGGGTTGTGGAGTTTTGTCGGTGGCTAGGGTTGGCTCCCGGGCTGCCCACGCGAGGAGCAACATGGGAGAGAATAGAGGATCTAGCCTTGTACTTTTGTGGGTTTTTTTTTCAGCTGCTCTTGTGTTTTTTAGGGGAATACGTCATTATGGCGTTTTATATTTCATGCTCAAATATGGATAACATCGTTTGCCAAAACATCGACAAGAAAATCTGAAGGCTTTAAGATTGCCAAACAATGGATCGATCGCACTCCGCCTTGCTAGCTAAAACGTCGGCCGCCATATCAGCCTCTCTAGGACTAGGATGATTAAAAGTAATAGAAGAAAAGTTTCGACTAAGGAAAGAACATTGTCTCGACGGGCTGCTCTTGTGTTTTGTTTTGGCCATGTATACAACACTGCTCGCGAAACGTTTTGTGACTTTGTGAGCCGGGAGAGGGAGATGTGATCCAACGGCTAGAAGGAGAAGGACGGGATGTGGAACTTCCTAGGAACATCCTGTGATCTTCCCTTTGGCCTGCATACGCTGACTAGAAAGGCAGGCTCTCGTCTGGCTCATGAGCCTCCTGCTTGCGGGAGTTCCTTGGAATGGAACACCTCCGGCCTCTGCTCTTTTCCCATCTCTCAGAGCCCCCTCCGCGACTCCGCCGACTATGCTCCTTGCCTCCTTTCTTCAACCGCTTGTGTTTCACTACGAGTCTACTACGAGACAGTCGAAGTCCAAAGCTGATTGCCACATGGAGACCAATATATACCCTGCTCCTAGCAGCGCTTACTCTCCATCAGCTTCAGCATCAGGATGGGTGTGTGTGGCGTCCTGTCGGACATTGCCAATGTCGCGCAGCTGTCAGGGCTGCACGCCGTCATGCTCATCGCCCTGGCCGCCCACCTCCTGCGGATTCCGCAGTGCGAGACGGAATGCGCCAAGCTCGAGGAGTGCGCGCGCAAGCTCCACGCGCTACTGAACATGGCCAAGCAGCAGCAGAACCCGGAGCTTGCCGGACTGGTCGCCGGGGCGCTGGGTGAAGCGGCCGGCCTCGTGGCCTTCTATCGCGGGAGCACGCTCTGGCGCCGCGTCCGGACCGGCAGGAGCATGGAGCCGGAGCTCCGGGACATGCGCAGTCGGCTCGACTGCTTGTGCGTGCTCGTGCTGTGCGTGCACGCCAATCTCCTCACGGCGTCACATGCTTTTGATACTACGTAAGATGTTCGATCCATCCAAATTGGTTTTCACTATCAGCGAGATGTCGATGCAATTAACTGAATCTCAGTAATTTCTACCTATTGGTCAAAATATTTCAGCAATTTCATTAGTACCTGAATCCAAATTGGTTGAATTTCAAATGAAGTTTCGGCTCTTTGCCTGAAATGAATTTTAGTGATTTCAGTTGTTGCTGATTTTTCTTTGAAACTGAAAGTGAAAACCAATACACTAATTGTCTATGTTTACTTGGTGACTGGTGCAGGAACCATCATGTGAGTGATCCATCACACGGCGCAGAAACTTCTGATACTTCTGACAGTCAAAGGTACAACAGGGCTGGTCAGGGAGAAGTAGACAATCAGTCAGAGAACACCGAGCCAGAAGGATTTGAATCCGTCTGATTTCGCTTGGCATTACACACACATCACGTAGAACAATTCCGGTAGCCGATGCGTTTGCGTCTCAGGTTATCAGTGAAGATCGAAGTCCAGGACCTAGTGTTGGAATAATGGCTGAGAACTTGTTCATCTATTAGTGGGTTATATATTCCAGTTTGTAAATTGATGGTCTGCTTTGTACTAGTGTGTTCAGGCAGGTGTGTACGTGGCCTATGTTTCGTGTGTGCATGTGCTACTTTCAGTGTTTCGTATTACGCTCCTTAATCTGTTGTTTTCTCACCCTATACCTACTGTAGTACTGTGATTAATAAAATTGGGC
>NC_041385.1:857032413-857035950 GCF_002162155.2 Triticum dicoccoides | reverse complement strand
TGGCAGCGCTAATATTTTCGTGCCCCCTGTTGGCAGCGTCGCCGCCGTCTGGGGCGCCGTCCTTGCCACCATCCCATCGTCATCCTTCATCCTTGCCGCCATTTGCAATCACAACATCGTAGACGCCCCTTCCCGCAATCGACGAAATTGAATTGCTCTAATTTAGGACTTTCCAATTGATTTTTATCTTACCTAGTTCTATCTACGCCCAGGGGGTAGGTACGTCAGAAGCTCTGGGCAGCTATCTTATTCAAAACAATCTCGCTCCCTAAAAGGTTGCTGATATCATACCTCTATTGAACCCTACTGTATCAATTGTTTAAGTGTTTAGTGGAGAGGAACCACATTGACAGGTTCCCATTGACATCATGCATTCATGCTTGTGCTAAGCCACAGCTCCATCAAACTAATCTGGATTTTTTTTCTTGTTTACGAATAGATCCCACCGCCGTAGGTTTGCATTCTCAATCATTCAATGCGCATTGAAATGGTGCAAAAGATCATTTAGGGCGATTTCTTCTATTAATTTTTCATCGGCATCATACAATGTCATCAAATATGTATCTGAAATGAGAGATGATGTCTCAGTTCATGTTGTGCAGTGTTGGTAGCGACTGGGAACTGTGTATCTAGGTGTTTAGATGGAGGAAGAAACCGAGTATGCCGGCGATGAATAGGGTAGCGATAATAGCTCTCGTGCTGATAACGATTGTACTAACAAAGAAGAATATAGTAGCAAAAATGAATCGTGGTTGTCATATGAAAAATTACCTGCCGCGGACTTCCAAATTAATGAGAATGGTGCATGTAGTGAAAAGTAAGTGACATGTATGTTGATATGTGTTTTTATTGGCAAACAACTACATGGCTACTTACATATCTTTGTTTTTAAATCTACAGGAAGATGTGGATGTTCAAAATGAGCATCATGATTTTCAGGAATCTTACGCCGATAATGTGAGCCAGATTCTCTGAATATTTTGTACGACATATATGAACTACGTGATGACAACTTAAATGTGTTTATTTGTAATTTCGTAGGAGGATGTCAATGGTCCAAGTGGCCATGATGGTCAAGACAATGATGGTGAAGCAGACATGAATATTGGACATGCTGAATAGCAAGAGGCCTTGGATAGGCATTGGGCATGCCTTGTTAATAAGTTCCAAATAAAAAACAACAAGTCCACCTTGATTTTTGGGCCAGCTACATGTCTTCAAGTTATCAGTATTTCTTTGCCCTCTTGGAAGGCGGCTAAGGAAAGTCCTTCCTTCCCTCGATATCTGCCAACGTGCCCATCGATTTGCCCCCTCCGAATGCCACTCTGGCACTAGTAGAAAAAGGGCCTAATGTGAGGCACATTAGTCCCAGTTTGTAACAAAACCGGCACTAATATGATCATTAGTGCCGGTCCCAACGGTTAGGGGGGCGGAGATCATTAGTACCGGTTCGTGGAGAACCTTTAGTACCGGTTCGTGCCACGAACCGGTACTAAGGAGGCAGTTGCAGGCTGTGGTCAGGCTGGGGCCCCACCAGCACCTTTAGTACCGGTTCATGCCACAAACCGGTACTAGAGGTTTCTAGCTGATTCATTCTGCAGCTGTTTTTTAGCCCCACCTTGCTCCGCTAACAGAGTTTTTACCACCTTAAATATGTTATTTCTCAAACTATCACAACCACTTGGTCTTCATTGAACTCTATGTGTAGAATCTGTGGCTGCAATAGGAGTCTTCGCCGGTTCTTAAATCGGGGTACATTCCTATTGACAATTTAGATTCTATACAAAAAGATCATTGATGATCAATGTATTTTTTATGTATTTCTCTGTAGCAGTAGCGCATTTTGGTTGAAAGGCAGTACTGATCAATGTATTTTTTCTGCGTTTAGATGCACAATTCAAATCCACAATCTCTTTTGAAGTACTGGATGCACTTCGTGTACAAACTGGACAATCTCTTTCGAAGTATCAGGGTTTCGGACGAAAACTCATCTGTTACACCGGCTATTCAATATTTTAATAACTTATTACAACTCCGGACTTTTTCTGCGTTCAGATGCACAATTCAAATCCACGTCATCAACTTTCAACGATTTCTGACATAATTTGCTATTTTTGATGCATTTACTGATTTGTTTTCAGAGCTAAAGGACCGTGAAATTGAAAAGCACTACAAAATGAACTCTGAAAAGGTTGAAACTGGCAAGGTATCATCATTTCATCCGCATAGCATGTGCAAGAAAGTAGAGAGGGTTACGGCAAAAATTGGATGCACTTCGTGTACAAACTGGATAATCTCTTAGAAAGTATCAGGGTTTCAGACGAAAACTCATCTGTTACACCGGCTATTCAATATTTTGATAACTTATTAAAACTCTGGATTTTTTCTGTGTTCAGATGCACAATTCAAATCCACGTCATTAACTTTCAACCCTTTCTGACATAATTTGCTATTTTTGATGCATTTATTGATTTGTTTTCAGAGCTAAATCACCGTGAAAGTGAAAAGCAGTACAAAATGAACTCTGAAAAGGTTGAAACTTGGCAAGGTATCATCATTTCACCCGCATAACATGTGCAAAAAAGTAGAGAGGGTTACGGCAAAAACTGGATGCACTTCGTGTACAAACTGGACAATCTCTTAGGAAGTATAAGGGTTTCGGACGAAAACTCATCTGTTACACCGGCTATTCAATATTCTAGTAACTTATTACAACTCCGGACTTTTTCTGCGTTCAGATGTACAGTTTAAATCCACGTCATCAACTTTCAACCCTTTCTGACATAATTTGATATTTTCGATGCATTTACTGATTTGTTTTCAGAGCTAAATCACCGTGAAAGTGAAAAGCACCAGAAAATGAACTGAAAAATCACTACAAATATGAATATAATGATGAAACACACTAATATTAAATATAAGGAACTCTAAATACAACAAAATACTACTCACCAATAAATAGAAGAAATTATATGAAAAAATTATTTCCACGCTGCCCAGTGGGCCTGCTCGGCCTTGGACGTGCATATGCAGGCCCATAAGGCCCAGCAGGCTCACAGGGCAGCGTGGCAAAGTTAGGCCCAGAGCCCTGCATTATATAGGAGCTCGAAGGAGCAGCCGCGGCTCGGTTTATAAACCAGTGCGGCTGCCCTTCGCTCGGTGAGGTGGGACTAAACAATGAGCACCGCGGAACGGGAGCACACCCCCTTTAGTACCGGTTCGTGGCCTAAACCGATACTAAATGGTGGGTCTTTAGTACCGGGTGGAGCCACGAACCAGTACTAAAGGGGGTTGCTTCCCGCCGCTTCGCCTGGCCAAATTTAACCTTTAGTACCGGTTCCTGTCTCCAACCGGTACTAAAGGCCTCCCCTATATAACCAGCACTTACGAAAATTTTCAGTTATCGTCTTCATCTTCGTCGCGCCCGTCCCCGCGCCGCCCCCGTCGCCACCCGTGCGCCGCCCCCGTCACCGTCGTCGCCGCCCTCGTCCGTGCGCCGCCACTGTCGCCATCGTCGTCGCCCCCGTCGCCGTACGT
>NC_041385.1:856963229-857032187 GCF_002162155.2 Triticum dicoccoides | reverse complement strand
CGGCCCCCTGGCGCTCGCCGGCGGCCTCCTGTGCACACATATGCACAAACGCACACACACAAACACACACAAACGCGCACGCGCGCACACACACACAAATGTTTAATGTCAAAATGTTAGATTATATAAATGTTAGATTATATGAGAATGGATAATGTTAGATGAGTTGGCTTTTTGTACTTTTAGTTATAGATGAATTTATATTAATGTTAGATGAATTAATATATACTAAATTTAGGTATATGAGATTTGATCGTCTAATTAAAATTTTAGTATATAGAACTAGCTACTTTATTTTTAGTAAGAAAATTAATAGAACTAGTTTACTTGAATTAGTTGAATTAGTTGAACTAGTTAGTTGAATTAGTTGAATTAGGAGCTATATTTTATTTAGGTATATTTTTAGTAAGTGCTTAGTTCAATTAATTAGTTGAACTAGCTAGTTGAATTAATAGAACTAGTTTAATTAGTTGAATTAATATAACTAATAAGTGTTTAATGTTTCACATATGAACATAGGAAATGTCGTCTGACGACAAAAACGATTTCATTATGTGCGAAGACTGCGAAGACCAACGCGGCCTGTGCGATAAAAATTTCCTAGTAGATGATAGGCGCTTCAACATCAAGTTGGATGAGACCTTCGAAGTAGATACAGTAAGTCACAACGACGAGTCTTTTTTCATAATTAAGCATGACTTATATATGCTTCATTTGCTTCAACTTATTATTTTAAATTTTCACTATTCTACTAGCGTATCCCCTGCCATGCAAGAATTTTTATCTTGGATAAGATAGGTTTCAGTCCTAAGAAAACCATGGAGGTAAAGAGAGTTTACTTGAAAACCGAGCATGAATTATACCTTCAACGTCAAATTATACAATCAAGAAACCTACACCCATTTTGAATGCAAAACTTGATGAGCACTATGCAAGGCTTATGCATTTGAGCCTGATATGTTTATCACCTTTGATATTCGTCCCGAAGATGATATTGAAGGTAATAGAGACATTTGGGTCGATGTGCAGACGCCTCCAGTTCTACCATTATGTGAGTTTCTCAACCATATATATTTATGTCTTCGATATTGTTTTTTCAAAAAAAAAGTTGACAACTAATTTCTATTGACAACTTATTTCTATTCAAACAAACATGTCCAGCACTTGGTAGACAGGACCGTCCACTGTCCCGGGGCTGAACTCTGCGAGGAGATAAGTCATTATGTTTCATGGCTTGAGGATCTTGATGCTGTCAAGAGAAATTATTTTTCTGAATTTGAAAATCTTAGTACTCAAAACCTGCGACCAATAGTGATGGTATTGAACTACGGTCACATCTATTTAGGAAAGATGGTAAGATTTTTACTATTTTTCCTCAGTCCGTCTTTTGCATACATTATGTTTTAAGCGAAACTTCATTGCTAAGTATGTTACTATACGATGTTATTCAACAGAGACTGCCGATGAATGTTGTGCCTTAGTGGATCGAGACTAAAGGTCGCATGAGAATTGTTAGCTTACGGACAAGACATCTTGTAATGCACTTTAGTGCATTCAGGATTTCTAATAGCGAGGAATGCTTAATAGTGAAAGGCTGGAGCAAAATTGTCCACGGTCGTAGAGAAGTACCAGGGGGCAACAATCAGAAGCGCAACCCACGATTAGGAGACAGGTTCATCTGCATGCTCCAATATGATGAATCAGGAGAGTTATACATGTTCTATGCTATTTTACCTGCGAGAGAGCAGCAGGGGAGATTAGCATGCTCTTAGTACTTGTCCTCTCATGTCCGTGTTCTTCGTCCCGAACTTAATCTCTCAAAGAGTGATTTACTTTTGTGGTCTATATGAACGCTTATAATCATGACCATGTTGAACTCGATGATATCTTTCCTTCTGGTATAAGTGAATGTTTCTTCTTTAAGCTAGTATTAATGGTGATTAGATAGCGGTAATGACTATGATAATTAAATAGTGCTAATGATGACTATAATGATTTTTAGCTAGCTAGTATACCGTTAACTTGTTGGTAATGATATATGATGCAATAGTTTTTCTATTAATATGATGATGATGAGTTATTATATCATTTATGAAAGAAACCGCAGATTAGTTTCAACTGGATAGATCCTAGTTAGCTAAGTGATCAAGTATATGCCATATCCATATTATATACTTGCTCACCTAAAATATAATTAAATGATCAAGTAATTAATATGGATATGGCATATATACTTTGATCACTTAGCTAGCTATAGGATCCATGCATGCATCCAGTTGAAATTAATCTGCGGTATTTCACCTAATAATTTAACAACTCATTATAATGTAAAAACAATCTCTAAATTAAATTGAAAACACAAAACTAAAGGAAAAATAAAAAATAAAACCAAAACAGCCCAAACATTTAGTACTGGTTGGTGTTACCAACCGGTACTAAAGATCTCCCACCATCCGACCCCGGCTCGTGCCACGTGGTGGCACTTTAGTGACGGTTCGTGCCGAACCGGTACTAAGAGGGGAGGGGGGACCTTTAGTCCCCACCCTTTAGTGCCGGTTACTGTAGCCGGCACTAAAGGCCCTTATGAACCGGTGCTATAGCCCGGTTCGGCACTAGTGTGGCAACCTGTGGCAGGGAGGGAATCCTGGTGCCTTGGTTCCGGCTAGTAGATAGGTAGAGTTTTAGGCCACACAAGGGCGACGCTCGGACGGATGACAGACGCCCACGCAGCCCACTACCCCATTGCCGTACACCACACACACTCAAAAGCTTGTCTAAAAAAACACTCAAAAGCATAAACCTAAATCGATTAAAAAAAGCATAAACCTAACCCACTACCCTCTCCTCTCCCAGCGGTCAGCTGCCCATCTCTCTCTTCTTTCTTTCTCTAATTTGGTGGAGATGCTCTAGCTCTACCATGTGACTAAAAAAATGTGCACTTCCGTTCCAACGAATATGAAGCGGACGCTGGACAGCATGATGAGTTCCAAGGAAGTTCCAGGGAACTTCCTGGACGCGGCATGACCGTCGAATTGCTGCGACACGATTAGCTGGGTAGCCGCGTATGGAGCCCGCATGTAGTGGGCAAAGTTGGCTGCCTGTGACCTGTTGGTTAAAAAGGAGGGCGGCTCCCACGACCGCCCATCCCCGAACAGAGCAGGCGAGGAACCTTTCACACAAATCAGCCGAAGAAAGAACAGCTTGGTCTTGGGAGGGGAGGTCTCCATGGGGAAGAAGAGGAGGCAGGATCCAGGGAGGGACGACTCGAGCTCCTCCCATGCCAAGCGGTCTTGCCACTGCCAGAACGGGTTAGTCAGTTATTTCTCCTCACTCCCTTTTGATATTTCGCTCTGCTCTCTACTCTGAAATTTCCTCTTATTCATAAGGGAGAAGAGCAGGCCAAATGATGGGATGCCGCCTCGGGAGGGGCTTGCAGATATCATTCGCGCGGTTATCGAATTGAAAGACGTCATGCATGTAATCTTCTCATCTCCTGATTCACCGGAAAACTGTGTTACTTTTTATTTTATTTTTCCTACCAAAAAAAAAAATGTGTGGAGGCTCTTGCTACTTTGGGCTCTTGTTAGTACAGTTGATGAAAGGGTTCCTGTTTCGATACAACCCTCCTCACTTAATAAACATATAAAGGGCAATATAAATCTTTAACAAATTAAGCGCACTTTCATACATGTATGGTGGGTCGTATACATAATAGTCCAGCTTTCATCATAGTGAGAACATGGGGCCACGTGACCGGAGTCGAACTCCAAACCTTGCCATGCATGCAAGCTATGCTAGCTAGCCGACCTAGTGACTGAGGACGTTAAAATACTAATTAATGGAGCAGATCCGGGTTATTTACTTTTCCAATATTTCTTGGAAAAAGATGTGAACAAATTTCTTGAAAATGCAAAAAATGTTTGAAAATTGTAAAAAAATTCGAATATACTTTTGCTAAATGTGAATAATATTCTAAAAAATATATAGTTTTTTTAAAACTGTGAATTTTTTTGAAAGCTGAACAATTTTTTAAAAAGTGAATTTAAAATACACAATGAACAATTTACTAGTATACGGTGAACATTATTCAAATACAGACTGAACAATTTTTAAAATATTTGATGAACTTTTCTCAAATGCACGCTGAACAAAATTTCTATACATGATGAACATTTTTACTACACAACAAAGGTTTTTTTTTAATGTATGGTGAACATTTTTCTTCAACACAGTGAACTTTTTTTAAACATGAAGAACTTTTGGAAAATAAATAAAATTGGAATTTCGAAATTTTATTGGAATTTGGAATTCCAAACTTTTTCTAAACGAGAATAAATTTGGAAAGCGTGAACATTTTTTGAAAACATGAACAGAATTTGGAACTTCAAACATTTTTTTGAACATTCTAAATTTTTTTATCAAAATTTTGAATTTATGGAAAACAAAAATGAAACAGAAAAGGTTAAAAAATAAATGAAAAGGGAGAAATAAGCCAAAAATAAAAAATAAAGAAAAACTGGAAAATGCTGTAAAAGAAAAAGTAAACAGTAAAATAAACTCTGGGAACCTGCTAGAAGGTTCCCAAAACCGGTAGCTCGCTCGAAGTGGGCCTTCACATGTCGTGTCGGATGCTCGCTCCGCTTCAGCAATGCAACGACGGTTTGACGCTCACGGTGTTGGCAATCGTTCAAACCTAGCATGGATGCCTACCATGGACATGTCCACCTGCTGACAAAAGTTGTCGCCATTTCAGGAATGTCCCAAAATCAACGTTCGGTGTCTGGTTAGGCCAAAAGAATCAGTTTCACGTTGTTTCTCGACATCCGTCAAATGTCCCCAACTTTTATATTGTCTTGTACTACCAATTCAAGGCACCATGCTAAGTTGTTTGAGTTTTTGAAATTTTTTTGCATTATTTTGGAGTTTTCTCGGTGAAAAATGACCGATAAATGGCCAGATGTGATGCAACCTACATATAGTGTCAGAAATCACTCAACCTGGCATGGATGCATACCATGGGCATGCTCACTGCTGGCAAAAGTTGGGGTCATTTTATGCATGTCTAAAAATAGACCAGGTTCAACAAAGGGTGTTCGAGTAGGCCAGAAGGGTCCGAAGATTGGAATGATGGTATCAATGTGCCGCATTGAAATGAGAGTGGCTATATCGCTATCAATCAAGGTGGGACAAATCAGCCATCTCCACAGATTGCTAGTTTGCTGAAAACAATCCAGCTTTTGCCAAAAAAAAGCCAAACTCTCATCCAGATGCATCTTGATTCACATTTCTATATGATAATATGCACGACCGATTCTCGTATCTGCTGATACAAGAGATTCTTTCCAAAGATAACCCTAACCCGCCAGAAGGATCCGTATGAGAGCACATTTTTTCGGCATCGTCAAATGATCCTAAATTGTTTCCATGAGCTTATATGACCAATTCAAGGCACCATACCAAATTGTTTGAGTTTTTGACATTTTTTGCATTTTCTACAGTTTTCTCAATGAAAAAATGGTCGGCAAATGGCCCGACGGGACACAACCTGCACATGGTGTTTGAAATCGCTCAAACCTGGCATGGATGCCTACCATGGGCATTCTCACTGCTGGCAAAAGTTGGGTTCATTTCATGCATGTCTAAAAATAAACCATGTTCAACGGAGAGTGTTCGGGTACACCAGAAGGTTTCATATGAGAGCACATTTTTATGCATCGTCAAATGATCCTAAATTTGTACATGAGCTTATATGACCAATTCAAGGCAACATGCCAAGTTGTTTGAGTTTTCGACAATTCTTGCATTTTCTGGAGTTTTCTCGGTGAAAAATGGTTGGACGTGACGCAACTTGCATAATGTGTTGGAAATCATACAAACATGGCATGGATGCCTATTATGGGCATGCCACCTGCTGGCAAAAATTTGGGTCATTTGATGCATGTCTAAAAAATCATGTTCAACGGACTGTATTCGGGTAAGCGAGAAGGGTCTGTATGTGAGTATGTTTTTCGGCATCATTAAATGACCGCAATATTTTTCCATGAGCTTATATGACCAATGCAAGGCACCATGACAAGTTTCTTGAGTTTTCGACAATTCTTGCATTTTTTTAGTTTTCTCGGTGAAAAATGACCGATAAATGGTTGGGCGTAACATGCATATGGTGTCGAATTCATTCAAATCTGACATGGATGCCTATCATGAGCATGCCAACCTGCTGGCAAAAGTTAGGTCACTCGAAGAATTTCCAAAACTAAACCATGTTCGACAAAGGTTGTTCGGGTAGGGCATCAACCCTAGTGATCAACCAGTGAAAATGGAATAATAAAGTAAGTTCTGATATCATAGTGCTCGCGCAGCTAGAAGGCTCTGTCTAAGTGCAAGTTGTTTCTCGACAACCCTGAAATGGCCCCAATTTTTTTTCATGCCAAGTTGTTTCAATTTCTGACAATTTTGCATTTTCTAGAGTTTTCTTGTTTAAAAAAGGCCGATAAATGGTCGGACATGTTGCAACTTGCATACACTATGAAAGTTGTTCAAACCAGCCATAGATGCCTACCATGGGAATTCCCACCTTGCAAAAGTTGGGGTCATCTCAAGGATGTCTAAAAATAGACCATGTTCAACGGATCGTGATCAGGTAAGGCCAGAATGGTTCATTTGAAAGCACATTGTTTCTCGACATCGTCAAATGACCCTAAAGAATTTCCACCACTTTCTGTGACGAATTCAAGGAATCATGCCAAGTTGTTTGGATTTTTGACGAGTTTTACAATTTCTAAAGTTCTCTTAGTGAAAAGGGTCGATAAATGGCCGGACGTGTCGCAAGGTGCAAACGGTGTCGAAAGTCGTTCAAACCTAGCATGGATATCTCATATGTCCGTGCCAGGCTGCTGCAAGAAGTTGAGGTCACTTATCCATAGTCCAAAAAACACCACTTGAGAGAAGTGTGCCACACTAAGGATGCGTTTGGTTCAAGGTGTGGTATGAATGGGTTGGGACCGTCCAATTTTTTTGGGATTGGACCATTCAATTCATGTGTTTGGCTGAATATAAGAGATGAGCTAATTATTTAGGACGGGACGACCAGTCATGCTCACATGGTCATCCATGCAAAGGGTGGCCATTTGATTCGACCGATTTTGTTGGGTGGAACGGTTCAGCTTCTTCGAGCCATATTCTCCTTTCTTGACACGAACCATTCAAGTGCTATATAACCAAACATGTCTATTTTTTGGACGATTCCAACCCATCCGCGGCCACCCTTGCAACCAAACGCACCTAAGTCAGACGGGCTCATCCGTGAGCATGTAGTTTTTCCTAAATTGTATGCTTCTATTATTTGCAATTTCCGTCATTATCAATCAACATGAACCTTTTCTTATGTCCTAACCATTTCTTGGAATTTGTCAATAGTTTTGGAATTTTAAATTATGTATGAAAATTTTACAAACTTGAACACTTTTTTTCAAAATTGTTAACAAAATCCCAACAATTGATGAAAATTTTGAAGAAAAATTGCAAACCATGTACTTTTCTTTTGAAATTTATCAACGATTTGGGAAACAAAAACATTTCCTAAATTTGTGAACAAAATTTCAAAATGGGAACATTTTATGGATTCCATAATATTTTTTAAAATTGTAAATAATATTAGAAACAAGATTATTTTTTTAGTATTTTAAACAAATTTGAAATGTTTCCAAGAATATGTTTGCAAATTTGAAAAATTGTTCACGTTTCCATGAAAACGTTTGCAATTTTGAAAAATTGTTCGTCTTTTCGAAAATATGTCGCACTTTGAGAAAAATATTAACATTTGAAAAAATGTTCGCAAATGTAAAAAAGTTCACAAAATCAATTAGTTGTTTTTATTTTTCATAAAAGGTTCGCATATTTGAAAATATGTTTGCGTTTCCAATTTTTTTAAAATATTTCATATTTTTGAAAATGTTTGTGTTTTCAAAAAACATTTCAAAAATTGAAAAACACATTAGCTACAATACACCCTCGGTCGGTTTGTATAGTGTCCGGCCTGGTTGTACAGTGTCGGTATGATCTGCTACAATATGTCAATTCTATTTGATAAGAAACCGCGCTACATACATAACCAAAGCTGCCCTGTTCTAGTGGCTATCAATGTGCTCATGACAGCTGGAGGTGCTTCTTTGAATGCCTAGATTTTCGATCCCGAGCCACAGTACACACTCGCTACTGGACTGGCCCATGGCGGACTCCCCCTAGGCCGTCTCTATTTTCAGAGCGCGGGTGACGTATGTTTAAGAAAGACCTACCATTTATTATGAAGGGTATGAAGGAATTTCCTCAGTTGATGTGTTTAGAGGGGTTGTACTGAAGCGGAAGTGTTGATGAAATTAGGAATCTGAATATCTAAAGGGTGAGTATTATGTTCCGGGCTCAAATTACACTGAACTATACTCACTTTCTTTATAATGTTTGATTATAAACTATGCCATCTTTTGATAGGTTAAATTGAGCACAGAGGAAAGATTCAAGAGAAAATTTAAAATGCTGAAGGAAAAGAGGAAAAAAGACAAGAACAATCACGAGGAAGATCTCAGAGTACTCAAGGAAGACCTCACAAAACTCAAGAAAAATCAAGAAGAGCTTGAAATACAAATCCAGGAGATGCGGAAAGAAGAGTGTGCTGAAGTAAATCATTACAAGGCATCTCCATCTCAGAGGTGAGGAGTTTCCTTATCTATGACTAGACCAGGATACTAGGAATTGAGATTTTTTTAATTAAATAATTACTCTTTTGGAAAAGTGACTATTTATTACTCAGGATTTCCACCGTTCTAGGTAGCTCATGTTCTTGAAATGTTGATTTTATTACATTAGGCGCTGTCATCATAGGTGCCAGAAACGTGGGTTTTATTATATTGGGCACAATCATCATGATGGGTGTCAGATGGCATCCAAGCTTAGTGTGGATGGTAAATGGGCCCTATTTATACAGTTGGAACATTGGATCCATTTCAAAAATGAAGAATATAAGTTGCACTGAAGTTTCTCCAGCAAAGACATATCTATTTTTTTTTGCGAGAAAATCTCCGATCTATTCATCTTCAAACATGGCAGTACAACGAATACAGGAAATAATAGAAATTACAACCAGATCCATAGACCACCTAGCGACGACTACAAGCACTGAAGCGAGCCGAAGGCGCGCCGCCGTCATCACCCCTCCATCGCCGGAGTTGGGCACAACTTGTTGTAGTAGACAGTCGGGAAGTCGTCGTGCTAAGGCCTCGTAGGACCAGCGCACCAGAACAGCAACCGCCGCAGATGAAGAATAACGTAGATCGGAAAGATCCAATCCGAAGACACACGAACGTAGACGAACAACGACGAGATCCGAGCAAATCCACCAAAGATAGATCCGCCGGAGACACACCTCCACACGCCCACCAACAGTATCTATTTACAAATCAAGATTTACCGAGTTAAGGTGCTCAAATATGTGGAAACTTCATAGTATGCTACATACCATACATGTTGACATTATAGTGCTTTCGATGCTTTAAATTTGTATGCTTTTTTTAGAAAAGGAGGAAGACCCCCGGCCTGTGCATCTGGACGATACATACTGCCATTTTATTAATTATTAACACAAAACCTTACAAAGTCATACAAAAATAAGACTAAAGCCACCGTCTAACCAACATCTGTCGCTACTCCTATCCAGTTGATGAAGCAGGGCTAATAGTCTGAGCCTAATACCAAACAGAGACCTCGTAGCCAAACCTAACATCTAAGATCGGAGGTCCCAACCAGGACGCCTGCCGGGTATGGGCACCCACCAGTCCGGCGTGCTACTCAACCAGGACGCCTGCCAGGTATGAGGCCGCCGCAACCACCTGCCACCAATCCATCTTCAGGACTGTACTGCTGCATCTACCTTGCCCGATCTAGCTACCGCCGACGCCACCACGACGCCAGACAGTGTCACCCTCCTGCGCGAGTCCATCTCCGCGCATCGGGCACCGAGTCTCAACTATGCCACGCCGCCGAGATCCGCCGTCATCAATGGGCAAGATAAATCACCACTCCTCCTCTTGTCCCCTCCAACCAGCACTTGCTCCAAAATGAGGCTCCAGAAGGGAGAACGACACCGAAGGCGCCGTCATCGTCTGATCCGGTATAACCAGATCTAGGGTTTTCCCCGAAACTTCCCGATTAGGTTGGCGTGACCTGCAACGACGATGCCTCGAGAAAGGAACGACGTCTGAGAAGCCGTAATCGTCCGCCAAGACCGCAGTCAGGCGCGATTTTCACCGGAAGCCACGTCGTCCTGATCTCGCGGCTGGCTGGGACCGTGCGAAACCTCGCCATGAAGACGTATGGTACCGTCGGAAAGCCGGTTGAGGACCTCCGGCCGCCCCACCCCAGCCCCATCACACACCGCTGGCCGGCCATAGCCGAACCACGGCGGATCTGGCCGGGACGCCAGATCCACGGCCACCGCTGCCGCCCATCGCATAGCGGAGACTTCCACCGGAGGACCTCGCCATCCCTGGGTTTGCCGGCTGCCGCCGCACAGCCAGGACGCCGTCGTCGCTGCCGCGCGAAGACCTGCACGAGGCGCCCCAGCCGCCTGATGGGAGATCCGTCGCTTCCCTCCTTCCCTAGCCCTTTAGGCATCGGGCGCCGCCACCACCGCGGCCAGTGCCAGCGGCAGCGGCGGCAGAGATCTGCCTCGCGTGAAGGCTGGCGGCGTGAGGAGTTGGTCCCCCTGGCGTCGCCCTGGGTGGCGGCGCGACGGGGTCGCGAGAGGGAGGAGGGAGTCGTGAGAGGGAGGAGGGCGTCGGTATTTCGTGATCGTGGGTGATACAAACAATCTGAATGGGCACCTAGAATTTGTACTTTCTTACGTCATACTTTTTCAATCAAATTATATAATTATATTAAGTTTAGTTCTGCAATTCATGGAAATTCAATAATTGTTCATACTGTAGAATCTAGGGTCTAGTATACTGAATATCTAGACAACAAAGTATAATTTGAAATTTTGAACCAGTTTTTTTTGTTTGTATTCATATTTTGTCTAAATCAATTATCTCATTTTAGGGGCTTCTTCAATCTAATTATCTTATGACGTAGTATAAAGTGCCGCTACCACTAACTTTATTAAGCATGATGCTTCAGAAGTGAAATAGGCATCTAAATAACAAGCGTTGCCAAAAGATGGATCTAAGCTACTTTACTACACTTATCTACTTACATATACAGAGAAAATGTAGTTCACAAGATGATCTGCAACTTTATAACCAAGGTTTTTCTTATATGGCTTATAACATAAGATTGCGAACAGTTCGCCGTTGCTCCTCTTTCAGAATTTAATGTATCTTCTGTTATATGTTGGTGCAGATCACAACTAAGCCAATCAACAAGATTTCGACTAGTCATTGAAAATAGCGTGAGCAGAACAATTTACAAAAAGGGAACTATAGAGACTGAGGATGGTGGAGGTCACATAAAAGTTGTCATGTACGATGGTGGCAATCCAATTGCGTCTAACCACCGTCTTGCTTCAGTAAGAGTTGAGATAGTTGTCATTGAAGGAGGGTTTGATGAAAAGCGAGATTTATGGTCTAAAGAGGAGTTCGAGGAAAGCATAATGAAACCAAGAAGAACAACGACATTGACAAGTCTAGTGAAAAACGGTACATTTAATCTGATTGCTGGGAGTTGTGATCATGAAGGTGCCATTATTATGGATAATTCACAGCAAAGGGAAGTTAAGCTTGGAGTAAGGATCACAGTGCCTACAGAAACAAGAGTTCTTGAAGGAGTATCAAATCCTTTCAAAGTGCAGGAAGGCAAGACAAAAAGTAATGGTCATTTATTTGAATATTCAATCAGTTAATTTAATCTCAGTATTAAAACATGATGCGATATGTTATCTAATCCACTCTCATAAATAGGAGCATGCTTGAACCATAACTTCCTTTTACCTTTTTGTCTTGAAACTGATTACAGCTCTGATTGAGGGAATGGTGAAACCATCTGTCATTTGTCTTCCTTTATCTTATTTACACTGGTTCAAGAGAAAATTGTTTTCGTTTCAGAGCCAGCACCAAACAAAACGGGTAAAAACCCTTCTCCTCCAGTTCCAACGCGAAACTTGGTACAGCCAACTAGCACCCACGCAACACAAGATGGTAAAGGTTAGAAATTAATATTTATCCCCCCACCACCCCCCTGAAGTTTATGATTTATATAAACATGACTGCTTTCCGGCTCACTAACAGGCCAAGGCCATTTTTTCTTTTCAAAAAGAGTTAGTCCAGATGAGCAGAAAGCAGGTAACAAGTTAGTGCTTGATGATGAATAAATAGGCAGTTTTTTGATTAAATTAATCCATGAATAGATCATGAGCATGACATGGACAACATTGATAACACACTGATTACGATCTAACAGAGCAAGTACTAAGCACATAGTAGAAACATCTACGCATATCGCTAGTACTGCTACAACAGAAAGAAACACAAGAGTGATAAGCGATGTATACCCTCCAATCGGCCACGCAGTGGCGGTGACGGTGGCAGCAGCCGCGGCATCCTCGGCGGCCTTCTCAGCGGCGGCACGGTCGGGGTGGGTCGACATGGTGATGACGAAGGTGACGCGGACGTAGATGAACAGAAGCGAGCAGTCGCGTAGTCGCTACCCAAAAACCTAATCGCCCCTCTCCCGTACAGGATCCGGAGAGGCGGGGTTTCGGAGGCCTGCTCTCCCGTAAACCGTGTACGCGGTGAACGGGATGGAGTCGCCGGCGGCAGCAGCAGCAGAGGAACAACGTGGACGTGGAGGGGGAGGCGGAGATGCGTTCTGTTTTTTCGCGGCGGCTAGGGTTGGCAGCGCCCCACATATATATGTGCGGCCGCGCGTAGAGAGACGTGGGCTGAACCCACATTCAAATCGGTAGCCCATGATTCGACGTCTCAGATCGTGGCCCTACCTGTCAAAGACTAACCGTTCCTGACCGGCAAAAGAAGCGCATAGGAGTGAGCTCGGCTCGGCTCAATCCCGCAACCCGCGGCGCGTCGTGACGAGGCGTGGCGTGGCGAGCGGAGGAGGAGGAGTGCGAGAGGGCTTCTTTTCTTCTCAAGCTCCAATAGCATGAGGGAGAGAATCCCTTATAAACCACTTCAACTCTCCTTCCACTAGCATGGTGGGACTAAACTTCTCACCACCTTGTCATGCCACCTACATGGGCCCTTAGAGATTAAATCTGAAATTGTCATATGGGCTCTAGGCCCATCTTATATTTCAACAACCCCCCACCAGATCTCAGGGGCCCACTTTGTCCTTTGTTCCAAACGCTGTTTTGATATACCAGCATCTCAATGGAGACCGATTAAGGTTGAGCTCCACCTAGACCAAGTAGTTACACTCCTTCACAACTGAACAATGGACTATGCCTTGAATTGTCAGTTTGGCGTCAAGAAGTTTCACCACAAGTCTCACTGATACGAGGCTGCCAAAGGCCGACCCCTCGGGTGGAGCATATTAGTCACACTCTTGGCCTGTTCATGAGCTTGCTAGAGATCACCCCAATCTCATAGACTGTGACCAGCAGTCGGGCTCATATAAGTGTGTTCCTCCAAAGATCGCTCTGTAGGATAGCATCTTGCTTATACATATAAGCCTTGGAACACATTAAGACAGTAGTCATCCTTCCATACAGTTTCCGAGAGTATTGTATCGCCAACGGAGTGGGTTAGTAAAGTTACTCTCCTCAGTTCACCACTGACTTGTTTTCCCAGGTCCTACTTCATGGGATCTCCGATCACATAGGTTGGGTTACTACCATGGCAACTCATGTGGGTCTCATACCCATCTCCCTTGATGCGCTATCTATCACAACACGTGATAGCCCTTTAGTAAAGGGATCTGCCAGATTCTTAGCCGTTTGAATATAATCCAACGCTATCACTCCGGAGTTCCACAATTTTCTGACAACTTTCAATCTCATTCTTGTGTGTTTGTTGCACTTCACGTTGTCCTTTGAACTCTTCACCTTGACAATAACTATTTGATTGTCGCAGTTCATAAGGATGGCCGGAACCGGCTTCTCAACCACTTGCAAGTCCATCAACAGATCTCGAAGCCATTCCGCTTCGCCACCCGATGCATCCAATGCTATTAATTCTGCTTCCATTGTCGATCTTGTTAAGATCGTTTGCTTGCAAGACTTCCAGGAAACAGCACCACCTCCAAGAGTAAACATATACCCATTTGTGGCCTTCATCTCATCAGCATCAGAGATCCAATTCGCATAACTATACCCTTCAAGTACCGACGGGTATCCGGTATAGTGAAGTCCATAGTTCATAGTACCTTTCAGATAGCGCATAACTCTCTCAAGAAGCACGCCAATGTACATCACCCGGTTTGGAAACAAATCGGCTCAGTTTGCTAATAGCAAATGCGATGTCAGGCCTCGTTGCGCTCGCTAGATACTGGAATCTGGGAGTATCTCAATTGATCTATAGTTGTGCCTTTAGACTTTCGAATCAGCACACTAGAATCATATGGTGTTTGAGATGGTTTGCAGTCTGAATATCCAAAGCGACTCAACACCTTCTCAACATAATGGGATTGCAGAAGTGTAATCCCACCCTCATCATCTCTCAATAGCTTGATGTTCAAGATAACATCAGCCACTCCAAGGTCCTTCATCTCAAAGTTCTGAGATAGGAAAGACTTAACCTCCTCGATCAACCTGAGATTAGTTCCAAATATCAGTATGTCATCAACATATAAACGCAGTATAACTCCTTCGCCCCCACCATAGCGATAGTATACACATTTGTCGGCCTCATTAACAACAAAGCCAACAGATGTCAAGGTTTCATTAAACTTGTCATGCCATTGCTTAGGCGCTTGTCTCAGGCCATACAAAGATTTCACCAACTTACACACCTTTCCTTCCTGACCATCTACCACAAAGCCATCAGGCTGTTGCATATAGATTTCCTCCTTTAGCTCTCCATTCAGGAAAGCCGTCTTAACATCCATCTAATGAATGAGAAGACCATGCGAGGTCGCCAACGAGAGTAATACTCGAATGGTGGTCAGTCTGGCCACAGGTGAATAAGTGTCGAAGAAATCTTCTTCTTCTTTCTGGGCGTAGCCCTTGGCCACAAGCCTAGCCTTGTACTTTTCTATCGTACCGTCGGGCCTAAGCTTCTTTTTGAACACCCACTTGCATCCCAATGGTTTGCAACCATAAGGACGTTAAGTAAGCTCCCAAGTCCCGTAAGCCATGATGGAATCCATCTCGCTACGGACCGCATCCTTCCAGTAGTCAGCTTCTGGAGATGCATACGCTTCTGAAATAGAAGTGGGATTATCCTCCACGACATATATGAAGAAATCATCACCAAAGGTCTTTACAGTCCTTTGTCTCTTGCCCCTACCAAGGGTTTCCTCATTATCCTCCTCAGGATTTTCATCATGTGTTTCTTTATAATATTCCATCGGAATGGCAGGTTCAGGAGTCTCCTCAGATTCCTGTCTAGAAGTGCTTTGTACATCTCTCATGGAGAAAATGTCCTCAAAGAATGTAGTATCCTTAGACTCCATAATTGTACCGACCTTCATGTCAGGTACCTCAGATTTCACTACTAGAAATATATAGCCAACACTATTCATAGCGTAGCCCAAATTAACACAGTCCACAGTCTTTGGTCCAAGCTTACGCTTTTTGGGGATCGGCACATTAACTTTCGCCAAGCAGCCCCAAGTACGTAAGTACGAGAGTGTTGTCCTTCTCTTGGTCCACTTCTCATAAGGAGTGATCTCGTTATCCTTTGTCGGAACTTTATTCAGGACATGACATGATGTCATTATAGCCTCCCCCCACCATGCCTTGGGTAAACCCGGCGTTAATCAAATCAGTTAGAGTACTTTTTTTCCGCTCGGTAACCCCGTTTGACTGGGCTGAGTAGGGAGGCGTCCTCTCGTGAATAATACCGTGTTCCGCACAGAAGGCATCAAACTTTTTCGAGAAGTACTCTCCACCTCGATCTGATCGGACTCGTTTAATTTTCTTTTTGAGTTGATTCTCAACTTCTGCCTTATAGATTCTAAAGTAGTATAGAGCCTCATCTTTGGTATTTAACAGATACACATAGCAATATCTAGTGGAATCATCTATCAAAGTCATGAAATATTTCTTTCCACCTTTAGTCAACACACCATTCATCTCACAAAGATCAGAATGTATGAGTTCAAGTGGCGCCAAGTGTCTCTCCTCTGCTGCCTTGTGAGGCTTGCGAGGTTGCTTAGATTGCACACACGAATGGCACTTAGAACCTTTGGCTAAAGTGAAACTCGGGATTAAATTCGATTTTGCTAGCCGCGTCATAACACTGAAACTAATGTGACAAAGACGTGAATGCCAGACTTCAGATTCATTAACACTCAAATGAATATTGTTCACGACTTTGTTACATAGATCTGCAAGAGAAAGGCGGAACATGCCTCCGCATTCATAACCCTTTCCAACAAATAGACCATATTGCGTAACGACTACTTTATTAGACTCGAATACCAACTTAAACCTTTCTCTACATAGAAGGGAGCCACTAATGAGGTTGTTCTTGATGGCGGGGACATGCTACGCGTTCTTCAGCTGCACGATCCTTCCCGAAGTAAACTTCAGATCGACCGTGCCAACACCAAGAACAGAAGCACTCGCACCATTCCCCATCAGTACGGACCCGTGACCTGTGGCCTGGTAAGAAGAAAACAATGAAATTTCAGCACACACATGAACACCTGCACCTGTATCGACCCACCAATCGGTGGACAGCCAAACTAAAAATACAACAAATAAATTACCGTACCCAGATGCACCACTCTCATTGTTGCTCACAATCATATTGACAGACTTGGAGTCCTACCCTGGCTTCTTGTACTTGTTTGCGCATTTGTTGGCCCAATGTTCAACCGAACCACAAGTAAAGCAACCCTCATCCTTCTTATTCTTCTTGAAGGTCTTCCTACCCTTCTTCTTAAAGTCGGCATTCTGTTGGACACCATTCTTTCCCTTGTGCTTGTGGGAATTGGAGTTCTTCTGATGTACCATATTGGCCACAAAAGTTCCTTCGACCCCTTTTCCATGCGAGTCCTTTGCCCTTGAATTCTGCTCAACACTCAGATGGCCAATGACATCCTCCACAGGGAATTCACGCCTCTGATGTTTCAGAGTGGTGGCAAAGTTCCTCCAGGGATTGGGGAGCTTAGCAATTATGCGGCCCGCGACAAACTTGCCCGGTAACTCACACTTAAGAAGCTCAAGCTCCTTAACAATGCATATTATCTCATGAGCCTGCTCCAATACAGGACGATTTTCAACCATCTTGTAATCGTGGAACTGCTCTATAATATACATGTCGCTGTTGGGGAACGTTGCAGAAAATTAAAAATTTTCCTACGGTTTCACCAAGATCCATCTATGAGTTCATCTAGCAACGAGTCATGGGAGAGTGATTGCATCTACATACCACTTGTAGATCGCGTGCGGAAGCGTTCAATGGAACGGGGATGATGGAGTCGTACTCGCCGTGATTCAGATCACCGATGACCTAGTGCTGAACGGACAGCACCTCCGCGTTCAAGACACGTACGAAGCGGATGACGTCTCCTCCTTCTTGATCCAGCAAGGATGAAGGAGAGGTTGATGATGATCCAGCAGCACGACGGCGTGGTGGTGGATGCAGGAGAACTCCGGCAGGGCTTCGCTAAGCAACTACGGGAGGAGGAGGAGGTGTAGCAGAGAGGGGAGGCGCCAAGGGCTTCAGGGTGCGGCCACCCCTCCCTCCCCTCCCTTTATATAGGTGCAAGAGAGGGGGGAGGGCGCAGCCTTGCCCCTTCCTCCAAGGAAGGGGTGCGGCCAAGAGGGGGGAGGAGTCCATCCTCCCCAAGGCACCTCGGAGGTGCCTTCCCCCTTTAGGACTCTCCCCTCCCCAAGTCTCCTTGGCGCATGGGCCTCTTGGGGCTGGTGCCCTTGGCCCATATAGGCCAAGGCGCACCCCCTACAGCCCATGTGGCCCCCCGGGGCAGGTGGACCCCCCCGGTGGACCTCCGGACCCCTTTCGGCACTCCCGGTACAATACCGATAACGCGCGAAACTTTTCCGGCGACCAAAATAAGACTTCCCATATATAAATCTTTACCTCCGGACCATTCCGGAACTCCTCGTGACGTCCTGGATCTCATCTGAGACTCCGAACAATATGCATACTCATATTCATACAACCCTAGCGTCACCAAACCTTAAGTGTGTAGACCCTACGGGTTCGGGAGACAAACAGACATGACCGAGACGGCTCTCGGACAATAACCAACAGCGGGATCTGGATACCCATGTTGGCTCCCACATGCTCCTCGATGATTTCATCGGATGAACCACGATGTCGAGGATTCAATCAACCCCGTATACAATTCCCTTTGTCAGATGGTATGTTACTTGCCCGAGATTCGATCGTCGGTATCCCAATACCTCGTTTAATCTCGTTGCCGGCAAGTCACTTTACTCGTACCGTAATGCATGATCCGGTGACCAAACACTTGGTCACTTTGAGCTCATTATGATGATGCACTACCGAGTGGGCCCAGTGATACCTCTCCGTCATACGGAGTGACAAATCCCAGTCTCGATCTGTGTCAACCCAACAGACACTTTCGGAGATACCTGTAGTGCACCTTTATAGTCACCCAGTTACCTTGTGACGTTTGGTACACCCAAAGCACTCCTACGGTATCCGGGAGTTACACGATCTCATGGTCTAAGGAAGAGATACTTGACATTGGAAAAGCTCTAGCAAAACGAACTACACGATCTTGTGCTATGCTTAGGATTGGGTCTTGTCCATCACATCATTCTCCTAATGATGTGATCCCGTTATCAACGACATCCAATGTCCATAGTCAGGAAACCATGACTATCTGTTCATCAACGAGCTAGTCAACTAGAGGCTCACTAGGGACATATTGTGGTCTATGTATTCACACGTGTATTACGATTTCCGGATAATACAATTATAGCATGAATAAAAGACAATTATCATGAACAAGGAAATATAATAATAATACTTTTATTATTGCCTCTAGGGCATATTTCCAACAGTCGCTCCCTGCATCGGCAGCCCTGAACTTAGATTCGAGCGCCTCCCACAAGTCCTTGGCAGACCGCATATGCAAATATGCGTCAACCAGCTTATCTCCAATCACGCTCAGAACTGCCCCGAGGAACACGAAAGTGGCCTCCTTGAACGCCTTCTCCTGTTCAGGAGCGACCGTTCCAGTGGGAGTCACACCAGCGACCCAGAACACGTCATGGCCGTGAGCCATAAGGTGGTTTTAGTCTGCCAACGCTTAAAGTACGTCCACATAAACGGGGACGGTTTCAGTGCAGCAGCAAAACCAGAATTCAAAAAACTCCTACACACATTAGGTTTTTGGATTGATGAATAAATAGGCAGTTTTTCGATTAAATTAATCCATGAATAAATCATGAGCATGACATGGAGAGCATTGATAACACACTGATTACGATCTAACAGAGCATGTACTACGCACATCGTAGAAACATCTACGCATATTGCTAGTACTACTACAACAGAAAGAAACACGAGAGGGATAAGCGATGTATACCCTCTAATCGGCCACGCGGCGGTGGTGATGGTGGCAGCAGCCGCAACATCCTCGGCGGCCTTCTTGTCGGCCTCGGCCTTCTCAGCGGCGGCACGGTCGGGGTCGGTCGACATGGTGATGATGAAGGTGATGCGGACGTAGATGAACAGAAGCGAGCAGTCGCGTAGTCGCTACCCAAAAACCTAATCGCCCCTCTCCCATACAGGATCCGGAGAGGCGGGGTTTCGGAGGCCTGCTCTCCCGTCAACCGTGTACGCGGTGAACGGGATGGAGTCGTCGGCGGCAACAGCAACAGGGGAACAATGTGGGCATGGAGGCGGAGGGGGAGATGCGTTCTGTTTTTCGCGGCGGCTAGGGTTAGCAGCGCCCCACATATATATGTGCGGCCGCGCGTAGAGAGACATGGGTTGAACTCACGTCCAAGTCAGTAGTCAAAGACTCTCCGTTCCTGACTGGCAAAAAGAAGCGCATAGGAGTGAGCTCGGCTCGGCTCAATCCCGCGGCGCGGCGCGGCTCGTCGTGACGAGGCGAGCGGAGGAGGAGGAGTGCGCGAGGGCTTCTTTTCTTCTCAAGCTCCAATAGCATGAGGGAGAGAATCCCTTATAAACCACTCCAACTCTCCTTCCACTAGCATGGTGGGACCAAACCTCCCACAACCTTGTCATGCCACCTACATGGGCTCTTAGAGATTAAATCTGAAATTGTCATATGGGCTCTAGGCCCATCTCATATTTCAACACTTGAAGCCTCCATTACCATCAAACAAGTAAAATTAATGACTGAGGATGATAAGCCTCCGCTATTTTTTATCTTCTTTCTATATGTGATATGTATATATTATATCCTCATGCCTAAGAACCATTTTTTGTAATGTAATTTCCATTTTATTTAGTTTTATTGCCTCAAAACTTCCCAGACCGTGGAAAACATTCAGAATTTCCAACTGATGGTACTGCAGAGGATAATCAACTGAGTTATCCACCAGCTACCGTGCGACTGATGGTTGAGGGAAATGGTGAAGCCTTCTGCCTCGGTCTTACTTTATCTTGTTTATATTAGTTCATGTGCCAAACTGCCAATGGTTTCTTTTGACATTCAGGGCAAGCCCTAAACGGCAATAGTCAACAATCTTCTCAACAAATTCCAACGCCAATCTTGTGGCAGCCAACCAGCACCCACCCATTGCAACACGGTAAATGGCTAAAAGTTATTTTCTCTGGTCCCCCCGCCCCCCCCACCCCCCCAAAGTAAATGAATGTGACTGGTTTTTGGCTCGCCAACAGACCAAGGGCGTAGCCCGCCACCACCTACCAAGCCGAATCCATTGCAGGTAGCAGGTAACAGTTAGTGCTTGAAACCTCTACAACCAAATGAACGAATAATTGCAGATTATAATACTTCATATTCACCTTCAGGATATTATCCACCTTTTCCTGCATGTCGACAAGACCAGTGCACCAGTTTACCTAATGCAAGTTCTCAGGTTGCATTTCCAAACCTTTCAGGGTATGGGTTGTTAGATGGCCAGGTAACTGTGATATGCATTGAGTTACTATTCTGTACAATAAGGCTCAGGGTTTGTAGTTTAACAACAGTATGTATTACCACCAGTCTATTATACCATCCTTTCCTTATATATAAAGGCTGTGTGATCCTTAATTAGGGGCAACAGACCATTGCGCCCAAACTTTGCTACAGTATGTTATGGTGTTACCAAACACATGAAATGGTTTTGAACTTTGGGTTTGTTTGGCCACACTACCATTTGTCTAAGTGTTTATTAGCAGTTTCGTCTGTCGTGGGTATTAGAATGATTGTATCAAAAGAAACTACTCAGGGAGCAATAACCCATAGAAAATTTTGACGTGTTAATGAATTTCATAATTGGTTTACTTTATAACATAGCAGATTGTTTCTCTTATGTCATCTTTTGTTTATTTTGTTCAGTGGAATCCCATCCCTGGAGGGGAGGTATTTATTGAAGATCTAAATCATTCAAATGTACAGCTACCAGTTGAAGAGTATTGTAAGTTAAAATAACAGGCAAATACTGCTTGTTTTCATCTTAAATAGTCAATCTGATAGCATATGCATGTCTTACCTTCGTAATTTTGGACTTATCTGCTTGCCGAGTACAAAACAATTAATGCAGTTCATCATAACAACAATATGTTTGTGAGTTTGTTTATGTTTCTTAATTTGTTTATGTTTCTTAATTTGCACATGAATAAGTTTACCTATACTTTACTCTAGATTTCCCCCCGGCCTTACATATTCATTGTCGCAATTACCTTTTATTTTTGTAAGATACCACTCATTGATTCCCGACTCCTGAGTGAAGTCCTCTAACATGTTGGACATTCATGCCAGTTATCTTTTTTCCCCTCGCTCAACTCTGTTTCAACAGAGAGGGAGTAATAGGGGCACGTGGTACATAAATGCAGGGGCAAGAAAAATGGCAAAACAAATAAAAGAAGAGTTTTTTAGGGGAAAGAAGAGGTTAATTAGTTCACTATTTTGTTGTGTCTTTGTTTGAAAAACTGTTGTGCGTGTCAATGGCTCAATTACTGAACTGTTGCACCAATAAAATTGATAGGTGGGATCTTTTGATAAAAGGGTAATATATTAATACCAAGAATATATCAATTACAAATACGATATCAAGAGCTAATCATGACATCACAAAACTAAAACACACACAGACACCTCAAATTCTGAATTACGAAGTCCCAGTTTGAAGTATGTTAAATATCTATACGCATTGTGCTGATTCTCAGTATTTTTTTTTTGTTTCAATATGTTTTCCAAAATTCACGTGTTATAGGATAAATGATGAAGCACATTTGCAGAGAGTCTAGTTAGAACCAAACTGTAGTAAATGAAAGGGCTTGTGCCAAGCTAAACTGTGTCTATCTTGTGTAAGTGTTCTGTAGATGTAGATGCATCATTTACATGTAATCAAGTACTACTTCAATGGGATACCACTCATGTGGAGCACAAGGAGCACTGGAACTTTCTTGATCAGTTCATGCCGCTGTATAGCACACAGTCAAGGTTCTACAGACAGAGTTTCCCCAGTACAAGTCTCATGGATAAAGCCCATAAGTTACTGGCAAGTATTTCATCAGGCGATTCTGTTTTGAAGATGATTACCAGTGTTACAAGTCAAGCCACACAAACTCCTCAGAGGAGAGGCGTTCTCGTTTGGCCCATTGAGCCATATGATTCAGTTCATGGGTGCGTTCACTAATCCAAGGCTTTCTCTCTTTTTTTATAAGAAGTTTTCATTACTTCTGTTGGATATTGACAGGATCACATTGGCCGGTGGTCAATCATGACAACCATCTTACAATCTGTAATTCATGTGCCTAACATTTCCAGGCCACTAGTTAAGAAGAAAAGGAATACCAAATATCAATTGCGATTTGTCAATAAGGTGTGCGATGACTACTACACACGGGAAAATATCAAATCAGAGGATGGAAATCTTTTAAAGGTAGCTTTGTATGATGAGAACAATCGGGTAGTCACATCTGGCCCACTGTCTTCAGTTTCTGTGGAGGTCGTACTACTTCATGGTGATTTCAGTGCTGAAGGTCACGAATATTGGACATCAGAGGAGTTCAGTGCCTGCTTAGTGCATCCACAATCTGTAATGTCAATTGCACCAGCCTTGGGAGGTCATCGTGTCTTGGCCCTGACATGTGGAGAGGCAGACCTTGATAATATCAATTTCCGGACTTCCTCCTTCCATGCCAGATCGGGAAAGTTTGTGATGGGTATTGAGATTAGAAATGTAAGAGAAGAGAGTGTTCAAGAAGGAATAACTAACGCATTTCTCGTGAGAGTTCGCCAAGGGGAAGGTACATTTTTTTCATTAATCTTGTTGTTCGAACATGACTTCTCATGCAATTTCATATGATATTTCACCCCAAAATTTTCTACTTCAAAAATTGCAGTCCTTATATGACCTTTTTTCATAAGTAAAAATTTAGACCAAGAAGTAAGATGTTTAACAACTAGTGAGAAAGAGTAAATAATCGACAGGGGTAATCTCTGTAGACCACTAGTATTCAAGTCAATGTATTGCAACTTTTCATGAAGTGTGTTTCTGTGAAACTCTTCAACCCTTTAGTAACTGGAACTGGCGAGGAGATGGCAGAGCCACCGTTCGGGTTGACATTGCAGACCGCCACCACCTCTGACGCAACAAAGAGGAAGCCCTGGCCAGACAGGATACTAGGTAACCAATCGACACAGCTACACACACCATTGCATCCAGTTGCACTATATTCCAGCTAGCTAGTAGGCCAAGATATTTTGTATGTAGTGTGTGTAAAGCAGTGTGTATATGATGCGGGAATGGTGGAAATGTATTACTACTAACATTGATGGTGCATGCGTCGATGGGCAGACCAGGACCCCGAGGTGGTTTCGCTGTCGCTGCAGACGCTGCTGTTGGACATGTACGTGTGTGAGATCTGCAGCAAGGGGTTCCAGAGCTACCAGCAACTGCAGCTGCACCGGCAGAGCCACAACTTGCCATGGAAGCTGAAGGCCGGCAAGGCGGCGCGGAAGCGTGTGTTCGTGTGCCCGGAGCCGAGCTGCCTGCACCACGACCCCTCTCACGCCCTCGGCGGCCTCGTTGCCATCAAGAAGCACTTCCGCCGCGAGCACAGCGACACTGCCACTATGCCTGAAACCGCTGCTCCAGGGCTTTCCCCGCCCACTCCTGCGCAAGGTTTTGAATTTTGGTAGCAAGAAAAATTTTGATGACCCTCGAAACCTATGAAATTTCGTAAATTTCAAAATCTGTATGGACAAATAAACAAAAAATTTAATTAAATTTGAATAAATTTAAATTTAAGCACAGGAATATATTTCTGTTAGCAGCCCTTGTACATGGAAACACATGTATCTCAGTGATGCAGGTCTAACCTGTGAAACCAGGTTCGACTCTCGCCAACACATGTATCTCAGTGGTGCAGGTCTAACCTGCGAAAACAAGTTCGACTCTCGCCAACGTCAACTTTTTTGAATTTTTTCAACAGTAGAGAAAAATTTAAACCTACAAGGTGAGAACGTAACAACCTGCCACTGCGTTTTGCAAAGTTTGATGTGTACAAAATGGATTCCATCACTCTATATACAAACATTAAAAAATAACAAAATATTTCAAACGAAATGCAAATATTTCGGTCGCCCTAGAAATGATCAAAATTTCGGAATTTTGTCAAAACAATTCCTTGCTCCTGCGATTGCGGATGCGTTTCCTACCAGTAATTAATTACATAAAATCTCCAGCCTACGAACCCTATAATTCATCAGTTACCACGAATCAAGGAACTTCACTTGAAAATTACCATGGCAAACTTAAATTTTTGTAGTCTTTATATGATTTTTTTTCATAAAGTAGTAAGGATGAAGTAAGATATTTAACAAAATGCTAATATACACTTCTGTGAAAGAGTAAATAATAGACTGGGTAATTTCTGCAGACCTCAAGTTAATGTATTGCAACTTTTCATAAAGTATGTTTGTTTGAAACTATTAAACCCTTTACTATTTGGAACTACTACAAACATGTTGTTCTCATTGTGGGTTTTTAGCATTTGAAATTTAAAACATTTGCCAAAATCAAGGAATCGACTGGCCACGAGAGTTTCTTGTCCGTCTCTTTCTCTTTAGCTTGAATTTTTAGACGACCTGACCATATTCCGTTCCAGGTGATCAGTAAATCTAGGGATGTAAATGCCAAATAAATGGCGCCCGCAAGTCCTGCTTTGTTAGCTTTAGCTAGCTCGATAGTTCATTTTCCCCGAAAAGAAACTTTATTGAACTGTTAAACCATAAGTGGGATTAAACGGAACCCATTTACGTCCCTAAGTTAATCCTTCCAATGTGAGGTGTACTTGCATCTGCATCGGCGGGTTGGCAACTATAAAATATACATAAACGGCCTCAAATCAGTTGCACCTTATTTTGTACTCCCTCCGTCCCAAAATAAGTGACTCAAAAGTGATTCAACTTTGTAAGTTGAGTCACTTTTGAGTCACTTATTTTGGGACGGAGGGAGTATTATGTGTGCATATCTAGTGTTCCAAAATTCTGTGTAGTTGTAAGCAGCTCCAGTTGACATGCCATTATTTATCTGTACTTTTATAGAATCAAGCTGCCATCAGACCATATCTTTCAAATTGCACGATGTGAGCATTGAAAATCTCGAACAAGTATGTGGAGCGGTGTTGGAGTTGGAGTCTTGGTTGGAGTGCGATGACCTAGTAGAAGTTGGCGCATCATCGGTAATGACTCTTATATCTCCTTGTCTCACGATATGTACATTACTCATAGTCATTTTATAATACGATGCTGTTTGGGATGGTGCCGTAGGCGCTGCATGATCAATCGTTACAGGTGGGAACTGTCTTCGAGGCGCGCAGGGCGGAGGACCCTAAGAGCATGGTCCCGATGGATTTCGATGGACCGTTCTGCCAGGGTGTCGAATGGTACAAATTAGCGAGCATTAGCGATTCTGATACAAATTAATACTACTAGACTGCCCGTGCGTTGCAATGGGCTTTTAAAATTTTGTACTAGTTGCATGCCAAATTTATATAGATAGAAAGATAACAATAACAAATGAAAAAAATAAATGGAATCTAATTCGCTTGCAATGTACTTCGATAAAAAAATGTAATTCGAACCTATACACCTGATGCACAAAATAAAGAAGGTGGTACAAAACATTGAACTCTTTATTATACAATGCATTACAAATGATAATAACACTTGAATGCCTTTTTTTAATTCTTAAGATCGATCGTCTCACGAGAGCATGTGCATTGCTATTATCCATTAATTAAAAACAACACATGAAGGATTTCACTCACCTTTAAGCAAATGTTCCAAGATGTTACAACCAGAAACTTCATTGCAACATGCAATTGGCTGTCAAACTATTACATAATATGGATTTAGGCACTTGAAACCATACAATTTACCATTTAGAAATTACTGCAGCAAAACACATCTTCTAGAACATCCTACTCCTGCCTCTCTTGTGACAGGTAGATATAGCAATCCTTGATAACATTTATTGTTTAAAATTTTAATGGCATTCATTTGTATTTTTATAATAATTTTCTAGTTTTGTACTTTCGTTTGAGTTATGTAACTTCATATTTGGTGTATCGGCTCAAAAGGATTTTCACATAAAACTCAAAAGGAAATATGTGTGTTGTAATATGAGCTATGACATAAAAGGGAAGTGCAACCTCCTATTCAAACACCAACTGGAGAGAAACCCTCATTAGAAATGCAATCAACACATTAATATCAAATATAAGGGTGAAATGGTGAATGACATGCAACATCAATTGCGACAAGGCTAAAACTTTCCAGAAAATATAGGTCAGAACTCACAAAATTACAACATATTATTTCATGTATTAGAGCAAAAGTCAAGTAATAGATGGTAGGATTGAGGAGAAGGTCTATAATATTAGTCTTATCGGTTGTTCATTACTCTCTATATTTCTAGGCTATCCGACAACCCAGACCATATGTGAGCAGCGAATGGACACTAGTAGAAAAAGGGTCAAACCTGAGATACATTAGTGCCGGTTTGTTTTTGAGCCGGCACTAATGTGTACATTAGTGCCGGTTCCAATGGCTAGCTGGCCGCTGACATTAGTACCGGTTCGTGGCGAACCTTTAGCACTGGGTTGTGCCACGAACCGGTACTAAAGAGAGTGGTGGCAGGATGTTGTCAGTCTGGGGCCCCTCCAGCACCTTTAGTACCGGCTCGTGGCACGAACCGGTACTAAAGGTCGTCGTACATATACCCTTCGTCCACCCGAGCTCCTCTGTTCTTCCCCTTTCCCCTCACTTCCTTTGTTCTTCCCCTCTCTTCCTCGAGATCATCACAATTTTGGCCCAAAATTTGTCAAGATTTGAAGGCCCCCATCCATTCAAATGATCACAAAGGTTAGCAACTTTTTCCTTTCATCTCTCATTGCTAGATTAGCTCTTGCAATGCTTTGTATAGTGATTCATTTGTGAGTTTAGTAATTTGGGAGGAATTATATGTGCTAGCATTTGATTTATATGCAATTTGAGGTCAAACATAACACTTAGTTTGCATATGTAGGTGTGGTTTACTTAGTGCCTTCTAAATCTCCGTCGTAACCACCGCCAATCGCCCGCACCGTCCCGTCTCCGGCACCACCTTGTGGTGAGGCTCTTGTTCATGAATGTTTTACATTACCAAATTGATGTTTGTGTGATTTGGATATATAGTTACTCGTATAATTATCTTACCAGTACGTTGTTTGTTATACATAGGGCCATGTTTTTAATATCCGTCCCCGTCGGCCCTCGTCCTTGTTATGATTCGGATGTGGTATATTCTCTTTTAAAACCAGTTGTTGCATTTCGTGCTTATGACAAATTATGCCCATCAAGTTGACATAGATATTTTTATCTAGGAGGTATGTGAACCGGAAATTCCAACCGACCCTATTGCCAAGAGGTTAAATTTAGTTGAAAGAGAAAACGAGTATTTGAAAAAAAATTGAAAAGAATTGAGGGGGAGAAGATGGAATTGGAGTTGCATGTTGCCGATGTCGTCGATGATCACAAGATCAAGATGGAGAAAATGCGGTTGAAGATTAGAAAAATTAGAAAATATGCCATTGATAGTGTGGCTTGGTATCATTATGCTGTTTGATCAATTGTTACCTTAGTTGCGAAGACCTGCCCTATTGGAAAGACCTAGAGGTCCGCTCTGCAATCGACGTGATGCACGTGATGAAGAATCTTTGCGTGACCCTGCTTGGCTTCTTGGGCATGTATGGGAAGACAAAAGATACACCAGAGGAGCGGAAGGACCAGCAATGTATGCACGGAAAAGACGACATACATCAAGGTCAGGCCAGCTACGCTCTTACCAAAGAAGAGAAGGAAATCTTCTTTGAATGCATGCTCAGCATGAAGGTACCGTCTGGCTTCTCGTCGAATATAAAGGGAATAATACATATGGCAGAGAAAAAGTTCCAGAACCTAAAGTCTCATGACTGCCACGTGATTATGACGCAACTGCTTCCGGTTGCATTGAGGGGGCTTCTACCAGAAAACGTTCGATTAGCCATTGTGAAGCTATGTGCATTCCTCAGTGCAATCTCTCAGAAGGTAATCGATCCAGAAATCATACCAAGGTTACAAAATGATTTGGTGCAATGTCTTGTCAGGTTCGAGTTGGTGTTCCCACCATCCTTCTTCAACATCATGACACACATCCTAGTTCACCTTTGCGAAGAGATTAATGTTTTGGGTCCTGTATTTCTACACAATATGTTCCCCTTTGAGAGGTTCATGGGAGTCTTGAAGAAATATGTTCGTAACCGTGGTAGGCCAGAGGGAAGCATTGCGAAGGGCCATGAAAATGAGGAGGTCATTGAGTTTTGTATTGACTTTATTCCTGACCTTAAGCCGATTGGTGTTCCTGAATCGCGGCATAAGGGCAAACTGTATGGAAAAGGCACGCTAGGAGGGGATCAAATAATATGTATGGACGGGCATTCTCTCAGTGAAGCACACTACACAGTTCTACAGAATTCCGCCTTGGTGGCTCCGTATATGGAGGAACACAAGAATTTTCTACACTCCAAACACCCGGAGAAGTCTGACGACTGGATTACACGTGAACAAACGAGGATTTCCGCCGGTTGGTTGCAGAAACGTTCCATGCATGATGGCGATATTGAAGATGACATGTACTCGTTGTCCCAGTTACCATCTTTGAATATAATGACTTTCAAAGGGTACCAGATAAATGGGAATACATTTTACACGATCGCCCAACATAAGAAGAGCTCCAACCAAAATAGTGGTGTCCGCTTTGATGCAACAACCAACACGGGAATGGAAACATATTATGGTTACATAGAGGACATATGGGAACTTAACTATGGAGGTGGTTTGAAGGTCCCTTTGTTTCGGTGGAAATGGGTCAATATGACACGAGGCGGGGTAACGGAAGACCCGCAGTACGGAATGACAACAGTGGATCTCAACAATCTTGCGTATGCAGACGAACCGTTCTACCTAGCCAATGATGTGGCGCAGGTTTTTTATGTGAAAGACATGTCTACCAGGCAGAGAAAAAGAAAAGATAAGGAAGCGAATGGATCATACGACGAGCCAAAGCGCCACATAGTTCTTTCAGGAAAAAAACATTGTGGGAGTGAATGACAAGACAGACATGTCAGAAGATTATGGAAAGTTTGATGAAATTGCTCCATTCACAGTGAATATTGACCAGAGCATCCAGTTAAATGATGAAGATTTTCCATGGCTACGGTGCAAAGGGACACACGCGAAGAAAAAGTTTCATACCCAAAGATCTGGGATGTGATCGGCTTCACTATCATCACTTTCTTCTGTGTTTCACACCCAAGAGGGAATCTCTGTAATAGTTAGGGTAGTTATGTATTTTGGCATTTGAAACGCGAAGAAATTTTATGTGCAAACAAAATTTAAAGTTAAGTTAAACATAAGAAACTCTATAATGACAAAACACACTAATAATATTAAACATATGAAAAAAGAATCACTGAAAAATCTATTTTCAAAGTTAAGTTATTCACAAACTAGTGATTCACACAAATTTCAAATAATTCAAAATTTAAACTATTAAAATTTGAAAACTACCGGCACTAACCTAAAGGAAAAATATTCACAAAGAAACTCTATATACAACAAAAAAACAACTCAAAAATAAATAAAACAAAAATAAATAAAGCAAAAAAAATTAAAGAAATTTTTTTTAAGAAAATAAAAAAGCCCACCTAATGGGCCTGAGTGGCTGCATACGACTAGAAACACAACGTTTTGTTGGGCCAGGATGCAGGCCCGCAAAGGCCAAGTAGGCCCACAGGACAGCACAGAACAGGTAGGCCCAGTAGGCCTGCTTTGGAGAGGAGCTCGAGAGAACTACCGCACTGGGGCTTATAAACAAGTGCGGATGCCTCTCGGCTAGCGAGGTGGGACTAAACTTGCCGCACGAACCTGCGCCAGCGCACACCTTTAGTACCGGGTCGTGGAACCAACCGGTACTAAAGGGGGGGGTCTTTAGTACCGATTGAAGCCACCACCCGGTACTAAAGGGGGGGTGCTTCCCGCCGCTTGGCCTGGCCAAAACAGACCTTTAGTACCGGTTGGTGGCTCCAACCGGTACTAAAGGTGCCTTGTATATATAGAACACTTATGAAAAATTTCAGTTTTTCATCTCTCCCTCGGCTTCTTTCTCCTCTGCCCCGTCGCCGCCGCCCCTCGTCGCCGCCCCCCTCGCCGTCGCCGCCCCTCGTCGCCGCCCCCGTCCCCATCGCCGCGCCCCGCCCCGTCGCGCCCCGTCGTCCCGTCGTCCCCGCCCGGCCCGACCCCGTCCCCGTCGTCGCCGCCCCGTCTCCATCGTCCTCGTTATAGAAATGTTAGTTATATAGAAATGTTATAAATTTTTCTGTTTTTAGTTATAGAAATGTTAGCAATTTTTCTGTTTTTTAGTTATAGAGATATTAGAAATGTTATAGAAATGTTAGTTATATATATGGAAATGTTGGAAATTTTAGAATTAGTTTTAGTTAGATGAATTAGATTAATTAATGTCAAATTGTTAGAATTTGCATATAGAATTTTAGTTATCACAATCCAATCATTTAAAAAATGTTACTTTTTGCGGGCATATATAGTATGTGTTCTCGACGATATGCCCGGCCCGCATCCTCGCCGTCGAGCCGTTCGCCACGACGTCATGCTTCAGAGGACCAATGTCTGGGACTGGGCTCCGCCGGGCTGGCACTGGGAGGTGCTACCTGGAGGGGCGCGCCGCTTGGTGAGGAACCCGGCCTCGGGTCCCGTCATCGACCCTGATCTCCTTTGGTGGCGTTCGCATGGGCCACATTCGGTGCAGAGGCAGCCGGCCCCGCCGGAGGTGGTGCGTCGCCGTGTCAGGGAGGAAGACGAGCACGTCCATCGCTACATGGCTGCTATGGACGACGTCAGGTTCTCCACTACTTGGCAGGTTCTTTGGGCAAATGACCGGAGATATGATCTTGTGATGGTTCCTTCTCTTTGGGTGTTCACCGCCCGCGCCCCAGGAACCGCGAGTGGCGCTTGATACGTCTCCAACGTATCTATAATTTTTGATTGTTCCATGCTATTATATTACCCCTTTTTGATGATTACGGGCTTTATTATACATTTTATATTACTTTTGGGACTAACCTATTAACTGGAGGCCCAACCCATATTGTTGTTTTATTGCCTGTTTCAGTATTTCGAAGAAAAGGAATATCAAACGGAGTCCAAACAGAATGAAACCTTCGGCATCATGATTTTTTGGAAGAATATCATCCTGGAGGCTTGGAGATCAAGTCAGAAGATCCTCGAGGAGCCCAGGAGATAGGGGGCGCCCCCCCCCCACAGGGCACAGCCCCCTGTCTCGTGGACCCCTCGAGCACCTCCCGACCGACTTCTTTTGCCTATATAGTCCCACGTACCCTAAAAACATCCACGAAGAAGATAGATCGGTAGTTCCGCCGCCGCAAGCCTCTATAGCCACCAACAGCCTCTCGGGAGCCCTTCCCGGCACCCTGCCGGAGGGGGGATCCTTCACCGGTGTCCATCTTCATCATCCCGGCGCTCTCCATGACGAGGAGGGAGTAGTTCACCCTCGGGGCTGAGGGTATGTACCAGTAGCTATGTGTTTGATCTCTCTCTCTCTCTCTCTCTCTCTCTCTCTCTCTCTCTCTCTCTCTCTCTCTCTCTCTCTCTCTCGTGTTCTCTCTCGTGTTCCCTCTATGGCACGATCTTGATGTATCCCGAGCTTTGCTATTGTAGTTGGATCTTATGATGTTTCTCCCCCTCTACTCTCTTGTGATGAATTGAGTTTCCCCTTTCAAGTTATCTTATCGGATTGAGTCTTTTATGAGAACACTTGATGTATGTCTTGTCGTGCTTATCTGTGGTGACAATGGGATATCATGTGTCTCTTGATGTATGTTTTGGTGACCAACTTGCGGGTTCCGCCCATGAACCTATGCATAGGGGTTGGCACACGTTCTTGACTCTCCGGTAGAAACTTTGGGGCACTCTTTGAAGTACTTTGTGTTGGTTGAATAGATGAATTTGAGATTGTGTGATGCATATCGTATAATCATGCCCACGGATACTTGAGGTGACAATGGAGTATCTAGGTGACATTAGGGTTTTGGTTGATTTGTGTCTTAAGGAGTTATTCTAGTACGAACTCTTGAATATATTGATCCGAAAGAATAACTTTGAGGTGGTTTCGTACCCTACCATAATCTCTTCGTTCGTTCTCCGCTATTAGTGTCTTTGGAGTGACTCTTTGTTGCATGTTGAGGGATTGTTATATGATCTATCTATGTTATTATTGTTGAGAGAACTTGCACTAGTGAAAGTATGAACCCTAGGCCTTGTTTCCTATCATTGCAATACCGTTTACGCTCACTTTTACCACTTGTTACTTTATTGTTTTTATTATTTCAGATTACAAAAACCTATATCTACTATCTATTTTGCACTTGTATCACCATCTCTTCGCTGAACTAGTGCACCTATACAATTTACCATTGTATTGGGTGTGTTGGGGACACAAGAGACTCTTTGTTATTTGGTTGCAGGGTTGTTTGAGAGAGACCATCTTCATCCTACGCCTCCTACGGATTGATAAACCTTAGGTCATCCACTTGAGGGAAATTTGCTACTGTCCTACAAACCTGTGCACTTGCAGGCCCAACAACGTCTACAAGAAGAAGGTTGTGTAGTAGACATCAGCGCCCTAGATTCTTCTGTAGTACTCGATCTTTATTAGGTACCTAGCGAGTGATTGAAAGTGCGTTATATCGACCAGAGGAGGGTGAATAGGCGATTTTTATGAATTCTTCACTGAGGAATTTGCTGGTGAGGAAATTCCTAAATGAAGAACTACTTGCAGCGGAATAAGTACTCAGAAAGGAACATAACAGAACACAAGCATAGTCATCATGATGAAATGAAGACAAGCAAAGAGTACAGAAAACGTAAACACAGGATAACAAGAGATGAAGATGGACAGACTGAAGAAATAGAGCTGAGGAAATTGAGAAAGTCTTCAGTGAATGTCTTCAAACAGATATGAACAAGCACACAACAATCAATATGAGGAAATGAAAGAGTTGAGGAAATAGAACCAGTAAGCTCGGTGAAGACAATGATTTGGTAGACCAGTTCCAACTGCTGTCTCAGTTGTACATCTGGTTGGAGCGGCTGAGTATTTAAACTCGAGGACACCCAGTCCCGGACACACAGTCCTCACCGTATTCTCCTTGAGCTAAAGTCACACAGACCTCGCCCAATCACTCGTGGTATGTCTTCAGGTGACTTCCGAACCTTCACAAACTTGGTCACTCGGCGATCCACAATTCCTCTTGGATGCTCTAGACCTTGACGCCTAACCGTCTGGAAGAAGCACAGTCTTCAAAGGAAACAAGCGTCGGATCCACGCAGGATCAATCTCTTCAGTGATGCTCAATCACTTGGGGTTTTGTAGGTTTGGGTTTGGGATTTCCTCACTTGATGATTTTCACTCAAAGTCCTCGGAGGATGGGTTGCTCTCAAATGACAAGTGTCATTTTCTCTCGGAGCAGCCAACCAACTAGTGGTTGTAGGGGGCGGCTATTTATAGCCTAGGGAGCAGCCCGACATGATAAGACATAAATGCCCTTGTCTGATATGACTGTTAGGTGGGTAGATATTTTGGGACAGCTGGCGCGTAGCACAACAACGGTCGGAATATTTTAGGTTCGAATTCCTCAGGGCTATCATGTTCCTCACTTGGTAGGCAATCCGCACTGGCGAATTCCTAACTCTTCAGTTAGAACAAATTCCTTAGAGACTAGAAGAACTTCGTCTCTGTCACTGAAAAATATGACTAAAATGTGCGAGATTTCTAATGGCTTCACTCGAAAGGATTGGTAGGTGTAGGATTTTGAGTTGAGCATCACATGGAAATTTTTCCTTAGTATATCCTCGACCCCCTTTAACAGTACGGTGTTTCCTATGACTCAAGAAAGAGAAAATGAAACTATGAAAACAAAAATCTTCGCGCTTCATGTTCCTCGAATGAATACCAAGTCTTCAAGGTCACACCAATTTCTTAACTTCCAAAGTCTTCAGAAAGTCTTCAGAATTACAAAGTCTTCAGTCGAAGAACTTCATTTTTAGGGGTCGACTCTCTCTGTAAATATTAAACTCCTCATAGACTTATAGACCTGTGTACACTCACAAATGCATCAGTCCCTTAACCTATAAGTCTTCAATACACCAAAATCACTAAGGGGCACTAGATGCACTTACAATCTCCCCCTTTTTGGTGATTGTTGACAATATAGGTTAAGTTTTCAACGGGGATAATAATGTGAAGTGTAAATACTGATATTGAGGAATTTGATTTCAAGATATAGAAGAACTCCCCCTGAAGATGTGCATCGTGAGGAATTTGCTTTTGAAGCAATGCACACTTGAAGAGTATAATCATGGAGATCTCCCCCTATATCTTGTAATTCATACACGCATTTGACATATAATATGAGGAATTTGAAATGCATGATGAAATATGGTGACTGATGTAATTCAGCATGCGTGCATTAACATTAGTGAGGAATAAGCATGCAGAAAAACACAGCAAAAGTATCAAGCCACCATAGAGTTTAAGATTACAACTCGATCCAACAAAGTCATCAGAAGAACGAGAGTTGTAACTTAGCAAAAAAATGCCCATATATAGACCCGCTTGAAGACTAACTCAAATTTCTCCCCCTTTGTCATCGAATGACCAAAAGGGTTGAAACTGAGGACTAACACCCCTGAAGAATTTCATGATGAAGATGGAGGTGCGCCAGCGTTGTCAGGGTCTTGAGTCATTGTAGGGCCTGCTGCAGTGTCGTCCAAATCTTCATTCTCGTCTGTGGCGCGTGATGAAGAATAGGAGCTGGCCACCAAGGAAGGAACCTTGACCTTCTTGTATTTCTTCGGTGGAGGTGCCGACCAGTCAAAGTCTTCCTTGAAGCCCATTTTCTTCAGATCTTCTTCACCATAGAGATGTGACATAATAGCCCAGGTGCGATCAAACACTTCATGGACGTAGTAGTGGTTTTTCTTCACTGCATTATGTGTAGAGGTCATGTTGTGAAGAATAGAGCCAAACTGACGCTTAACCCATTTGTGATTTCGATCGACCTTCTGGTGAAGACTTATGAGCAGTTCACGGTCAGTCATCACACATGGAGCAGTAGCTTGAGGACTTGACATTGGAGCATTGGCAACAGAATCATGTGTGGCAGAGTCATCATTGGTGGAGCAGGATGCAGCTTTGCGAAACTGTCCATCCAATGGACGAATGCCTCCATCGATCACAGCAGGTGACTTGCCCTTCTCATCAGATGAGGAAATAGTCCGCTTGAGGACTTCAATTGGGGGCAAGTAGCTGCCATGGTTAAGATTGTCAGCCTTATAGTTGAGTGAAGACCTTGATCTGAGGAATCTCATGATCCATGGTGCATAAGGCTTCAGCTCAAATGATGAAAGTGCAACATTTGCAAGAGTCCTCATGAAGAAATCATGGTAATTGATAGGAATGCCATGCATGATGTTGAAGAGCATATTCTTCATCATCCCCACAATTTCTTCATCTGAAGAATCATGTCCTTTGATTGGGTTGATAGTCTTCGTCAGAATGCGGTAAATGGTTCTGGGCACATACAGCAAATCCTTCACGAGGAATTTGGTCCTTTGAGCTTGTCCAGGCTTCAGTGGCTTCATGAGCACTTGCATATAATGATCTGTAAGTTCAGGTTCATCATACAGACAGCGTGCGCCTTCTGGTGGAGGACTGATTGGCAAGGCACGAAGCTATTCAGAGGCTGGTGCCTTGTAGTGAGTGTTTTCAGTCATCCAGTCCAACACCCAAGAGTTGACGTCAGCAGCGTTGCCTGTGATGTTTAAAGTGGCGTAGAACTGAAGAATAAGCTCTTCATTCCAATCAACGATGTCAGTGCAGAAATTCAGCAAGCCTGCATCGTGAAGCATATTGAGAACTGGCGTGAAGCAAGGCATAGATTCCATGTCTACATGAGGAATGTGCTCATGATCGAAGATTTTGTCCTTGTCAAAGAGAACTTAGGAATAGAAGTTTGCCTGGCTGGCAGTCCAGAAATGCTTCCTTCTAAGACGAGCATTGTCATAGGGGTTGAATTCAGTGAAGAATACATGCTCGCCGAAGAAATCATCAGCCTTGAATTTTGGCTTCTTGGAGAAGGGATTCTTTGGCTTGGGCTGAGGAGTGTCAGTGATTTGCAGTATCACCTCAGGAATCGCAATTTCAGGTTCCTCATGCTGAGGAATTTCAGTTTCTTCTGCAGTGTCAGCCTGAGGCATCTCTTCTTCATTCACATTTTCATCAGCACTAGTGGCTGGAATTTCTTCATGGACGGACGGGGTTGCACGATGTTCATCAGAGCCCACTTGGACTTCAGTAGTGGCTGGGGACTGAGGAACAGCTTGGAGAGGAGTGAACAGTAGAGAATTGGGGTGCTGACTTTCCCAAAAGTCATCATTGAGCACTGGTGTGGTACATCCAATGTCCACATCCTCATCTTCAAGTTCTTCAACACCTGCCTCTTCAGCAGTGAACTGAGGCACAGGTGAGGAAATGACTGGGGTTGAAGGGATCGCATCCACTTCAATTTCTTTGTCCAACTGCTCTGTAGAAGCAGCAGATGGAGTTTCTTCATCAGATTCCTCGGGAATCTCATATTCTTCACCATCAGGAACAAGGTCCTTTGATGGCATTGATGAGATAGGAACGGCATCAATTGGAGTGTCAATTGAACTGATCAGAGTCTTCATCTTCTTCGGAGCTGAAGAATTTGATGAAGCTGATGCCTTCCTTTTCTTCATCGCTGCATGTTCTGCAGCCTTGGTCTTCTTCACATCAAGAGGAGATGGAAGGATAGGAGTTGGTGTAGGCGCAGGAGGTGCATTTTCTTCAGGCGCAGCTATTGCAGTTGCCCTGACTTGTTCATTTTCCCCAGGCACATCACTAGTGGATGCCCTGGCAATATCATCAGTGGCTGGAATGGAGTCATCAACCCTGGTATTCGCACTTTCTTCAGGAGCCATACTGACATCTGCAGTGCTGGCGTGTTCCTTAGTGAGCTGGGCAGATAGTTCAGCTTGAGGAATTTCAACCCGCACCGGAGCAGTGGTAGTTGAAGAGAAAGTCTTCGTCAGATTGACGAAACAAACTTTTGCTCCCTTCCAATCAGCATGACAGCGATCGAATTCAGCACTCAATTTCTTGATATCAGCTTGTACATCAATGAGTTGTTCGGGAGTGAGAGTGAGGACATTGTCCTTGAGGAAGCGCTATTTCTTGTATTGCACTTTCTTCAGCCTTCGTCCTTCTTCATATTTCCACTTTTCTTCCTCAATGAAGTGAGTGAGGACATGAATTTGACCAAGAGTGAGGTTCATCTCCGGCAACGGTGTAGTGGGGTCGTTGTGCCATAAGTCGATGAAATCGAGGATCAACTTGGGATCCAACAGTAGTGGCACATTGCTGCCTTTGGCTGTAGCAGCCCTTGCTTGCCTGTCTCTGATGATTTCAGCAAGTTCATCATTATCCGCCTCATCATCATCAGAGGGCACTTGGAAAGCGACTTGCTTCTTGTGAGGACTTGGTCGAATACCTCGTCTAGCAGTGGCCTTTTTCTTCAGCAGTGAGGGACCAGCTGAGGAAGGTCGAGCAGCTGAGGAGCTTGCAGATGCTCCTGAGGCAATAGAGAAGCCTTGAGTCCTTTGGCACGTGGCAAGATGTACAGGTGCCGAAGATTTTGTAGGAGCAGTCGAAGACTTTGTTGGAGGTACTGAGGACTTTGGAGGAGGAGGAGCAGACTGAGGAATTGGCCGTGAGGGCTTTGAAGAATATGTCCTTGAGGGCATTGCTGAGGAGCTTGACCGTGAGGGCATTGAAGAAAAAGCACTGGCTTTGTGGGCAGGCTTCTTTGGCATAGCCTTCTTGGGCTTACTACCAGAGGCCTCAGCAGCGTTAGAAACAGCAGCAGAATCTTCATTGAGTTTCCTCACTGCCTCTTTTGCTTGCTTGGCTAGTTTGGCCTGGCGCCTAGCCCATTCAGCAGCATAGTCCTCACCGCGCTTGAGGCTGGTGGGATCTGCCAGTTGGCCAGGCCTCAATGGAGGTCTTGAGCATGGAGGGTTGAGCGCGAATTTCTTCATGTACTTGGGAGTAACGTATCTGTACTCCCTCGATTCTCGTGCCCATCTCCGTTTAATACGTTGTATGCGCACTTTGCGCTGATTCTTGTCCTCCTTGCCAAACTTTTCCTCATCTGGAGTGTAGTATCCAGCATATATATACTCAGGGATTTCAAACACTGTGTTGACCTCAGGCCTTTTTCCTCACTTTTGTGGCTTCTTGTCAGCCATTTTCTTCAGCTGAGGATTAACAACTGAAGTTTCTGAAGATGTATGCAACTTTTCTTCGAGGAACGCTGCAAATGAGTTAAGTTGATGAGAACCTAGTGATTTAGCAGCGAACATTTGTTCCTGTGAACAGAGTATAGTTGCGAGGAATTTGGAGAGGTCATATGCATTCTGAGAAGATTTTCGAAAAGAGAAGGTTTGAGGAATTTGACCGATGAGTCTTGAAGAATTTCGCTAAGCGTTCTTTATCTTAGGTTCCAGAGTTGTACAGATTTGAAAATCCACACAATTGAGGAATCTTGAAGAAAATCATTGCTTAGAGAAACGAATCAAGAACAGATAACATGTGAGGTGTTTTAGTGTGTGAAGATTTGAAGAATAAACACCTTTGAAGATATTTAGGAAATCACATGAATCAAAGCGGGCAGTAAAAGTAACTTTTAATTACCCGAAGTGAAGAACACGACGAACTGGGAAGTGTTGAAGTGAAGTTCGTCCGTTCAGATCTTCCACGCCCTAACTCGGCAGAGGAAGACGGCTACAGCGGCGGCGGAGTGAAGAACGCAACCGGCGCGAGTACGACGACGACTAGGTCGAGGCAGTGAAGCTCTTCCTCACCGGTGACGATGAAGTAGCAGTGGCGCTAGGGTTTGGGAAGCTTGAGCGGGAGAGAGGTCGAGCGGAGTAAAAGTGAAGTGAGGAGAAGACAGGGGTATTTATAGCGGCAGTGAAAAACTGTGCGCCCGAGGATTTCGGACGAACGTGCCCCTGGCTCTTCTCATTCACGTGACATGTGTCACCCACGTACTGTGAGGTGGCGATCGTATAGGATCGTGGGTGAATAGATAAGTATTTGTCGTGTGAAGCGGAACGGTTTGAGCGGTAAAACCGAAAATTTTGATAAGATAAGTTTTAAGTTACCGTTCGCAATTTCTTGAACAGTCAAGGACACAGTGAAGATTTTGAACGAGTTTCTAATCAGAATGCACATGAAGAATTTTTGAATTGACTGGGTTGAGTTTAGCATAGAGGGGGAAGGGTCCGATCACATTCACTTAGCGAAAAAGTCAACTTGAATAATTAGCAATAAGTGAATGCTGTAGAGGACATAAACTCATATATATATTCAACTGAAGACAAACGACGGAAATAGTGAAGTCAATGCAAGTTGAAGAATTTGAAAAACTGAGGAATTTCAAAAACTGAGGAAAAACTCAAATTTGAAGATTTTCAACTTTTGTGGTGGCGTAACCCACCGTATAAGAAAGTTGGCTTCAGACACCGCGTACAATTGTCCCAGGGCTCTGAGAGTCAATTTCTTCATTAATTTGTTCACACTTAGAGGGTTAGTCTTCATTGATTGAAGAAAAATGTTACTTCATGTGTTGCAGATCTAAGTCATCAAGTCAGCATAAGTGTTAGGATGAGTGTCCATTTCAAAGAACATTCGAAGATTCTAGGATATTTAGCTCACACCGCAACTTGCTAAATCTCTTCTCATCCAAGGGCTTAGTGAAGATATCGGCCAGCTGATCTTTAGTTCTTGCATGGCAGATGGAGATGTCGCTCTTCAACACATGATCGCGAAGAAAATGATGACGAATCTATATGTGCTTTGTCTTCGAGTGCTGAACCGGGTTGCGTGAGATCTTGATAGCGCTCTCATTGTCACAGTAGAGAGGTACAGTCTTCACGTTGATGCCATAGTCCTTGAGTGTTTGCTTCATCCATAGTAATTGAGCACAGCATGATCCAGCAGCAATGTACTCAGCTTCTGAAGTGGAGAGAGATACGCAGTTCTGTTTCTTCGAGGACCAACAGACCAAAGATCGTCTGAGGAAATGGCATGTGCCTGACATTGACTTGCGGTCCACGCGATCGCCAGCATAGTCAGAGTCTGAATATCCAACGAGATCAAATGAAGAGCCCTTGGGATACCATAATCCAAGTGTTGGTGTGTGAGCTAGATATCGAAGAATACGCTTCACAGCCTTATGGTGTGATTCCTTCGGTGTAGCTTGAAATCGGGCACACGTGCAAACACTAAGCATAATATCTGGCCTAGATGCACATAGGTACAATAAAGATCCAATCATGGAGCGGTATACCATTTGATCGAAGTCTTGACCATTTTCATCAGTGCATAGATGGCCATTTGTGGGCATTGGAATTTGGACCCTTTGCAATCTTGCATGCCGAATTTCCTCAATACTTCTTTGAGGTATTTCTCCTGTGATATGAATATACCATTGCGTCGTTGACGAATTTGAAGACCTAAAAAGAATTTCAACCTTCCCATCAAAGACATTTGATATTCTTCACTCATCATATAGGCAAATTCATCACTATAACATTGGTCAGTATAGCCAAAGATAATATCATCAACATATATTTGGCACACAAACAATTCACCATCATAGGATTTAGTGAAAAGAGTTGGATCGAGTGAACCGGGTTTGAAGCCATTCTTCACGAAGAATTCCTTCAACGTGTCATACCATGCCCGAGGGGCTTGCTTGAGGCCATACAGGGCCTTGTTGAGTATGTAGACTTTGTCGGGATTCTTTGGATCTTCAAAACCTGGGGGCTGAGCAACATATACTTCTTCCTCAATCTTACCATTGAGGAATGCACTTTTCACATCCATTTGTTGTAAGATAAAATCATGATGGTTAGCATATGCAAGTAATATGCGAATAGCCTCAAGTCTAGCAACTGGTGCAAAAGTTTCATCGAAATCAATTCCTTCAACCTGTGTGTAGCCTTGAGCTACAAGCCGTGCCTTATTCCTCACCACAAGGCCATTTTCTTCTTGCTTGTTGCGGTAGATCCACTTTGTGCCAATGATGTTGTGCTTGCGAGGATCTGGACGTTTGACCAGTTCCCAGACATTGTTGAGCTCGAACTGATGTAATTCTTCTTGCATAGCGTGAATCCAATCAGGCTCCAAAAATGCTTCATCTACCTTAGTGGGCTCTACGATAGAGACAAAAGCAAAGTGCCCACAAAAGTTAGATAAATGTGAAGATTTTGAGCGAGTGAGAGGACCTGGTGCTTCAATGTCATCAATGATCTTCTCAATTTGCACTTCATTAGTGATGCAAGGATGAGTGGGTTGTCTTCGAGGAATTTGATCAGCATTCCCTTCAGGAGCATTTTCTTCAGCACAATTTTCTTCAGGTGCGCCAGCTCGGTAATCATCACGATCAGGAATGAATTCTTCAGCAGTTTCTTCGGTAGGAATGACATCCTCAGTAGCCTTGAGCTTGATAGAATCTTCAGGTGTTGGTTCATCTATCACAGAAGGTAGGTGCTCTTTGCGAGCCACTTGTTTCATCGAACCGCACATCTACAGTTTCAACAACTTTGTGAAGAACGTTGTTGAAGACTCTGTAGGTGTGCGACTCCTTTCCATAACCAAGCATAAAACCTTCATGTGCTTTCGGTGAGAATTTGGAAGTGTGATGAGGATCTCTAATCCAACATTTAGCACCGAAGACTTTGAAATAACTTACATTTGGCTTCTTGTCAGTGAGGAGTTCATAAGAAGTTTTCTTGAAGAATTTGTGAAGATATACCATGTTGATGACATGGCACGCAGTGTCAATTGCCTCAATCCAGAAGCGACGAGGCGTCTTGTATTCATCAAGCATAGTGCGAGCCATTTCAGCGAGGGTTCTGTTCTTGCACTCCACGACGCCATTCTGCTGAGGAGTATAAGGAGCAGATAACTCATGAGTAATACCAAGTTCATCAAGATAGCCATCAAGATTTGAATTCTTGAACTCAGTTCCATTGTCAGTTCTATGTGCTTGATCTTCACATCAAAGTTGGTTGAAGCCCTCGAGGAAAATCGTTTGAAGATTTCCTGCACTTCATGTTTGTAAGTGACAATGTGTACCCATGTGTAACGAGAATAATAATCAACAATAACAAAGTCATATAGAGATGCAACATTTGAAACAGTAGAATAATGATTAGGACCAAAAAGATCCATGTGAAGCAATTGAAATGGTCGAGTGGTGGTCATGATAGTCTTCGCTGTATGCTTGGCCTTTGTCATCTTTCCAGCTTCACAAGTTTCGCATAAGTGATTGAGGGAGTCCCGGACTAGGGGGTGTCCGGATAGCCGGACTATCATCACGGCCGGACTCCAAGACTATGAAGATACAAGATTAAAGACTTCGTCCCGTGTCCGGATGGGACTTTCCTTGGCGTGTAAGGCAAGCTTGGTGATACAGATAAGTAGATCTCCTACCATTGTAACCGACTCTGTGTAACCCTAACCTATTCGGTGTCTACTCTTGTACTACCCATATCATCAATATTAATCAAGCAGGAGTAGGGTATTACCTCCATCGAGAGGGCCCGAACCTGGGTAAAAACATCGTGTCCCTTGTCTCCTGTTACCATCCGCCTAGACGCACAGTTCGGGACCCCCTACCCGAGATCCGCCGGTTTTGACACCGACATTGGTGCTTTCATTGAGAGTTCCTCTGTGTCATCGCCGTCAGGTAGGATGCCTCGTCTCGTCTTTAAAGACGATACCATCGCCAAAGAATCCTTGGCCACTGGTCAGACTCTTCGGCTAGGCGGTTTTCTCATGACCGCTAGTTCGGCCGCCGCGCCGACGATGACCTCTCGAGTCATCAAAACCAATCTCCATGTTAGTTCGGAACTTGCCGAACAGTTAGATCCGATCGAGCTCTCCTCCGTAAACGAGCTCTTGGATCGCATCGCCGCCCTGGGAGTCGCCACAGATTATGACCGGATCGGGCCTAAAACCGATCTGAGAGAGATCAACTCTCCCCAGGCCACCCATCATGTTGCTGTGATAGAGGAGCAATGCGGCGACTCTTCTCCTATCTTAAGGACTAGCTACGTCCGGATTCCCGATCCCTCCATGCCGGATTCCTGCGGAGGGACGGATGTCGATCAAGCCCTGAACTTAAAGTCAGGCGGCGGGTCGGACTCATTGGATAGCACTAAAAAATCCAAACTTCCGAATTCGGAAACTTCCCGGCCCTTGAGTCCTAAATTGGACGGGGTTCCAGATTTAGTGCCACCCGCCCACCCAAACATTGGCGATCTCTCTCGAATTCGGCAAGAGCCTGCTGAAACAGTACATCATTACTGGGCCAGATTCCTCCTGGTTATGAAAAGGATAAGGGACTGCCGAGAGGAGGACGCAATCCCAATTTTTTGCAATAATTGCACGGACAAGGGAATCCTAAACGCCATAAGTCGTCGCGAAATTACACGCTTTGCTGACTTGGTGACCGTAGTACAAAAGTACTGTGAGATGGAGAGCGTCTGGAAAACCGAAAGTAAATTTTGGGATAATCCAGCCCCGAGTACATCCCTAGTCCGGAACAAAAGGGTGCATCATTATCAAGCACCTGGGTTAAATACCAAAAAACCAAAAACCCCTAAAGGGTACGGAACCGTACTGGAGGGTTGGCTAAACGGACCCTGCAAAATTCATAGCACAGAGGGCGCCACTCCAACTCATAGCCTTCCAGCATGTTGGATACTACGGCAGGTGGCCAAAAGTGGCGAAGAGCTTCTAGCTTCAGAATCCCAGCCCAGCAACACCAGTACGGTGTTAACAGTCTTCGAGACTTCCGCATCAAATAACATGCGAAAACGACAACTCCGCAACCTTGCCAAAGTCTACCAAGTAGCAACAATAAATCCATGGAGTGACACGGCTATTACCTTCAATGCCAGTGACGAACCTAAATTCCGAACTGCCCGGGCACCAGCCGCATTGGTCCTCAGCCCGATAGTAGACGGCTTTCGCCTTACTAAGGTACTCATGGATGGCGGCAGCGGACTAAACCTCATCTATGAGGAAACCCTCCGAAAAATGGAAATAGACTGGAACCGCATTGAGCGAAGCAGCACAACCTTTAGAGGAATAATCCGTACTATGGGAAGGGGAGTCCGGCAATATTAATCCGGACCCAACCACATTGCCTGACGCCGAACACTCTGACATAACCGGAGGCTCTGCCCCCGAGATAACACCCTCTGCTCACGAAATAATGGCGGTTATCGCCCCGTGGACGGAACCATTCCTAGCCTACCTAACTAGGCAGGAACTCCCCGAAGACCAAAATGAGGCTCGCTGCATAGTACGGCGCTCTAAAGCCTATCAAGTCCATGAGGGAGAGCTTTATAAGAAAAGCACTACCGGAGTCCTTCAAAGGTGTATCTCCGAAGAGGAAGGACGAAACCTCCTGGCTGAAATTCATGCCGGCCTGGGTGGGCACCACGCTGTAGCCCGGGCCCTTGTAGGAAAGGCCTTCCGTGCAGGATTTTATAGGCCGACGGCCCGGGCAGATGCGCAGGACTTAGTCCAACGATGCGTCGGTTGCCAGCTTTTTGCTAACCAAAGCCACATGCCACCCACCACCCTTAAAACTATACCCATCACCTGGCCGTTCGCAGTCTGGGGGCTTGACATGGTTGGACCCCTCAAGGGAGGAACCCACAAGCAAAAATACCTATTGGTCATGGTGGACAAATTCACCAAATGGATAGAGGCCAAACCAGTTAAAACGGCCGAATCCGGACCAGTGATAGACTTCATATCAGGGGTAGTGCACCATTACGGTGTCCCCCATAGTATCATCACTGAAAATGGCACCAACTTCACGGCCGATGAGGTCAAATCATGGTGCAAAAACATGGGCATCAAGCTCGATTACGCCTCAGTCTATCACCCTCAAACCAACGGCCAAGTCGAACGGGCAAACGGTCTAATCATGAGCGGCATTAAACCCAGACTAGTGCGGTCCCTCGAGGAATCTAACACGCACTGGGTGGAGGAGCTCGACTCCGTACTCTGGGGGCTGCGGACCACGCCAAATCATACTACCGGATTCACACCATTCTTCATGGTGTACGGCGCAGAGGCAGTCTTGCCCTGCGACATAATACATGACTCACCTCGCGTACGCATGTATGAAGAAAGAGAAGCCGAGCTCGATCGGCAGGACAGTTTGGACGCATTGGAGGAGGAGCGCGACGTGGCAAAAGCTCCTTCCGCATTCTATCAACAGCAGGCTCGAAGATATCAAAGCAGGGAAGTACGGGCCAAAGCTTATAACGTTGGCCAACTAGTTCTACACCTACCGGACAAGAAAAAGGACAAACTCAAGCCCAAATGGGAAGGTCCCTTCATCATCGACCAGGTCCTGACCGGCGGAGCATACCGTCTGCGAAACGCATCGGATAACCGACTCAAGCCGAACCCATGGAACGCAGCCCGTCTACGAAGATTCTATGCCTAAGTGCCGGACTCCAAGTTCGTCTCCTTCCTTCGTCCGCATTCTTTATTTTTGCTTTTTGCTGTCTTTTATTTCTCTCCTTCCTCCTCCTTCTTCTTGTAGCCTCTAGAGGCTCGTTTGCGCTTTTTCCGCACACACTTAACGCGTTGTCCGCGCTCATTATACCTGGGGGCTTCTTTAACAGAAGCTTAATTATATGGGCTTCATGCCCAGCACATGTGTTAAGCTTCCGCATGTACCTTTTATTCACCATTATATGCATCGATATGACTTAAGTTTTGGCCAAGATGGGTTGCCTGGCTCCTGTGCTTACCCCTACGTTCCCGATTGTTCGGCTAGGTGGTAAAGGGAGCACCTCTGCGATTGTTACTGCTAGGTCAGCCGGATGTGTACCTCAGACTGGGTGAAGCCGAAAGCTAGCATTCTTAAGAGAATATTCGGTCGGTGAATTGAAAGATGATTTTTAACTATTTACTCATCTGCCCCTAGATGATTTTCTGCTTTCATAAGCAGCTTTGAGATGCACTTTGGGGCATGCATCCCAGCGAAAGGAACCCTTAACGGAACTATTCTCCCTGGAAGATGTTTCTTACTACCCATGTAATATAACATAACTAGTTGGGCACTTGTCTGATACAGCAACAATGACCCATACACCTTGTCTCCATGCATACCACGGTTCTTATATAACCACGACGGTATTCGAACACACTCCGGACTATTGGGTCCGGAGGTCGAAGCGAAAAGGTCCGCTATGACAAACGATCTACAATCCGGCTAGAAGACATTCTTTCATGTCATATTTTTACATAGTCAACTCGACTCATTGTATTCCTCCTCAATGCCATCTAATAGGCTATCTAATTTACAATCTTGCTGGGAATACTTGGTGGCCAATTCTACTTGGCCGTACACTAAGCTTACAGGGATCTCCATCCCATCCGGGCCCACAGGTCCGACCTCGGCCATGTGGTTTGGGTCAGCCTTCATGTACCGCGTCTTCACCATGGCCCAGGCCTCCCTGGCGCCTTGACGGCCGGCCGATATCTTCCATGGCCGGAAGCGCCGCCGTGCTCCTTGAAGCCGCTCCGCCAGCTCCCCAATGCCTTCGGGCAGGGAGATAGATGGCCACAAGGCTTGGCTGATGCCTTTCATCACCTGCCGGACTCGTTCGTGCAGCTGACGCAATTCGGGAAGAAGATCACCCGAAGAACTGGGCATCTCCTCCTCAGGACGACCTGTGAGCAAACCTGCATACATGTTTATGTTAGTGGCCTTCCTCGCCGAACTCTTTTCAAAGTTCGCTCAAGCACTTACTGAAAATGCCGCGACGAAGCCGCCGATTCTCCTTTACGGAGTCAGACAACTGGGCACGAACGTCCTTTAGTTCCTCACCCAGCTTGGTGTTGGCGTCTTGGAGATTATTATTCTCCTGCCGCACCCTCGTAAGCACGCTCTCGCCGGCCTTTAACTGGCGTATGAGCTGTTGCTTGTCCGGATCTAGTCCGGCGCCATCTGCAATGTTTTCGTCAGATTTACACACCCGCCGCACTTTATAAACTATTTATTTTTTAAAAGCATATATTACCAGAGGGGGCCTCTGTAGCTCCCCCTGTAGCGGCTAGTGCAGCCTCATGTTGGGCCTTGCACTCTTCAAGCTCCTGGGACAGTCGGGTATTCTTTTCTGTAAGATCCTGCATAACAAATGATCCTTAAATCAGTTATTCTAACTATTTTAAGTCTCGGGGGCTATTGGCATATATAACTGTCAAATTTTCTTACCCGTATGTCCTTTACATACTGCTCCGTGGCTCTGGCTAGACCATCTTGAGCGGCACGGAGGTGCGCATCTCCCGAATCAAAGGCATTCAAGGCCTCTTGGGAGAAACACGCGTCACGAAGAACTATCCGGCGGCGCCTGTGGTTCAAGGCGCTCTCCATCTCGGAGTTGGTGGCGGACAGCCTGTCGGCATCCTCTGTCGGAGGAGCATCCGACGCACGTCTCGTGCTCGCCTCAGCCTCCGAACCCGGCTTTGAAGCTTGTCCGGTGAAGGTTCGATCGGCAACCTCTTCGGAGTCAGTCCGGCGAGCGCACTTTTTCCTAAAAAGGGTATCAGCGTTAGTACGCCTTCCAGGAATCAATCCTGGGAGTATGGTGACGTGCCATACCGTTGCGGCAGAGTTTCGATCCGGACCGCACTTCTTTTTAGCCTGCGGGGCTGCACTGCCCTTTGTTGGCCAGCCGCCGCAGGCTCGGCTTCCTGCCTCGAAGGTACCCCCTGCGAAGCACCATTGGTATACGGTGATCAAAAATAAGCATGGATGGGTCACTATCAGGGTTTTGGGATCTTGGTCTCATTTACCTGTGAGGCTGGAAGTATTCCGGGGTAATCAGCCGTAATGGCGACCAACGCATTGTCGATGCTAAGTTGGTGGAATACCCCGTCGATCAACTCCACCTTTATATCCGGATCCTCTTCGGAGGTCGGATCGAGGGACCGTTCCGGATCCTCGGGTTGTGGGGGCGGGCTATGTATCTTCTCCACAGTCCGGCGCAGTTCCTGCACAGAAACCACGAAATGAGATATTTAACCATGGGAACATGGATCGGACGGGTCACAAAGATGTTTGCTTACCCGGCTTCGAGGATTATTCGAAGAAAACTCCTTTAGTGGGTTGACACGGAGGAAATCCTCCTCCTCTCCTTTGTACATAGCAGACAAGATCTTCACCAGTTCGGTGACCGATCCTGGCCCTTTGCGGCCATGGCGGGTGGCATCGTCCTCCCCGTTGAAGTCCCACATGGGGTGGCCCCTGTATTGGAGCGGCTGCACTCCCCTCATAATGCAGATTGCCATGACTCCTGTCATGGTCAATCCGGCATGAGCCAGTAACCTTATTCGGCTCATCAAATAACGGACATCCCGGTGATCTTCTCTCCCGGGGCTCCGAGGGCGCCAGCTTAGGCGCTTCTTCAGAGGAGCATTGCTGAACTCCGGGAGGCCGATCCGAACAGGATCTGGCAGAGGGACATCCTCCATGTAAAACCATTCCGAAGGCCAGTCTTCGGACGCCTTCTTTGGGGTTCCGGATAGGTATCCGGTCCCGGCGATGCGCCATAGCTCGGCTCCGCCCACTTGATATATTGACCCCTCATGAGAACGGGGTACTAGGCAGAATATTCTCTTCCACAGCCCGAAATGAGCCTCGACGCCCAGGAATAGTTCGCAAAGGGCCACGAAGCCCGCGATGTGCAGGATGGAGGCAGGAGTAAGGTGGTGCAATTGGAGGCCGTAGAACTCCAAGAGCCCCCAGAGAAACGGATGGATTGGAAATCCGAGGCCTCTTACTAGATAAGAGATGAAGCATACCCGCTCTCCTTTAGAGGGATCGGAGACGCTCTCCGCTTGCTTTCCTCCCTTGTAGGTGGCAAGTCCGGCTCGAACCGGAACCATGAAGGCCGGGGGGAGAAATCCCTTGGCTTGGAGTACGACTAGCTCGCTATGCGGGACTGAGCATCTCTCCCAATTTCCTGGCTGACGGCTGGGAGCGCGAGAGGAGGAGCCGCGTCGACTGTCCATGATGGAATGGGCTTTGGTCAGAGGCGCTCCGATGAAAGCTCGCAAAAAGGGAATGGTGTGACTCAGATCTAGATCCTTGCCCCTTTTATAGGCAGCTCATTTGCGCGGCAAGGTGGGTAATTGTAAAAATAACCTGGCTGTTCGCATTCATTCAAACACGTGGAAGATGGCCATTATTGGGCATAGAAGCCGAGGAGCGCAGCATTTATCAGAAGCCGGACACTATTCGACGAGTATATGGAATTTGGAGAAGAACCCGCCTCACAATGCCGAAGACAATCAACACGCCAGACTCATCGTCATTGAAGCCTGGTTCGGGGGCTACTGAGGGAGTCCCGGACTAGGGGGTGTCCGGATAGCCGGACTATCGTCACGGCCGGACTCCAAGACTATGAAGATACAAGATTAAAGACTTCGTCCCGTGTCCGGATGGGACTTTCCTTGGCGTGGAAGGCAAGCTTGGCGATACGGATATGTAGATCTCCTACCATTGTAACCGACTCTGTGTAACCCTAACCTATCCGGTGTCTATATAAACCGGAGGGTTTTAGTCCGTAGGACGAACAACAATCATACCATAGGCTAGCTTCTAGGGTTTAGCCTCCTTGATCTCGTGGTAGATCTACTCTTGTACTACCCATATCATCAATATTAATCAAGCAGGAGTAGGGTATTACATCCATCGAGAGGGCCCGAACCTGGGTAAAAACATCGTGTCCCTTGTCTCCTGTTACCATCCGCCTAGACGCACAGTTCGGGACCCCCTACCCGAGATCCTCCGGTTTTGACACCGACAGTGATCCTTGAGGAATTTGACATTCTCAATGCCAATGACACGCTTCTTCTTCGCAAGCGTGTTCAGATTCCTCATGCCAGCATGACCAAGTCGTCGATGCCATAGCCAGCCTTCTGAAGCTTTTGCAAATAAGCACACGGCTGGTTGTGGTCCTGTAGAGAAATCAACAATATACAGATCTCCTCTCCTAAAGCCTTCAAAGACTTTGGAATGGTCAGCTTCCATGATCACAGCACAATGATATCTTCCAAAGACAACAAGCATATCGAGATCACAAAGCATTGAGACAGACATGAGGTTGTATCCTAAGGACTCGACAAGCATGACTTTGTCCATGTGCCGATCCTTTGAGATCGCAACCTTACCTAGACCCAATACCTGACTTTTGCCTTTGTCAGCGAAGATTATATGCTTCAGATGTGACGGTGATAAATTAGCATCCATCAATAGATTCTTGTCACCCGTCATGTGATTTGTATATCCACTATCGAGGACCCACTCATTTGCTTTGGGCTGATCATCCTGTAGATGAATTAGTGCATCTTACGAACTCATATACTTCATCAGTGAAGAATATGACATCAATTTCATCAGTTCAATTTCATCAAGTAATAGCACAGATAAAACAGTGTGAGGATGTGAGAAATGAGAATTCATTTCTTCATGATTAGCCTGTGTCCTTTCAGGCACTGTTCAAGTCTCCAGCAAATTCTTCAGACGATTTAAGCATGTCTGGAGACCTGACCCTGCATAATAGATTAGTTCTTTTTCTTCACCACCCACATCTGAAGGGGTGGCAAAGAGTTCATCACTCTGCGAGCACCATATGAGAAAGGTGGAAAAGAAGCTAGTCCGCTTCGTTTCACATAAGAGGGGTTAGCGTAAGCATATGAGTAAGCAGAGAAATTCTTCGAGGACTTATGAACATAATTATTTGAAGAATAATGCGCATATTCATAGCCCTTAGCTCTACCCTGTGAAATAGAAGGGTTAGCACGATGATGATCATATGAGGACTTTGATCCACTTGAGGAATTTGATCCACGTGAAGAATTAGGTGTTGGAAATATGCCCTAGAGGCAATAATAAAATGGTTATTATTATATTTCTTTGTTCATGGTAATTGTCTGTTATTCATGCTATAATTGTATTATCACGAAATCGTAATACATGTGTCAATACATAGACCACAACGTGTCCCTAGTGAGCCTCTAGTTGACTAGCTCGTTGATCAACAGATAGTCATGGTTTCCTGACTATGGACATTGGATGTCATTGATAACGGGATCACATCATTAGGAGAATGATGTGATGGACAAGACCCAATCCTAAGCATAGCTCAAAGATCGTGTAGTTCGTTTAGCTAGAGCTTTTCCAAATGTCAAGTATCATTTCCTTAGACCATGAGATTGTGTAACTCCCGGATACCGTAGGAGTGCTTTGGGTGTGCCAAACGTCACAACGTAACTGGGTGACTCTAAAGGTACACTACGGGTATCTACGAAAGTGTCTGTTGGGTTCGCACGAATCGAGACTGGGATTTGTCACTCCGTATGATGGAGAGGTATCTCTGGGCCCACTCGGTAATGCATCATCATAATGAGCTCAATGTGACCAAGTGTCTGGTCACGGGATCATGCATTACGGTACGAGTAAAGTGCCTTGCCGGTAACGAGATTAAACGAGGTATTGGGATACCGACGATCGAGTCTCGGGCCAGTAATGTACCGATTGACAAAGGGAATTGTATACGGGGTTGCTTGAATCCTCGACATCGTGGTTCATCCGATGAGATCATCGAGGAGCATGTGGGAGCCAACATGGGTATCCATATCCCGCTGTTGGTTATTGACCGGAGAGGCGTCTCAGTCATGTTTGCATGTCTCCCGAACCCGTAGGGTCTACACACTTATGGTTCGGTGACGCTAGGGTTGTAGAGATATGAGTATGCAGTAAACCGAAAGTTGTTCGGAGTCCCGGATGAGATCCCGGACGTCACGAGGAGTTCCAGAATGGTCTGGAGGTAAAGAATTATATATAGGAAGTCATGTTTCGGCCATCGGGAAAGTTTCGGGGATTACCGGTATTGTACCGGGACCACCGGAAGGCTCCCGGGGGTCCACCGGGTGGGGCCACCTATCCCGGAGGGCCCCATGGGCTGAAGTGGGAGGGGAACCAGCCACTGGTGGGCTGGTGTGCCCCCCCTTGGCCCCTCTCCGCGCCTAGGGTTGGAAACCCTAGGGGTGGGGGGCGCCTCCACTTGCCTTGGGGGGCAAGCCACCCCCTTGGCCGCCGCCCCCCTAGGAGATCCCATCTCCTAGGGCCGGCGCCCCATCTAGGGGCCCTATATAAAGAGGGGGGGAGGGCAGCCGCACCCATGCACTTCGCGGCTCCCTTTCCCCTTGCTACACCTCTCCCTCCCGCAGACGCTTGGCGAAGCCCTGCCGGGATCCCTGCTACATCCACCACCACGCCGTCGTGCTACTGGATCTCCATCAACCTCTCCTTTCCCCTTGATGGATCAAGAAGGAGTAGACGTCTTCCCCAACCATACGTGTGTTGAACGCGGAGGTGTTGTCCGTTCAGCACTAGGATCATCGGTGATTTGGATCACGATGAGTACGAGTCCCTCAACCCCATTCTCTTGAACGCTTCCGCTCGATCTACAAGGGTATGTAGATGCACTCCTCTCTCTCGTTGCTAGATGAACTCATAGATTGATCTTGGTGAAACCGTAGGAAATTTTTTATTTTCTGCAACGTTCCCCAACAGTGGCATCATGAGCTAGGTCTATGCGTAGTTCTCTTTGTACGAGTAGAACACAATTTTGTTGTGGGCGTAGATGTTGTCAACTTTCTTGCCACTACTAGTCTTATTTTGCTTCAGCGGTATTGTGGGATGAAGCGGCCCGGACCGACCTTACACGTACGCTTACGTGAGATAGGTTCCACCGACTGACATGCACTAGTTGCATAAGGTGGCTAGCGGGTGTCTGTCTCTCCCACTTTAGTTGGAGCGGATTCGATGAAAAGGGTCCTTATGAAGGGTAAATAGAAGTTGACAAATCACGTTGTGGCTTTTACGTAGTTAAAAAAACGTTCTTGCTAGAACCCTATTGCAGCCACGTAAAACATGCAACAACAATTAGAGGACGTCTAACTTGTTTTTGCAGCATATGATTTGTGATGTGATATGGCGAAAAGGTTCTGATGAATGATGAATGATATATATATGTGATGTATGAGATCATGTTCTTGTAATAGGAATCACGACTTGCATGTCGATGAGTATGACAACCGGCAGGAGCCGTAGGAGTTGTCTTAATTATTGTATGACCTGCGTGGTAATGATTTAACGCCATGTAATTACTTTACTTTATTGCTAAACTGTTAGCCATAGTAGTAGAAGTAATAGTTGGCGAGCAACTTCATGGAGACACGATGATGGAGATCATGATGATGGAGATCATGGTGTCATGCCGGTGACGAAGATGATCATGGAGCCCCGAAGATGGAGATCAAAGGAACTATATGATATTGGCCATATCATGTCACTGTTTAATTGCATGTGATGTTTATTATGTTTATGCATCTTGTTTACTTAGAATGACAGTAGTAAATAAGATGATCCCTCATAATAATTTCAAGGAAGTGTTCCCCCTAACTGTGCACCGTTGCGTAAGTTCGTTGTTTCGAAGCACCACGTGATGATCGGGTGTGATAGATTCTAACGTTCACATACAACGGGTGTAAGACAGATTTACACATACAAAACACTTAGGTTAACTTGACAAGCCTAGCATGTACAGACATGGCCTCGGAACACAAGAGACCGAAAGGTCGAACATGAGTCGTATGGAAGATACGATCAACATGGAGATGTTCACCGATGATGACTAGTCCGTCTCACGTGATGATCGGACACGGCCTAGTCGACTCGGATCATGTATCACTTAGATGACTAGAGGGATGTCTAATCTGAGTGGGAGTTCATTAAATAATTTGATTAGATGAACTTAATTATCATGAACTTAGTCTAAAAACCTTTGCAAATATGTCTTGTAGATCAAATGGCCAACGCACATGTCCACCTCAACTTCAACGCGTTCCTAGAGAAAACCAAGCTAAAAGATGATGGAAGCAACTATACGAACTGGGTCCGGAACCTGAGGATCATCCTCATAGCTGCAAAGAAAGATTATGTCTTAGAAGCACCACTAGGTGAAGCTCCCATCCCAGAGAACCAAGACGTCATGAACGCTTGGCAGTCTCGTGCTGATGACCTCGTTCAGTGCAGCATGCTTTACAGCTTAGAACCGGGGCTCCAAAAGCATTTTGAGCAACACGGAGCATATGAGATGTTTGAAGAGCTGAAAATGGTTTTCCAAGCTCATGCCCGGGTCGAGAGATATGAAGTCTCCGACAAGTTCTTCAGCTGTAAGATGGAGGAAAATAGTTCTGTCAGTGAGCACATACTCAAAATGTCTGGGTTGCACAACCGCTTGACTCAGCTGGGAGTTAATCTCCCGGATGACGCGGTCATTGACAGAATCCTTCAGTCGCTTCCACCGAGCTACAAGAGCTTTGTGATGAACTTCAATATGCAGGGGATGGAAAAGACCATTCCTGAAGTATATTTAATGCTGAAATTAGCAGAGGTAGAAATCAAAAAGGAACATCAAGTGTTGATGGTGAATAAAACCACTAAGTTCAAGAAAGGCAAGGGTAAGAAGAACTTCAAGAAGGACGGCAAGGAGGTTGCCATGCCCGGTAAGCCAGTTGCCGGGAAGAAGTCAAAGAATGGACCCAAGCCTGAAACTGAGTGCTTTTATTGCAAAGGGAAGGGTCACTGGAAGCGGAACTGCCCCTAATACTTAGCGGCCAAGAAGGCCGGCAACACTAAAGGTATATGTGATATACATGTAATTGATGTGTACCTTACCAGTGCTCGTAGTAGCTCCTGGGTATTTGATACCGGTACCGTTGCTCATATTTGTAACTCAAAGCAGGAGCTGCGGAATAAGCGGAGACTGGCGAAGGACGAGGTGACGATGCGCGTCCGGAATGGTTCCAGAGTCGATGTGATCGCCGTCGGCACGCTACCTCTACATTTACCTACGGGATTAGTTTTAAACCTCAATAATTGTTATTTAGTGCCAGCTTTGAGCATGAACATTGTATCTGGATCTCGTTTAATTTGAGATGGCTACTCATTTAAATCCGAGAATAATGGTTGTTCTATTTATATGAGAGATATGTTTTATGGTCATGGCCCGATGGTCAATGGTTTATTCTTAATGAATCTCGAACGTGACGTTACACATATTCATAGTGTGAATACCAAAAGATGTAAGGTTGATAACGATAGTCCCACATACTTGTGGCACTGCCGCCTTGGTCACATTGGTGTCAAGCGCATGAAGAAGCTCCATGCTGATGGACTTTTAGAGTCTCTCGATTATGAATCATTTGACACATGCGAACCATGCCTCATGGGCAAAATGACCAAGACTCCGTTCTCCGGAACAATGGAGCGAGCAACCAACTTATTGGAAATCATACATACTGATGTGTGCGGTCCAATGAGCGTTGAGGCTTGCGGAGGATGTCGTTATGTTCTCACTCTCATTGATGACTTAAGTAGATATGGGTATGTCTACCTGATGAAACACAAGTCTGAGACCTTTGAAAAGTTCAAGGAATTTCAGAATGAGGTAGAGAATCAACGTGACCGAAAAAGAAAGTTCTTATGATCAGATCGTGGAGGAGAATATTTAAGTCACGAATTTGGTACACACTTAAGGAAATGTGGAATCGTTTCACAACTCACGCCGCCTGGAACGCCTCAGCGTAACGGTGTGTCCGAACGTCGTAATCGCACTTTATTGGATATGGTGCGATCTATGATGTCTCTTACCGATTTACTGCTATCTTTTTGGGGATACGCTCTAGAGACAGCTACATTCACTTTAAATAGGGCACCATCTAAATCCGTTGAGACGACACTGTATGAATTATGGTTTGGGAAGAAACCTAAGCTGTCGTTTCTAAAAGTTTGGGGATGCGATGCTTATGTCAAGAAACTTCAACCTGAAAAGCTTGAACCCAAGTCGGAAAAATGCGTCTTCATAGGATACCCTAAGGAAACCATTGGGTATACCTTCTACCTTAGATCCGAAGGCAAGATCTTTGTTGCCAAGAACGGGTCCTTTCTGGAGAAAGAGTTTCTCTCGAGAGAAGTAAGTGGGAGGAAAGTGGAACTTGATGAAGTACTACCTCTTGAACCGGTAAGTAGCGCAGCTCAGGAAGATGTTCCTGTGGTGCCTACACCGACTGGAGAGGAAATTAATGTGATGATCAAGGTACTTCGGATCAAGTTGCTACTGAACTTTGTAGGTCCACAAGGACACGTTCCACACCAGAGTGGTATGGCAACCCTGTCCTGGAAATCATGTTGTTAGACAACGGTGAACCTTCGAACTATGAAGAAGCGATGGCGGGCCCAGATTCCAACTAATGGCTTGAAGCCATGCAATCCGAGATAGAATCCATGTATGAAAACAAAGTATGGACTTTGACAGACTTGCCCGATGACCGGGGAGCGATAGAAAACAAAAGGATCTTTAAGAAGAAGACGGACGCGGATGGTAATGTTACCATCTATAAAGCTTGACTTGTCGCTAAGGGTTATCGGCAAGTTCAAGGGGTTGACTACGATGAGACTTTCTCTCCCGTAGCGAAGCTGAAGTCCGTCCGAATCATGTTAGCAATTGCCGCATACTATGATTATGAGATATGGCAGATGTACGTCAAAATGGCATTCCTTAACGGCTATCTTAAGGAAGAACTGTATATGATGCAGCCAGAAGGTTTTGTCGATCCTAAGAATGCTAACAAGGTATGCAAGCTCTAGCGATCCATTTATGGGCTGGTGCAAGCATCTCAGAGTTGGAACATTCGCTTTGATGAGATGATCAAAGCGTTTGGGTTTATGCAGACTTATGGAGAAGCCTGCGTTTACAAGAAAGTGAGTGGGAGCTCTGTAGCATTTCTCATATTATATGTAGATGACATACTTTTGATGGGAAATGATATAGAACTTTTGGACAGCATTAAGGCCTACTTGAATAAGTGTTTTTCAATGAAGGACCTTGGAGAAGCTGCTTACATATTAGGCATCAAGATCTATAGGGATAGATCAAGACGCCTCATAGGTCTTTCACAAAGCACATACCTTGATAAGATATTGAAGAAGTTCAATATGGATCAGTCCAAGAAAGGGTTCTTGTCTGTATTGCAAGGTGTGAGATTGAGCTCGGCTCAATGCCCGACCATGGCAGAAGATAAAGAAGAGATGAGTATCATCCCCTATGCCTTAGCCATAGGATCTATTATGTATGCCATGCTGTGTACCAGACCTGATGTAAACCTTGCCGTAAGTTTGGTAGGAAGGTACCAAACTAATCCCGGCAAGGAACACTGGACAGTGGTCAAAAATATCCTGAAGTAGCTGAAAAGGACAAAGGACATGTTTCTCGTCTATGGAGGTGACGAAGAGCTCGTCATAAAGGGTTACGTCGACGCTAGCTTCGACACAGATCTGGATGACTCTAAGTCACAAACCGGATATGTGTATATTTTAAATGGTGGGGCAGTAAGCTGGTGCAGTTGCAAGCAAAGCGTCGTGGCGGGATCTACATGTGAAGCGGAGTACATGGCAGCCTCGGAGGCAGCGCATGAAGAAATCTGGGTGAAGGAGTTCATCACCGACCTAGGAGTCATACCCAATGCGTCGGGGCCGATCAAACTCTTCTGTGACTACACTGGAGCTATTGCACTTGCCAAGGAGCCCAGGTTTCACAAGAAGACCAGGCATATCAAGCGTCGCTTCAACTCCATTCGTGAAAATGTTCAAGATGGAGACATAGATATTTGTAAAGTACATACGGACCTGAATGTAGCAGATCCGTTGACTAAACCTCTCCCTAGGGCAAAACATCATCAACACCAGAATTACATGGGTGTTCGATTCATCACAATGTAACTAGATTATTGAACTCTAGTGCAAGTGGGAGACTGTTGGAAATATGCCCTAGAGGCAATAATAAAATGGTTATTATTATATTTCTTTGCTCATGGTAATTGTCTATTATTCATGCTATAATTGTATTATCCGGAAATCGTAATACACGTGTGAATACATAGACCACAACGTGTTCCTAGTGAGCCTCTAGTTGACTAGCTCGTTGATCAACAGATAGTCATGGTTTCCTGACTATGGACATTGGATGTCATTGATAACGGGATCACATCATTAGGAGAATGATGTGATGGACAAGACCCAATCCTAAGCATAGCTCAAAGATCGTGTAGTTCGTTTAGCTAGAGCTTTTCCAAATGTCAAGTATCATTTCCTTAGACCATGAGATTGTGCAACTCCCGGATACCGTAGGAATGCTTTGGGTGTGCCAAACGTCACAACGTAACTGGGTGACTATAAAGGTACACTACGGGTATCTCCGAAAGTGTCTGTTGGGTTGGCACGAATCGAGACTGGGATTTGTCACTCCGTATGACGGAGAGGTATCTCTGGGCCCACTCGGTAATGCATCATCATAATGAGCTCAATGTGACCAAGTGTCTGGTCACGGGATCATGCATTATGGTATGAGTAAAGTTACTTGCCGGTAACGAGATTAAACGAGGTATTGGGATACCGACGATCGAGTCTCGGGCAAGTAACGTACCGATTGACAAAGGGAATTGTATACGGGGTTGCTTGAATCCTCGACATCGTGGTTCATCCGATGAGATCATCGAGGAGCATGTGGGAGCCAACATGGGTATCCAGATACCGCTGTTGGTTATTGACCGGAGAGGCGTCTCGGTCATGTCTGCATGTCTCCCGAACCCGTAGGATCTACACACTTAAGGTTCAGTGACGCTAGGGTTGTCGAGATATGAGTATGCAGTAAACCGAAAGTTGTTCGGAGTCCCGGATGAGATCCCGGACGTCACGAGGTGTTCCGAAATGGTCCGGAGGTAAAGAATTATATATAGGAAGTCAAGTTTCGGCCATTGGGAAAGTTTCGGGGATTACCGGTATTGTATCGGGACCACCGAAAGGGTCCCGGGGGTCCACCGGGTGGGGCCACCTATCCCGGAGGGCCCCATGGGCTGAAGTGGGAGGGGAACCAGCCCCTGGTGGGCTGGTGCGCCCCCTCTTGGGCCCCCCTGCGCCTAGGGTTGGAAACCCTAGGGGTGGGGGGCGCCTCCACTTGCCTTGGGGGGCAAGCCACCCCCTTGGCCGCCGCCCCCCTAGGAGATCCCATCTCCTAGGGCCGGCGCCCCCCCTAGGGGCCCTATATAAAGAGGGGGAGGGCAGCCGCACCCATGCACTGGGCGCCTCCCTTTCCCCTTGCTACACCTCTCCCTCCCGCAGACGCTTGGAGAAGCCCTGCCGGGATCCCTGCTGCATCCACCACCACGCCGTCGTGCTGCTGGATCTCCATCAACCTCTCCTTTCCTCTTGCTGGATCAAGAAGGAGGAGACGTCTTCCCGAACCGTACGTGTGTTGAACGCGGAGGTGCTGTCCGTTCAGCACTAGGATCATCAGTGATTTGGATCACGACGAGTACGACTCCCTCAACCCCGTTCTCTTGAACGCTTCCGCTCGATCTACAAGGGTATGTAGATGCACTCCTCTCTCTCGTTGCTAGATGAACTCATAGATTGATCTTGGTGAAACCGTAGGAAAATTTTTATTTTCTGCAACGTTCCCCAACATTAGGTCCATATGAAGAATTGGATCTGGGGTTCCTGTTCTTCACAGGTGGTGTCATGAGGACATTCACCTGAAGACTTTCAAGATAACTTTTGGGAACCCAGATTTTCTTCATAGGTGAACCGTTCCTGCAGTTAGTGCCAACATATCTAGCAAATACTTCACCATTCTGATTTTTGAACAGTTTATAGTTGGAGTCAAATGACTCATCAGAAGAATGAGAAGATTCACATGTAAAGCTAGATAAGTTAGATGGATCACCTGGAGGTCCCTTTGCAGCGACCCATGAGGTTTTGGGGTACTGCTCAGGTTTCCAATATGTTCCATCAACATTGAGTTTCCTCTCAAAGGCAATACCCTCTTTCCTAGGGTTTCTGTTGAGGATCTTCTTTTTGAGCACATCACAAAGAATCTGATGCCCTTTGAGGCTTTTGTACATGCCTGTCATGTACAATTCCTTCAGCCCTGCATCACTAGTAGTACTAGAAATGTCCTCAGATGAGGAATTAGTGATAGCAGAGACAAGTGAATAATTTGTAACATTTGAAGCATTTGAACATTCAGGTGAAGAATTAGCAGATTCACGTTCAATGCACTTTAGACATGGGGGAACAAATTCTTCCTGAGTAGCGCTGATTTGTTGAGCAAGTAATGAATCGCGCTCCTTCTGAAGATCTTCATAACTCACTCTTAGCTTCTCAAGATCTTGCTTTCTTTGAAGAAATTCATAAGAAAGCTTCTCATGATCAGATAAGAGAGTGTTATGACGACTTTGAAGGTTGTCAAACTTAGACTGAAGTCTCTGAAGATTTTCAGTTAAGTCTTTAGTGCGGTCCATTTCATCACCCAACATATCATCACTTTTGTCTAGCATGTTTTGAAGTTTTTCAATAGCCTTTTGTTGTTTCACAGCAATCTTAGCAAGTTTAGAGTAGCTGGGCTTAAGATTTTCATCAGATTCATCCTCACTTGATTCAGAGGAGGGGTACTTAGTTACCTTGGCACCCTTCGCCATGAAGCAATAGGTGGGAGCGTAGTCATCATTGCCTTCATTAGCATCGTTGGTGTTGCCATTTTCTTCAGCGTTGAAGATAGACTTGCTGACAAATGCGGTAGCAAGAGCTAGACTTGCCAAGCCAGACTCAGACTCCTCGGATGCCTCCTCTTCCTCACGATCCTCAGATTCAGCCTCAGAATCCATTTCCTTGCCAATGAATGCTCGAGCCTTCTTGGATCTGCTCTTCTTGTGAGATGAAGACTTTGAGGATTTTGATGATGAAGACTTTGAAGATTTCTTCTTCTTCTTGGCGTCATCAGAACTGTAATCCTTGTATTTCTTCTTCTTCAGTTCCTTGTCCCACTGAGGACAATCTTTAATGTAGTGACCAGGCTTCTTGCATTTGTGGCACAGCCTTTTCTTGTAGTCAGTGGATGAGGAATCGTTGCTCCTTGAAGATTTTCCAAAGCAACCACGTCTTGAGAACTTCTGAAATTTCTTCACGAGCAGTGCTAGTTCCTAGCTCAGTTCTTCAGGATCACCAAGGCTGCTAGTAGAGTCTTCTGCCTCAGACTCAGAGACTGCCTTGGCCTTCAAAGCACGTGGTTTTCCATAGCTCGGACCATAGAGATCTCTCTTCTCAGCAAGCTGGAATTCATGAGTGTTTAGCCTCTCGAGGATATCAGCGGGATCAAGTGACTTGTAATCAGCACGCTCTTGAATCATCAGTGCCAGAGTGTCAAATGAAGAATCGAGTGATCTCAGCAATTTCTTCACCACCTCATGGTCGGTGATATCAGTGGCACCAAGCGCTTGAAGCTCATTTGAGATATCAGTGAGGCGATCGAAGGTTTGCTGAACATTTTCATTGTCGAGTCTTTTGAAGTGGTTGAAGAGATTGCGAAGAACGTCAACACGAGAGTCACGTTGAGTTGAGACTCCTTCGTTCACGTTGGAGAGCCTATCCCAGATAAGCTTAGCAGTTTCCAAAGCCCTCACTCTAGCATACTGCCCTTTACTCAGATGCCCACATATGATATTCTTCGCTTGAGAATCGAGTTGCTTGAATCTCTTCACATCAGCAGCATTCAGGGAAGGTGTGACTGAGGGAACACCATTTTCCACAATGTACCAGAGATCATTGTCAATTGCTTCAAGATGCATTCGCATCTTATTCTTCCAGTAGGGGTAGTCTGTGCCATCGAAGGTAGGACACCCAGCGGAGACCTTGATCATACCTGCGGTCGACATAACTAGAACTCCAGGTGGTTAAACCAAAATCACACATAACAAGGGAGTACCTTGCTCTGATACCAATTGAAAGTGCGTTATATCGACTAGAGGGGGGTGAATCGGCGATTTTTATGAATTATTCACTGAGGAATTTGTTGGTGAGGAAATTCCTAAATGAAGAACTACTTGCAGCGGAATAAGTACTCAGAAAGGAACATAACAGAACGCAAGCATAGTCATCATGATGAAATGAAGACAAGCAAAGAGTACAGAAAGCGTAAACACAGGATAACAAGAGATGAAGACGGACATACTGAAGAAATAGAGCTGAGGAAATTGAGAAAGTCTTCAGTCAATGTCTTCAAACAGATATGAACAAGCACACAACAATCAATATGAGGAAATGAAGGAGTTGAGGAAATAGAACCAGTAAGCTCGGTGAAGACAATGATTTGGTAGACTAGTTCCAATTGTTGTCTCAGTTGTACATCTGGTTGGAGCGGCTGAGTATTTAAACTGGAGGACACCCAGTCCTCACCGTATTCTCCTTGAGCTAAAGTCACACAGACCTCGCCCAATCACTCGTGGTAAGTCTTCAGGTGACTTCCGAACCTTCACAAACTTGGTCACTCGGCGATCCACAATTCCTCTTGGATGCTCTAGACCTTGACGCCTAACCGTCTGGAAGAAGCACAGTCTTCAAAGGAAACAAGCATCGGATCCACGCAGGCTCAATCTCTTCAGTGATGCTCAATCACTTGGGGTTTTGTAGGTTTGGGTTTGGGATTTCCTCACTTGATGATTTTCACTCAAAGTCCTCGGAGGATGGGTTTCTCTCAAATGACAAGTGTCAGTTTCTCTCGGAGCAGCCAACCAACTAGTGGTTGTAGGGGCGGCTATTTATAGCCTAGGGAGCAGCCCGACATGATAAGACATAAATGCCCTTGTCTGATATGACCGTTAGGTGGGTAGATATTTTGGGACAGCTGGCGCGTAGCACAGCAACGGTCGGAATTTTTTAGGTTCGAATTCCTCAGGGCTATCATGTTCCTCACTTGGTAGGCAATCCGCACTGGTGAATTCCTAACTCTTCAGTTAGAACAAATTCCTCAGAGACCAGAAGAACTTCGTCTCTGTCATTGAAGAATATGACTAAATTGTGCGAGATTTCCAATGGCTTCACTCGAAAGGATTGGTAGGTGTAGGATTTTGAGTTGAGCATCACATGGAAATTTTTCCTTAGTATTTCCTCGACCCCCTTTAATAGTACGGTGTTTCCTATGACTCAAGAAAGAGAAAATGAAACTATGAAAACAAAAATCTTCGCGCTTCATGTTCCTCGAATGAATACCAAGTCTTCAAGGTCACACCAATTTCTTCACTTTCAAAGTCTTCAGAAAGTCTTCAGAATTACAAAGTCTTCAGTCGAAGAACTTCATTTTTAGGGGTCGACTTTCTCTGTAAATATCAAACTCCTCATAGACTTATAGACCTGTGTACACTCACAAACGCATCAGTCCCTTAACCTATAAGTCTTCAATACACCAAAATCACTAAGGGGCACTAGATGCACTTACAGTGCTGTATTCGATATATAATATTCGAGACGAGGTATTCGAGATGATATATATTATTCGAGACGATGATGTACTATATGATTCAGTTTTTCCTTATTGATTGCATCCATGCATTGTAATTTGAATACTAAATTGTTTTATATTTCTTCTGTATTAGTTAAGTAAAAGCTATGGCGGACAATAGCGGCAGAGAGAGAGAAGAGGAATTGTTCAACATCATACGGAGCCCTCGCAAGCTAGATGATCTGAATGAACCAGATGATGGCTCCCAATATCTGAACAATACCGGAGAGGGTGATGAAAAGATATTCGATCTCGACGACCGAGCTGATGAAGTCATGAACTATGATTTTGATTATGATGACACAGACAATGTTTATGATGACACAGAGAATGCTGATCTTCAAATAACAAAGACTACCGGAGAGGTATATATTTATATAAGCAGGCATCTGGTGATCATCACATGTTTTATTTTATTTGAAGATATATTAACGAATCGATCTTCCTTCTTTCAGCCCTCCGGATAGAGCAAATCTGCTTCTACAGACAGCAAGACAAAGTGAGGCCCGGGGAAAAAGTTGAAGGACGGTGTAAAGTACAACATCGACTCCGTCAAACCTAATGGTGAACCCCGATCGCCTAAGAACATTGCAAACAAGTGGACTCGTCAGTGCGGAGTTCTTGTGAAGGACATACTCCCGATCTCCATTCAAGAATGGAAAGAGCCAAAAACTAAACGTCTAGGTGTTACTTGGGTCGACGACAGAGCAAGAAAAAACCCTTTGGGATTCTCTGATGGAACATTTCACCCTACCAGATTATTTCACTAAAGCAGATGTGGACAAAGTCAAGGGCGTTGCTCTTAAGAAGATGGCAATTGCATTCAACACCCACAAGAAAACTGTATGGGCCAACTACCTACAAGTCAAGGGCTGCAGAAAGGAAGACTCCAGAATTCACGGGAACACTGGAGAAGCAAAGAGAACACTGGGACGATTTCGTGAAATTCAAGGATTCGGAAATATCTAAGGAACGGTCGATAAAAAACAAGGCCAATGCCGCAAAAAAGACGTAGTTCCATAGGCTGGGTCCAGGTGGCTACGCGGTGGGAATGCCTAAGTGGGATAAGTCTGAGCAAGAGATGGAGGATGCAGGGGTCACTCCGATTACCAGGAGCTGGCCTCCCAGGTGCAGAACTTGGTTCTATGCGCATGGGGGGGGGCGTTGGACCTGACGACAAGCCTGGTTTCGCAGAAGGCAAGTCTAAAAGGAGCCGAACAAAAGATACTTGACGCAATAGAAGAAGCTCAAGCGGGGGTGTTCACGCCCAACAGAGAGAACGAGGAGCTTAAGCGCGCCCTGGGAAATCCTGAACACCAGGGAAGAACACGAGGCATGGGCGTTATTCCCTGGTATGAGGGCTTTTTGGATTGGAACGACGACTACAGGTCCCGTGCAAGAAAGAAGATGGAGGAGGAGAAGAAGAGGAAGCTGGAGGAGGAGCAGAGGAAGCAGGACGCAGAACGCCTTCAAGGCCTAGAAGCAAGGCACGCGGACTTGGCACTCAAATTCCAGCAGCAGCAGCAGCAGATCGACTCACTTAGCCAGGAAAGGGGGTCTCAGCAGCGTCAGCAGCAAGCGCATGATTGTCCATCATTGGATAGCACCGTCCCACCCATGCCGAGAAGCAGAGTTCGTTCTGCCCCGGGCGACACACAGCTGCTGGATACATACCTTGTGGATGACATCATAGAGAACACTAACTGTGCGCTACACTCCAAAATGAAGAACATATCCATGAAGGTGGTGGACGGCGTTGTTTTCACAATTACCCCCGAAGCAACCCTGCATTGCATCCCGATTCCAGAGGGCTATGCTCGTGTCATGGTTGATGAAGTGGTGGAGCCATATTCGATGCTAGCACTAGACATTGCTGGAGGTGACCGCGAGCGCACACTGGAAGAGGCCGTACATCGTATCATCCTATGGAGAAAGGATTGCATCATCTTTCCAAGTCCACCGATACCGTGTCGTCTGCCGACTCCTCCTCGAAGTCCACCACCGAGTCAGCAGACTCCCGCTCCTCCAAGTCCACGAACGCGTGAGCCGAATCCTCCTCGAAGTCCGCCACCAAGTCGGCAGACTCCCGCTCCTCCAAGTCCACGAACGCGTGAGCCGACTCCTCCTCAAAGTCCGCCACCTCCTCCAAGTCCCCGAACGCGTGTGTAGACTCCTGCTTCATGTCCGGCACAGCGTTAGGCCACTCCTCCTGCTTCAAGTCCGGCACAGCGTCAACCACGTCAGCCGTCTCCGTTGTCTCAGCAATCGCAGAAGAGACACGTCGCAGCTATGGTGCGTAGCGGTACGAGTCGAGGTAGTATAGGAAGTACAGGCGGAGACAAGCGATATAAATATGGTCCAAGCCTCGCTCCTCTTCCTTAGAGGCCTTACGACATGACCGAGGAGCAAAACGCAGCCATAGTGCAGGCCCAAGTGGACGCCCATTTTGGACCGAAACCGGCACCGCCACCAAAGAAGAAAGTTCCTGAGAAAACGATTGACCACTTCATTCGTATGGCTAGAGCACCAGCTCCCAAGCCTGTTGACTCAGACTATGAGCGCCAAATCAGGAAGCTACATCAAGCATGGCTACAGAAGGAAGAAAGCTCGAGCTCGAGCCAACAAGCAGCTGGCAAACAATGCGGGAAAACCGTTCCCCAGCTGGGAGAACAGGCGGCGCAAGCGATCCCCCCACTTGTTGTGCCAACAATACATGAGAGGAGTACGCACGCCCAATATTATTGTGGGCAAACCATTAGCGTTCCCCAGCTGGGCGATGTGGTAATAACGGAGGAGCATATAATGCAGGCTGAAATGCTCAAGATCTCTGTTGGACAACTCCTCGAAATCGAGCCCATGTTTCCGCTTGGAGAATCGGAAATAAAACGGAAATATGTCCGAGGCCAACCTTTGGTCGAGCCAGACAAGTCAAGGACCTCCCAACGAGAATGTATGAATTGCATCAATGGTACATGAACATTACCAAGATTTCCAATCGAGAGTCCCTCATGGTGAATGTCAAGCGTGTGCATACCATGAGAAAGCTTTGGCCGTTGAGTATTCAGAACTATTTCAGTTATACAATCAAGACGCACTCGACAAGTCTATCGTCAGTTGCTATTGTCTATAAGTGATTTCTTTCTGTAATTTAAGTCTCAAGCTAGCTATGTAGTGATAATTTTGATCAATCATTATCCTCACTATATTCTTTTCTGTGGTATTATATGCAGGATGAAGATCTATGAAATGAAAAAATCTAGATGCTATGGAATTGGGTTCACTGACCCAAATACCATTAATGAGTACACATGGAATCTTGAAAATTATCAAGCAAGTGTAGAGGAAAGCATGCTAGATTTCTTGAAGCGCCTCAATACCAATGAAGATATACTACTTCCTTACAACTTCATGTGAGTCACACTGTCTTGTAATACAAATTCTGTTTTTGCTTACTAGCTAGCTAGATGTTAATAATTAAGTGTATACGGTTTACGGTAGTTGATTAATTTTATGGACATGCCCGCTTAATTAAGACATGCAAACGTGCATGCAGTTTCCACTTGATCTTGTTAGACATTAAAGTCGAGGAAGGAAGAGTTGAATTACTGGACTCACTACTTAAAGAAGATAAAGACTACACCATCGTGAAGGGGATAGTCAACATGTATTTCAATCATTATTATATATCTCAGCCTATTATTAGTTCGTCATTTCCTGATATGAACTATTTAATAACCCCTTTATTAATTTTCTTTGCCGGCGGGAAGGGCTTGGGCAAAGTTCATCAAGGTGACTCCAGGCAAAAGGGCAAAAAAGTTGTTTTGGCATCGACCGAAGGTAAGTAATTAAGTAGTACTAGCTAGCTACCATCTCTTCAATTCTTGTTTCAATATCATTAATTAATTATCATGCTTGATTAATCATTATCTGATTCAATTCCATTCTCGTAAAGGCCCTGAAGCAGGCGTCGGGGAATGATCTGTGTGCATTCTACGTTTGCGAGAACATTCGCATGATGGCGTCCAAAAGGAGCAGATCTGAAAGACAGGACTGGGTACATTTGTCAGAACACTATTCACACCATTACCAATATCTAGTCATACAACTAATACATGCATATTGATCTCCTTCTTAACAGTTCAGAGAGGTGCGGGATAAGCTCCTACCAGCGGACCGCATACTAGCACTTCAATAGGAAATAGCCGGATTTTTGCTCGACCAGGTCATAGATCCCAAAGGAGAATACTATTACCCGCTACCGCCCCCATGAACCACTTGTCATCGCGCTCCGGAGGCACCAAGGCAACATGTAGGAGAAATTGTATATGTATATACATGTGTATGTGTGAATAATGAATGGTGTTGGTTGTGAGACAT